>NC_140622.1:2644303-2841803 GCF_057382275.1 Copadichromis virginalis
AGGGGATCACCTATTAAATGATAAAACATGATTATGACCCTCAATGTCTTGATTCTGAAGGTGCGGGCCCAAATTTAAACACCTATGAGTTGTCTTTGCTGTCCTCCATGTGTGGTCGGTCTCTGGCCATTTGCCTCAATTGTGCATGCTCCAGTTTTCAATTCCTCTGGCATGCTATGCAGTTCTTTTTGGATTGCATGGTCAGACATGCTATATAAGGAGATACTTTTCAGGCTAGGTTTTTTCTTAGAAGGAATGGCCATCCTGTCAGCTATTTGTCACAGGCCCACAGAGAAGTGATTTCACACCACGTCCCATGTCCGACTGACCCCGTCAGTCAGCATGCCGCTAACCATTAATCCCACTTTAATGTCCAACTGAGCGTGAAGGAATTTGGAAAACAAAATTCTCCTTGAGAGGATGATGGCAGCCTTCAACCTCCACCACTGACACACACACACACACACACACACACACACACACACACACACACACACACACACACACACAGAAGGGAAAGACAAGTGACAGAAAAAGTCACACTTAGTGTCTTTTCTCTCCTTTTTTCTTTCCCTCTCCTCCTGTTGGCCCTCATTTCCCCTTTCCTATCTCCCGCTCCTGTCTGTTTCAATTGTAATAACTTAAAAGTAAAAATACATAAATACATAATGAAGATCGAACAAACTATGGCAATCAAGTGGACTAGTTGGGAAAAGCCGTAATGATCCACTTGTGAAAGTAAATCTGTTGGGCATTCTGCTTGGCCTTCAGACAATAATTCTGATTGCTACAGTGTCAGACAGGACAGGTAAAAAAAAGGCACACTTCCACTAAGATGTTGTTTCCACCACACCCCTTCACCTCCCACCACAGAGCCAGACATGAACAAATCTTCTCTATGGTTTTCCTCTTGTCCTCCTGTCAGCCCGCTGCATATTCAGCATCTTCTTGTCCAATATAATATCCACTATCCTTCCTCTGCACTTGTCCAAACCATCTTAGCATTGTCTCGCTAACTTTCCCTCCAAGCTGCTCAATGTAAGCTGTCCCTGTGATATAATCATTTATAATCTGTCTAACCCTCACCACACCACCTTCACTTTTTTCATATCTATTCTTAAGAACACTAATTTGCTGCAAATTCTTTCCAGTTCGATCTCTCTGTATAGCGACTCAGTGCAGGTCATTTTCTTCTTTCTTTGTGTCCCCCCAGAAACACTCTCTACCACTTCATCCAAGTCACTCAGAAATCCTCTTTGTCCTCTCACTGATATCCACCCTGTGGGGCATACGCACTGACAACATTCAACCATCGCCAGTCATAGTCCCGACATTCGAACCTCTCCAGACTCTGGGCCGATTTTTTGTCCCAGTCCAGCCCTGGGTGTATCCATATAAATGGCCCACCCTGTACTCATGACTCATGGACTTCAAAGTCTTTTTCAGCCGCTCCATCAGCCAGAGGGTGGTAGGTGCTGGTCCGAACAGATTTAATGCCTGGTTGGTAATTTGTAGAGAGAGATATGAACGATGTGCCCTGGATTATAAGGCACTGGATTATAAGGCACTGGATTATAAGGCGCATTAAGCGAAACCAAACAGTCAAATATGTCAAACTTTACTCAACTCATACTTCTTGCTTCCTCCACTTCTGTACCAATGGTTCATTAATGTTGAATTCTCTCCAGCTGCTCTATTCCCATGTTGTTGCAGTATGTGAATGACTAACCTCGTATTGTGGATGGATTATCTCAGTTTTTCTCCTGCCTGAAGTTTGGTCTGTTTACAGCATCCTGCCATCCGATTGCATTTGTCCTTAACCATCGGGAACCCTCATGTTAACTTTCATCGAGTGGAAAAAGTTAGCGTTCATCCTTCAGCTTCACTGTGTTTATCAGATTCAGAACACTTTATTTATCCCCAAGGGGCATTTAAGAGACTGACTTTGCCGACCGTACACAAACATCACATTGGGGAAACAGGTCAGGCTGGGTAGCTGGCCGGTCAGCCGCACAAGCATGGAACGACCCGGAACCGAACAACAATGGAAAATGCACAACATGAGGAAAGACGAGGAGAAAAAACGAACTCCCCCCAGACTGAGCTCCAACAGCTATGTTATTTTATGCTAACATAGCTGTGTCGCTAGCGATCACATAGCACATCATTATATGCTAGCTAGCCCAACTTCAGTAACCCTACAAACGTCACTGCTGTTTAGTTTTCTGTTGGAAGTGATAGCAGAGCTGTACGTTTTAATTTTTTCATAAATCTCTCCGTCAGAACATGCTATATCATGCTTAGGTGGAAACTAGCAAGCTAACTCTCTGCTAACTTCTAACTCTGTTATATTTAATAAATTCTGTTTTCGTGGATGCCTGGATGTTAAACTTAATTGTTACACCTGGTAAAGCACTAACACTCATCATTTTATTGAAGATGAAATAATTTAGAGAGTTCTTAACTCTCAGTGATGCCGCAGTGTTTGTCTGACTTTGGGAGCTGAAGTGGAGTTTGGACCCAGATCACTCCACGAGGTTCCTGACTACGGTAGCCGTAATGCTCCAACAATCCATCAATCGGTGCGGCTTCGTAGCTTACCAAAGTCGTACTTAACCATTTATTGACAGATTTTTGAGTGGCGTGTACCACATAAAATCGGTTCGAGGTCAGTAAGCACAACAGGAATGCATACATATTCATACACTTTTGATTTTTGAGAAAATTTAAGGATTTTAGGTGCACCTTATAGTGCGTAAAATACGGTACAATGTCATATTATCTATGTTACAGATAATCGTAGCATGTTATGTAAAAGATGTTTCTATATCTGCGATTACCACAACTAGATGACTGGAACTGAAACTGTGAACAGGGAAAGAGACTGTGTGAACTGGAAAGAAGAGACTGTAGTCCTTTGTGGACACTACAAAGTCTCACATAATTTGATCTTTATGTCAGGTAGTCAGTAACCCATGAGATGGCAGATAATTACATATATTTCCGGTAGCAGCTACTAGATTATGTCAAATGCTCTTAAGAAATCAAAGGAAGTGATCTTCACTGTACAGCTTTTATCTAAATGGGAGTATGTGGCGCAGACTTCACTTGAAGGTAGTGATGGTGTGTGGAAGCCAAAAACTGTGGTGGATATAAATTTGTGGAACCAGCACCCCAATGCAGGATGTGTGGATCCTATGAGTCTAACCCAGCAGGCAGAGCAGAGCTTGGATAGATGGGTGAGGGGTCTGGTTTTAACAGCCTCTGGTGTCTGGAGGTCCACCCTGCGTATCTCAGTTTTTCCCCTTTACTGTTTCACAAAGGGTTAAAAGGGAATGGGCACAATTTAGAATTTATTTGCAGGATATTTTCTTAAAGCAACTTAGTAGGCAAAAGTGGAAAAGTGGAATCAAATAATAATAATCACAAAGTAATAATCTAATCACCTGAATTATACTTGTATAATTAACAGCTAATGCTGACCTTGTTCTGATCTTTGCTAGAAAGCAGGTTGGAGGTAAGAATGAGCACAACCAGATCTGATGATGCACTTTTCCCTTCTGATTCTTTAATCTAACACGTCAGAAATGAGCAGAGAAAAAAACAAAAAATGCAAACAGAATTTGCAGGTTCACATTTGCCTCTGAACCTGCAGTGGGAACTCATTGTTGCTGACATACAATCATTCAAGCCACACCTTATTATCTCCTCTCTAACTGACTTTTTTAAATCCATGACTTAAAACAGGGTTTAAACTTTAAAATTACTTAATGACATTTTCTTCTTTTCTATGTTATACTTAATTTGTCAATAATTCCATCACATATGAATGTTCAGTCAAATATGAATATACTATACTTGTATGTTAATAATGTTTTATTCAGCTCATGCAATTCACTGAAGTCAAGGAAAACTGGGTGTGGCAATTGTGCAGACAAGCGATGCACTGAAAATGGAACAGCTTTACACTCTCTCCTTAGTGGGAAAACTACTGTCTTCAAAACTACAATGTGCAGAGACTACACAGTGTGCATTTTACTTTGCCACACTGAACAGGCAGTGAAAAATCTTATTTCATTGCAAAAGTTGGAATTTTAAAGTAGAAGGAAGATCTAGGGCAACATTAACTAACCAGCACACAGCATTCATTTGATGTTAAAAAACTGAATGTACTAAGTAAAGGAGTGTCATTTGGTGGCTTGCCTTGTGCATATGTATTTTTAAAACCTTTACTTTCAGGAGAAGAATTAAATTAGTCACGCAAATGTGAATTACGCCGTCTGCACTAAACTGCCACAGTACCACAGACTGTCCAAAATCTAATGCTGAGAAAAAATATGTCTTATGCCTTGTGGTGGTAGTGATAGTTGCTACTAAGAGTTATCAGAAGTTATCAGAACGATCACATAATTGGCACTTTGCATTGATGGCTCAAAGCCTCAGTGCCTCTTCATTCAGTTCTCACGCTGAGTGTTTAGAAGTGAGCCCCACCTTTTGTTCCTCAATAACACCGGGATTTTCACTTTGACAGGAATTAATTGAAATGAGCTTCTTTTTCTCAAGCCACTTTTTTTTCTCAGCAGTGCGCACACAGCGAGCAACCTCTAACAAATATTTATCTCTATTGCACCATTTTTGCCTGAGCTTACACTGGATTGTTTATTTAGTTTGTAGGCCTGCACCATTCTCTCTCTTCTGGATTATTGAGCCACTAATTCACAGTTCAGAGTTCAGGTGTACATTTAACACATTTTTGTGAAAAACTCTAAATATGTCAGCGGTTGCAATGCAGTTATAATTAACATTTATATGATCTGTGCAACTTTGCTTATCATGTCGATGGTTTTCATGACTGGTGGGCTGTTACGTCGCAATGAATTATGGGACGCCATTTTCTCCTATCCTTTCATAAAGGATGGTTCAGTGTATCCTATGCTAAAGGAAGCAATGATGCTCCTTTCCTTAATCTTTGGAGAATTTTCACAGCTCATATTACTGCCCCCACACAGATATGTCTGGCTGATGTCTCTCAGTTAGAAACCCTCCTAAACAAAGTGAACTATTGGAATGCACCCCAAGTCTTTAAGTAAACATTGAGATGTTAAAGCTGGGCCCTGTGAGATTTCAGTCCTGGCCTTTGTAGTTATGTTGTGGTTGAAAAAAGGAGTCAGCAGTGCAAAACCAGATATAGAGGTCAATATCATATGTATTATTTCACGAAACAGAATTTGTGAATATAACCTGCCCTCAAATAATGACATTTTGAAATCTTCCGAAATCCTCATGAACAAAAAGGGTTTGTATTTCAGCAGCTTCCTCTGATTGATGCTCAGGGTAGCTGACAGTGAGCATTGCCCAGTTGTGGAATGTTTGATAGGGATTCACATAATTTAGCAGTGCTTCCTGTCAGCTGGTTTCAGAGAGGTCTGAAATGCCCTTTTGCTCTGATATACACTACCAGTCATAAGTTTGCATACACCTTTTTTTTTAATGGTTTTTCTTCATTTTTACAACTTTCTACATTGTAGATACAAACTGAAGACATCAAATGTATGAAGCCAGATATGTGGAATTATGTGGCAAACAATAAATAGATAAATAACTAATTTTAGAATCCTAAAAAGTAGCCACCCTATGTTTTGTTGACACTGCTGCAAACCCTCGGCCTTCCCTCAATGAGCTTCATGGTGTAGTCACGTGAAATGGTTTAACTTCACCGGTGTGCATGTCAGGGTTTATTTCTAGAATTTCTCTTCTTCATGGGGTTGGGACCATCATTTGTGTTGTGCGGAAGTCAGGTTGGTACACAGCTGACAGCCCTACTTGACAAATGTTAGAATTCATATTATGGCAAGAACCAATCAGCTAAGTAAAGAGAAACAACAGTCCATCATTACTTTAAGAACTGAAGGTCAGTCAGTCCGGAAAATTGCTAAAACTTGTCCCCAAAGTGCAAAAACCATCAAGCACTACGTCAAAACTGTCTCACATGAGGACCGCCCCAGGAAAGGAAGACCAAGAGTCACCTCTGCTGCTGAGGATAACTTCATCTGAGACACCAGCTGAGACACATTAACAGCACCTCAGATCAGAACCCAGATAAATGCCACGTAGAGTTCAAGTAGCAGACACATCTCTACATCAACTGTTCAGAGGAGACTGTGAATCAGGCCTTTATGGTCAAACAGCTGCTAAGAAACCACAACTAAGAAAAGCAACAAGCAGAACCAACCTGGTTATTACAGCATCCTGCAGCGACATACCATCCCATCCGGTTTGGGTTTAGTTGGACCATCATTTAATTATTAATAGGACAATGACCACCAAACACACCTCCAGGCTGTGCCAGATGGCCTGGCCTCCAAAGTCACCTGACCTAAACTCAGTCAAGATGGTTTGGGATGAGATGGACCACAGAGTGAAGGCAAAAGGGTCAACAAGTGTTCAGCATCTCTGGGAACTCCTTCAAGACTGTTGAAAAACCAGGAGCTCATGAGCTCATTGAGAGAATGCCAAGAGCAGTAATTAAAGCAAAGGGTGGATTTTTGAAGAATCTAAAATATAAAACACGTTTTGAGTTATTGACACTTTTTTGTTTACTACATAATTCCATATGTGTTCATTCATGGTTTTGACACCTTTAGTAAGAACCTACAATATACATCGTCATGAAAATAGAGAAAAAACATTAAATTAGGGGATGTGTTGAAACTTTTGACTATATCTCAGTTTTGCATTCACATTTTTTTTCAAGTGATGAGATGCTGTTGTATTTCTTATTTTCCCCAGGTATGTATGGGCCAGATGAGGGCTGGGCATCTGCCTACCCACAATGTGGAGAGAGAAACCAGTCACCAATCAATATTGTGGATAAGGATACCAAAATATCCAGAGAATATCAGGAGCTGACACTGGAGGGTTTTAACATAGAATCTTCAAATAAGACATCTATGAAGAACACTGGCAAAACAGGTAAACATAACACATGTTCTGTTTGTCCTTTTGTTGAAGTTTCTTTTTTTGTTCTTGATTTATGCTTCCCTTTACAACAACAATCTTTGTCTTTAGGAGGGGAGATCATTTCTATACCTTGGCGTATCTTGTCTGACATTGTACGGGCATGAATTCTCACATTAACATTGACTTTAGCTGGGCAAGCTGAGAGGCCTGCAGCTTTTTCAGGTGGTTTGTTCGGCACTGTAGCAATCAGAATTATTTTCTGAAGGCCAAGAAAAATGCCCAGTGGATTTATTTTTTCAAGTGGATTATTACGGCTTTGCCATGTCCACTTAAATGATCTTTATGATTATTACTTAATTCATTTATTTTTAACTTTTAAGATATTACAAATGGAACAGACATGACTGGGGAATAGGAAAGGTAAAGATGTAGAATAGAAAAGTTCAAGAAAAGGAGAGGGGAAGAAAAATAGAGGGGAAGAGGGACAGAGAGAAAAGACAAAAAAAATCTGCTGGATCACCTGCTGGAAGAAAAAAAAAGCAAAAAGAGAACAACCACAAGAGAAACCACAGCAAGAACCTAGATAAGTGTAAGTGACCAATAGATATTGAATGTTAATGAGCAGCGCGCAAGACCGACAATGCATGACGTGCTTTGACGCAGCAGCCAAGGAAGATACAGTATGTGTCTGTGCACACCTGTGTGCATGAGCGCGCTTGTATTCAAAAGGTCTGTGAAGGTTCTCAGTCATCCAGGTCATCGTAGTCAAAGGAGCTTGCAAAGAAAAGCGTCTGGACTTCTTTAAGTTGCTTGACTCTCTGACTCTCTTTAAGTTGCTTGACTCACCAACTCTCTGCCATCTATAATCCAGTTTTGAGTTCCCTTCCCAGACGCCTTAACGCCCACTCACATCCTGGGCCATCTGACCTCAGGAATTCGCATGATAAGGTGGGGCCAGGTTTCACAATGAACACACCCGAAACTCTGGCTGATTGGGACCCAAACCCAGTTTCACACCTTGGCTCAGGCGATTAGAGGATCATCAGGGGGTCCTTTTGTCCCTCTGTGGGGGTTACTCCCACTAGGTTTATATCTGGGACTCTCCACCATTTGACCTTAGAACTGAAGAAGCTTCTCGGATGAGAGGTGAAACGTCTTCAAGCAACTTAAAGAAGTCCAGACGCTTTTCTTTGCAAGCTCCTTTGTATTCAAAAGGTTTCTCCACTATCTGATAGTGGGTGTGGGGAGCCATAGCCCTGCCCCCCAGGACATCAAGCAGGCATGGAGGAGATCCAGGCCCCAAATATCTTGAGGCCCCCCAATGCACGAGAGCCCAAGGAGGACAATCATGCAACCCACCTAGAAAGAGCTTAGGATAGTCCCAGACAGGGGGTCATGCAGCAGCCACATTGCAGAAGCTACAGGGGGCTGTGACGATGTGCCTGCAGGATCTGCCGGCAGCCAGCTGTGTCAGAGTGGACCTAGACCTGGGCCTGAAGGGCAGTTCAGAGTTCAGGTGTACATTTAACACATTTTTGTGAAAAACTCTAAATATGTCAGCAGGTTGATAAATGCAGTTATAATTAACATTTATATGATCTGTGCAACTTTGCTTATCATGTCGATGGTTTTCATGACTAGTGGGCTGTTATGAGGGCCCAGGCCCCACCAAGCAGCCACCGGGAGTGAGCTAGTATGTATCTGAGCCCCCAGCCCTGGATACCGAGAACCACCAATGCACTGACAGCTGAGGGCATCAGCCACTGGCAGGGAGTGTGGTGGTGGGAGATAGATCCCTACACCAGGGGGGCCTCAGATGTTCCCAGAGAGGTGGAGTCTAAGACCCGACCTGACACATACACACAGACAAACAGGCACACACAGACACAAACATGCATTCCCACCCTCATGCACACATATACAAATACTCAGCACTTGCCCACCGTGGAGACACACAGAACAGCAGCAGGGAGGCCCAGCATCCCAGACCCCGACCAGACGGCCAACTCCTCCTCCCGAACAGAAAACGGGGGGGAAGAACCCATACCTCTCTCCGCCCACTCATATGTGTTGCTGTGTGCTGTTCTAAAGTGCATTTAAAACACGGGAGGGGCATGGTGTTTTCTGCAAGAAAGCAGCAGGTGTCAGCATGGCCCCTCCCGAGAACCCGCTGTTAAGTCTATTTGTTGAATGTTTGTCATTATGCTTCTTAAATTTGTAAGGTCTGAGTCCAGTCTATAGGATCAAGACATTCCTCTCTGTGCTGGGGGAGGTTTTATGCAGAAACATCCTATCTGAAAGATCTGTTTCTTGTGATGTTGCTTCCTGCTTTTGTGATCCTTTTGGTGAGCAGGAAGTCATGCACACAGAGACACATGCACACAGAGAGACACACATTCTCACACACTCACTCAAACACACACACACATTCTTACCTGCATACACACACACACACACACACACACACACACACACACACACACACACATATACATACAGTGCCTTGTCTTTGTAACCGGGGGGGTTTACGAGGGGAGGTACTAGTGTATTGTGTGAACTGTTTTCCCAATAAAAGGCAGCAACCATCAGGAGCTGGCCCCATTTGGGTTTAGCCTCATCCTGCCTGTCACACAGCACTAACCCTGACACCACTTGTGAATGTGAAAATAAATGGTAAGTGGTCTGTATTTGTATAGCGCTTTACTTGGTCCTAAGGACCCCAAAGCGCTTTAAACTATACACAATCATCCACCCATTCACACACTGGTGATGGCAAGCTACAGTGTAGCCACAGCCGCCCTGGGGCGCACTGACAGAGGCGAGCATAGTGTTTCAATTCTCTCTATATCTCAGAAAATTGCAATAGAATGACAAAGGACCCTGTAAGGGACACTGTAAGCAACTGAAAAACAATTCTGCCTGGCAAATTAGCCCCACATGTGAGAATATGCTTTATAAGCTGATGGAAACTGACGGAAATGATCTTTAGTGAGGATGTATTCCTCAGAGAAAATCTGAAGGAGAAACAGACCTATATTTAGCATGTCTTAGAATATGTTTCTTTAATTTATGCATGTAAAGCTGTTTCATGCTGTGCACGTGCCCACATTCTGATGGTGTTTCAAGGAACCTTTGAAATTGTCTTCATGTCATCGATAGATGTCACATTTTTGTTTCTGTATCTGTTTTTAAAGAGAAATTATTTCCATGTCTGCTGAAAAATCTGATAAGTAATAAATCAAAGCTCACTTTTTTCATCTACCCTTGGTATGGCCCGGATCTGGCTTACACGTGGCCCACACATGGGCCAACACAAGGCCATTTGCAGACACACTGGTGGTCCTGTGCTGGCCCAGAACAGTTTCAACTCTGGGCCCAGATGTCAGCCTAATGTGTACCTTAATCAAGCCATGTAATAACAACATGTGCCGGAACATAGGAGTGCAAAAGTAACATGACGAAACTCTGTTCAGACAGTGAATGGACTGATTCTTATATTGCACTTTTCTAGTCTCCTGGATTACTCAAAGTGCTCTATACAACATGCCACATTCACACACTTTCTCTAAACTTAGTGCTTTCTTACTACATTTATACACATTCACATTCTTGACATGCAGACCGGAGGAGCCAGGGATCAAACCACTAATCTTCCAACCAGTAGGTGTTCTGCTCTACCTCCTGAGCTACAGCCACCCAGTGGGAAGCATGAGTAAACCCTTACAAGGTTTTGGATAAAGTGTACACTCCCAAACCTGTGAAACCTGGTTTGAATTTGAATTTGAAACGTTGGCTACCATAGCAGTATAGTATTGCAACATGGCATTTGGGTCTTCTAACTAAAATAGGAAAATAGGAAAATAAATAGTGCCATCAGTGCCAGGCCTGGCCCATATCTGGATGACATACCACTTACCATGCCAGAAGTCAGCCAGCAGTGCCTGCTTGACACCAGATGCGGGCCAGACCTGCCTGCTATGTGGGTAATCACTGTTTTTTTTTCTCTCCTCTTCTGTATTTCTTCCAGTCGCCATCATGTTGAAAGATCATTACTTTGTTCGGGGAGCAGGTCTACCAGGGAGGTTTAAGGCAGAAAAAGTAGAGTTTCATTGGGGTACAAGCAATGGATCGGAGGGCTCTGAACACAGTATCAATGGCCAACGTTATCCTGTGGAGGTAAGCTCAATTTTCTAAGGAAAAAAAATACAATATAATTTAAAATGTTTGAATATAATTTTTGACTACATTTATATTTCACCTTTAAAAGGTGTTTACCTTACCTTGTTTGGTAGACTTCTTTTCAGCACAACCTTACATGTCTTTACTTTTTTTTTTCAATTTCGACATATTGTATTGACAACATTTACTTTCTATTGCATGAAAAACATAAAATCCAAGTAGGCAAAAATTATTATTTTTTTACTGTGAAAACAAACACATTTAAGGAATCATTTTTATAACTTGAGATGCAAATATAAATTATAAAAAAATATATATGAATTGTGCAAACTTAAAAAATACATGCAATGGCTGGGGTGTCTTTTGTGCAACTATTTAAAACTTTTTCCTTTAGAACTATCAGGTGTCATAATAAGGTGCTACACAAATTATTTGTACCATTCCACCACGAGACTGAGGGACAGGCCTTAGACCCAAAGACTTGACAACAGGAGCTGTATCACTTTGTCTGTTTTCCACGCAGAGACAGCATTTACATTTCAGTGTCCCTGTCGTGGCTATTTGGCCAGCATCTGTGTCATTCAACAGCCACCTTATTGTTTTGACACATAATACAAAAAACAAACAAAAAATACTACACTACAAACCAACTACACACTCCAAACAAGCTAATGTCACAAATCTCACATCTCAAATCTCGCTCTCTTGTCGCTGTCACTATCCCCGCTTCCTAAGCAAGCAAATGTCAAATGTTATCATTAGTGCTGTCAAAATTATCGCGTTAATTGTTAAGATCAACGCGAAATGTTTAAGGCATTAAAAAAATTTAACGCTGATTTTGTTTTTTTATTAATTTCCTGTAATCTAAGACCTTTAAATTCATGAGCACCTCTGGAGGAGGGGGCAACAGTGTGCTATGCTGGCGTTTGGCCTGACAGAAATGATTAGAAGAAGAAGAAGAAGAAGAAGAAGTGACACCATGCTACTATCTAGCTAACACTAGCTAACACATGCAAGCATGGACGAGGGCGGACTTTTGGGTGGAAAGTTTCTCTTTAAGAAGTTGCCTGATGGCTTGTTGGACAAAACGAGAGTAAGATGCACAATTTGCAACGCTGAATTCAAGTACCACAGAAGCAGTTCATCACTGGCGTATCACCTGAGAGCAAAACACCCAACTGAATCCACCTCTACGGGACCTCGCCAGTCTACGCTTCAGGAGTATGGTGCTTGTGGACGAATAACAAAAAATGTGAGAGAAAAGGTAACCAATTCCTTGGTTGTTTGGATAGCTAAAAACTGCCGACCAGTTAGCATAGTAGAAGATGATGGACTGAGAGAAGTCATTCGTGCTGCATCAGGAGATGAGTGTTACAATCTGCCCTCGAGAGGAACCATTGTGTCGAGACTGCACACTTTGTATGGGGACCAGAGGGCTCAGCAGTCCAGCAAGCTTGTGCAAGTAAGGAATGTCACTCTCACCGGAGACCACTGGACTTCGGTGAACAACGATAATTACTTAAAATATAAAGAATAAAAAAATGTAATTGGAGCCAGGCTATTAATAAAGTAATTGAGATTAATCGCAATTAATAACAGAAAATTGTGAGATTAGTTAGTTAATTTTTTTTAATCTATTGACAGCACTAGTTATCATATAATGTTTGTTTTTGGTTGGCATTTTGCTATTGACCCACAGGTTTCTGTAAGAACATACGTAGGCTGCCATGACAGACCAGTACTTCCGCAGTCCGGTTACTCAAAGTGAGAGCCAGCGTTCACTCGTTGCTAACAAAAAAATCGTTTACTTTGTGCTGTAATTAGCGGCTTTACCTGTTCGAGGATGAGCTCAATTGCTAACTTTACTGTTGCAGTGATGGCGAGGTTTCATTGGTGCTTTGCTAACACTAGACTTTATTGAACTATCAATAAAGTCTTGGTGTGCAAGGTGATATGGTGCACACTGGGAGTTCACATTGCACTGTTGCTCTGCCCTGTGACGTCTGTCTTAGTTTATCTTTGATTTGATTTTGATTGAATCTTTATTTTGAACATGTTGAAAAAGTATAAAAAAAAAAAATAGAATTAAAAGAGACAAATGAACAAAGCAAACAAAAGGAAAACGAGCAACCACAACTCCAAATAACGTCCATGTTCAAAAAGGAGCAGGAAGAAGCATAAGCTTATTTAATCCCACCCCTTTTCCACTATCTAGTATCAATAGACTACAGAAATACCTCCTTGCAATTACATTATATGTTATGTGTAATTTTTTTTTTTTTTTTTTTTAAATATATACACATTTATGTTTCTATCTATCCATACATACGTATATACACACATACGCACATATACACATTTTCAATAACCCCATTAACACCTCAAGGATACACAGCCTACAATTATATATATATATCCATACCAACAAACCCGTGCATGCGCACACACATGAAAATATTAGACAAGAACACCCTATCAAATCTCTACCTTTTCCCTGTACCCTGTAAAAACCATATCCTTAAACCACTTTTTAAACTGCGCCATGCTTGGACATTGCTTCATATCTTTACTTAGTCTGTTCCACAGCTTCACTCCACACACAGAGATGCAAAAACTTTTTAATGTTGTACGGATACGAGGATGTTTTAAATTTAATTCCCCCCTCAAATTGTATCGCCGTTCCCTTTTAGAAAACATTTTTAGAATATTGTCAGGAAGCAGGTTATTTATTGCTTTATATATAATTTGTGCTGTGAGAAAATGAACCAGATCTGTGAATTTTAGAATTTTTGATTTTAAGAATAGTGGATTTGTATGATCTCTGTAACCAGTTTTATGGATTATCCTTATGGCCCTTTTTTGTAATATAAAGATTGATGATAGCGAACATTTGTAAGTATTGCCCCAAACCTCTGCACAGTAATTCAAATACGGTGCAATCAGGGAACAATAGAGAATGTGGAGTGATCTGTGGTCCAGAATGTGTTTTACTTTACTCAAGATTGAGACACTTCTTGAAATTTTGTTATGTATATGATTTATATGAGACTTCCAGTTTAATTTATCATCTATAATCACACCAAGAAACTTATGTTCAAGTATTCTTTCAATTTCCACACCATCTACATGAATCTGCACTTGTGCATTTCTAAGGGAATTCCCAAATAAGATAATTTTAGTTTTACTTAGATTTAGCGATAGTTTGTTCCTGTTAAACCATTTTTTAATTTTGCACATCTTAGTTTATCTGTCTTAGACGTTTGGATTCAAGCCTCTTTTCTGTCCCTGCATTCCACCTGCGCTGCTCGTCTGTACATGCAAGCCTCGTCTTTCCACTCATCACAGCGTTCTGCACCTGCAACAAACATTAATAGTATTTTCTCACTGTCAATACTCAAGATTTAACATCATGAGGAAATTTACACTAACAAAAGTACTACTGTGTCTGTTTATATCAGTGGTGGACAAAGGGCTGGTGTCCTGCATGTTTTAGATATGACCCTGGGTCAACACACCTGAAACATATCTAAACCACTGAAATAAAAGTACTGGCAAGGTCACCCATATTTTCCATTTCATATCAATAGTGAGTTGCTTTTTGATAATTTTTGATAATTTTTTTCAAATTATTATATTCTGCATATACTACGCAGTGTCACATTTTCTTATAATATTTTATTAAAATATTATAAGAATATTAATTTTATCTTTGTGTGATTGTACAGCATACAGCCCACACAAAGTTTAAACAATGAGTGGCTTCCACATGTAAACAGTCAACAGCTCCACGCAGCACTTACCCACATAGCAAAGTTGGTATGGCCCGGACCTAGCCCACACAGTGTGCTTACACATGGTCCACATACCCAAAAGAATGACCGCCCTTTGGTGCCCCAGATCTGGTTTGCCAGATGTGGTCCACACATGGGTCAGCACAAGGCCAGTTGCAGACACACTGCTGGTCCTGCGCTGGCCCAGAACAGTTTCAGCTCTGGACCCAGATGTCAGCCTAATGTGTACAATAATCAAGCCATGTACTAACAACATGTGCCAGAACATGCAAAATAGTGCGAAAGTAACATGACGAAACTCTGTTCAGATAGTGAGTGACTCTTATATAGCACTTTTCTGGTCTCCCAGAGTACTCAAAGTGCTGTATACAACATTCCACATTCAGTCAATCACACATCTTCTTTAAACTGAGTGCTTCCTAACTACATTCTTACACATTCAGACTCTTGACATGCAGACTGGAGGAGCCAGGGATCGAACCACTAACCTTCCAATCAGGAGGTGACATGCTTTACCTCCTGAGCTACAGGTTTTGGATAAAGTGTACACTCACAAACCTGTCAAACATGCATTTGAAACGTTAGCTACCATAACAGTATAGTATTGCAACATGGCATATGGGTCTTCTCAAATAGGAAAATAGGAACATAAATAATGCCATCATTGCCAGACATGGCGCACATCTGGTTGACATACACTCTGCCATTACACCAGTCAGTCAGAAGTGCCAGCTTGATGCCAGATCAGGGCTAGACCTGTTTTCTATGGGCCTGGGCCACATAAACCAAATCACAATCGAGCCCGATATGGCATGCCATCACATAGACAGTGCCATCTATGCCACGCCTGGCCCATATCTGGATGACATACATCTTATCATGCCAGAAGTCAGCCAGCAGTGCCAGCTTGATACCAGATCTGGGCCGGACTTCCTTGCTATGTGGGTAACTAGATAGCAGCATCGTGACTCCTCAATCACAGCCTTCCAGAGTTTCTGTTTCAGTCATTTAAACATTTTGATATCCACATAGGTGATATACCTTCCACAGAGTAACAGCTGCATGACTACATGATTTCCCGCGATTTCCAGTGATACAGGAACAGCCGGGTGTCTCGACTACTCCACTTTCCGCCACAGGGGGGTGCAGAGCCATTGCAGGGGGGAGGGGGGTGCGGTATGAATGTGAAAAACAATAACAACAAAAAAATGCTTGGACATTGGGGCGCCCACACAACCGCAAAGCAGGAGATGAAGCATTGCCAAATATGTTCCCAAACCAACTTCCTTCCAATCCAAATACTAGAAAATATGATAAAGCATGTCTTCCCTTTGGCTTCACCTGCACAAGTACAAGGTAGGTCTCCCTGACAGAATTTGTTTCCCCTGTGTGAGGAACACACGCTGCGCTGTCCAAATCACGGACAAACAGTAGCCAACCTTCTTGATTTTGACTTTGATTTTGCCTGAGCCAGAAATATTATAATTCTGATCATGTATCAGTACATTTCCATATTTTTATATCTATAAAAAGACAACTGACACTCGCGAGACTTTATCAAAAGTGTAAGCATCACAGCAGATGCCTTTGTGTCAAAGTAACTGAGGATAAAACACAGAAAAACATGAAGGTGATTTTCCTTGCCTGGGATTTTATAGCAGATAACTTTAAAATTATTCTGCAATTTTAAAAAGTACAAATTTCTTCAGTATTGAACAGCAGAAATTAGGCTTTCTTGTCCAAGATCAGTAAAAAATCAGTAAAAAAGTCAAAAAAAAAAAAAAAGGACAGCGGCTGAGAGCGCTGTAAACAATGGTAGACTGGTGGGTAATAACCGAATGAATAATGCAGAAAACAGAGATTTGAGATGGGAAACTGTTCTTGAAGTACACAGAGAGAGCTGTGCATGAAGTGTGATTTTATCACACTGATGGTGATAAAAGCAAAACAGCAAAAGTCAGAGGGAATTAAGGACGACATTTATCAAATGGGAAGTGTAGTTTTGATCTTCTTTTGCTGCTGGTTCAGTGAATTTTGGTTGGAGAGAGACGAAACCTGCAGCTCAGAATCTACAGGGAGTGCAGAATTATTAGGCAAATTAGTATTTTGTCCACATCATCCTCTTCATGCATGTTGTCTTACTCCAAGCTGTATAGGCTCGAAAGCCTACTACCAATTAAGCATATTAGGTGATGTGCATCTCTGTAATGAGAAGGGGTGTGGTCTAATGACATCAACACCCTATATCAGGTGTGCATAATTATTAGGCAACGTCCTTTCCTTTGGCAAAATGGGTCAAAAGAAGGACTTGACAGGCTCAGAAAAGTCAAAAATAGTGAGATATCTTGCAGAGGGATGCAGCAGTCTCAAAATTGCAAAGCTTCTGAAGCGTGATCATCGAACAATCAAGCGTTTCATTCAAAATAGTCAACAGCGTCGCAAGAAGCGTGTGGAAAAACCAAGGTGCAACATAACTGCCCATGAACTGAGAAAAGTCAAGCGTGCAGCTGCCAAGATGCCACTTGCCACCAGTTTGGCCATATTTCAGAGCTGCAACATCACTGGAGTGCCCAAAAAGCACAAGGTGTGCAATACTCAGAGACATGGCCAAGGTAAGAAAGGCTGAAAGACGACCACCACTGAACAAGACGCACAAGCTGAAACGTCAAGACTGGGCCAAGAAATATCTCAAGACTAGTTTTTCTAAGGTTTTATGGACTGATGAAATGAGAGTGAGTCTTGATGGGCCAGATGGATGGGCCCGTGGCTGGATTGGTAAAGGCAGAGATCTCCAGTCCGACTCAGACGCCAGCAAGGTGGAGGTGGAGTACTGGTTTGGGCTGGTATCATCAAAGATGAGCTTGTGGGGCCTTTTCGGGTTGAGGATGGAGTCAAGCTCAACTCCCAGTCCTACTGCCAGTTTCTGGAAGACACCTTCTTCAAGCAGTGGTACAGGAAGAAGTCTGCATCCTTCAAGAAAAACATGATGTTCATGCAGGACAATGCTCCATCACACGCGTCCAAGTACTCCACAGCGTGGCTGGCAAGAAAGGGTATAAAAGAAGAAAAACTAATGACATGGCCTCCTTGTTCACCTGATCTGAACCCCATTGAGAACCTGTGGTCCATCATCAAATGTGAGATTTACAAGGAGGGAAAACAGTACACCTCTCTGAACAGTGTCTGGGAGGCTGTGGTTGCTGCTGCACGCAATGTTGATGGTGAACAGGTCAAAACACTGACAGAATCCATGGATGGCAGGCTTTTGAGTGTCCTTGCAAAGAAAGGTGGCTATATTGGTCGCTGATTTCACTGGTGTGAAAACCATCACAGGCCACAACACCAAGAAAGGCACAGTGGGGGGGACTGTGGAGAAGGCAAACGAACTTAACAACTTCTTCAACAGGTTTGACCAGCCCACAATCCCCCCACCCTCACCTTCACTACAGAGTCCAATCCCCACTCTCCTACCTCCCTCGCTTCCCCCCCTTCCTGACACCATGACACCCCCCTCCTCCAATCCCTCTCTCAGCAGCAAGACATCTCCCCCCCTCCCCTCTTCCCAAACATCTCCCAGTGTCACAGTGGATCAGGTCAGGAGGCAACTGAGGAAGCTTCGCCCCAGAAAGGCAGCAGGCCCAGACAAGGTGTGTCCTAGGATGCTAAAGGCGTGTGCTGCTGAACTTGGGGAGCCGCTACAACGAGTCTTCAACCTCAGTCTGCGACTGGGGAGAGTGCCCGCCCTATGGAAGACATCCTGCATCGTCCCGGTCCCCAAAAAGAACCAGCCCAATGAGCTGAATGACTTCCGACCGGTGGCACTGACGTCACATCTTATGAAGACTCTAGAGCGGCTCTTCCTCAACCTCCTCCGACCACAGGTACAACATGCCCAGGACCCACTACAGTTTGCATACAAGGCGGGTGTCGGAGTGGAGGATGCCATCCTGTACCTCCTACACAGAGCCCACTCACACCTGGATGGGGGAAAAGGCACGGTCAGGATCCTGTTTCTTGACTTTTCCAGTGCCTTTAATACCATCCGGCCCTGTATGCTTCAGGAAAAACTGAACAGGATGGAGGTGGACCCCTGCCTGGTGGCTTGGATCTCCGACTACCTCACCGACAGACCACAGTACGTCAGGCTGAAGGACATCACGTCTGACACAGTGGTCAGCAGCACAGGAGCACCACAGGGAACTGTGCTGTCCCCTCTTCTCTTCACCCTGTACACCTCTGACTTCTGCTACAACTCTGAATTATGCCACATTCAGAAGTTTGCAGACGACACGGCCATCATGGGGTGTATCTGGGATGATCAGGAAGAGGAGTACAGAAGTCTGGTGCGGAACTTTGTCGCATGGAGTCACACAAACCACCTGCAACTCAACACCTCAAAGACTAAGGAACTGGTTGTGGACTTCGGGAGGTCTAGAGCAGGTCCACTGCCGGTTCAGATAGAGGGGGAGGAGGTGGAGGTGGTCAACAAGTACAAGTACCTCGGGCTGTGGGTGGACAATAAACTGGACTGGTCATGCAACACAGAGCACCTGTATAAAAAAGCCCAAAGCCGACTGTACTTCCTCAGGAGGCTGAGGTCTTTTAACATCTGCAGGAAGCTCCTGATGATGTTTTACCAGTCGGTGGTTGCTGGAGTACTTTTCTATGCTGTGGTGTGCTGGGGGAGCAGCACAGCAAAGAAGGACTCATCCAGGCTGGAGAAACTGATCAGGAGGGCTAGCTCTGTGGTCGGCATGAAGCTGGACACTCTGGTGACAGTGGCAGAGAAAAGGACATTAAAGAAACTGATGGACATTATGGACAATGCCAGGCATCCTCTGCACATGGCCATTAACAACCAGAAGAGTCTGTTCAGTGACAGGTTGCTTCTCCCAAAGACAAGAACTAACAGACTTAAAAACTCCTTTGTCCCACACGCCATCAGACTGTTTAACTCCTCTCTGGAGGGGAGAGGGAGGGGAAACAGGAGGACAAAGGAGGGAACAACTAAGCTGTAGTGCCTCTTCACCTCACTGTGCAATACCTTGTGCAATACTTTTGTAAATAGTCAACGGTGCAATAGACTCAATACTTGAAATGTGCAATTCACTTGTATTTTTATTTTTATTCCTATTTATTCTATTTATCCCCTTCGTATATTTTATTTATATTGTCTCTGTATTTATATATATGTGTGTGTGTGTATAACTCTGTAACTTCTGTCGGTGCTGTGCTTTTTTGGAAATCGAATTTCCCAGAGGAACCCACCCGAGGGATTAATAAAGTTCTATCTAATCTAATCTAATCTGATTTGTTTTTGTTTTGTTTTTGAATGTCAGAAATGTATATTTGTGAATGTGGAGATGTTATATTGGTTTCACTGGTAAAAATAAGTAATTGAAATGGGTATATTTTTTTTTGTTAAGTTGCCTAATAATTATGCACAGTAATAGTCACCTGCACACACAGATATCCCCCTAAAATAGCTAAAACTACAAACAAACTAAAAACTACTTCCAAAAACATTCAGCTTTGATATTAATGAGTTTTTTGGGTTCATTGAGAACATGGTTGTTGTTCAATAATAAAATTATTCCTCAAAAATACAACTTGCCTAATAATTCTGCACTCCCTGTAGATGCAAAAAAGACACAAACACAAAGCGAAGGACCAACCGAAGCATCAGAATCAGTGAGCTGCCGGCTTTCAGCCCCAACGGCATGTCCGTTGGGTGAGAAAGCCAAGAAAGAGAAAGCTGATTCTGATGCTTCGGGTCCGGTCTATGTTTACCTCTTTGTGTGGAATCTGTTTACCTGCTCTCATTTGCTGTTTGGTGTTTGCTGAGATTCTGGCATTTCTGGCAAAATGCATTTATATATTTAAAAGTCGATTCAGGATTTCATGAATCGATATCACTTTATTCAAGCTACTCACCCCCCTCTTCCACCTGCACTTTCAAACGTACACACAAAGGACTATGGGACAAGTACAGGAGCACGGCCAATCATAGAGGTGCCGCCCCTGACTATCTCTGATTGGGACACACGATAGGGGCATGATTTGTGTCACTTGTTGACCACACAGAGACTTTCAGAGTTTTTTTTTTCTTCTCTTTCCTTTCATCACAGGCAGCACTGCCATCAAGCTCACTGCCTGTCAATTTGTGCATTTGCATTATTTCCATCGTGTGGCTGCAGTTGGCTATTGTTGCTGAAAGTTGTGCTTATTTTAGTCTCATCGAAAAGTGTAGTTGTCTCTGTCAGAGAGTGCCTGTGTCCTGTTAACAATAAGTGGAGCTGGGAAAGCTGAGAGGCTAACAGCTTTTTATCTGGTGCTTTGTATATGCACATTGTGGATAAGCCGATGGTCTGTGACTAAACTGTAAATGGATGGGAGAATTAATGTTTCAATGAGATTCAATCATTTACTTCAGTCAATATCATGAGCATGAAAAAGAAGGTTTTTTTTTAAATAGCCCAATTTTCTGTTGCCTACATTGTAGAGCGTGGCTTTGCTTCCAGACCTCAACAGGAACATTAGCACACTCGGGGATTAAAATGTGATTCAGCCAATGGAGGAACCATACAATCTTAGTGGCTCTAGGGAAAACTGACAATAATTTCTATTGAGAGCTCCAGTAGATTTTCTTAGTGTACAGGCTGTGATCAGCAGACCTGCTGCTGCAGCTACTCTGAAGTTTACTGCTCTTTGTGAACTTACACAACTAAATTCAATAAACTCATCATGTTACCGTGAGCCAAACTGTTTATTTAATTAATTTAGTATGATTTATTTAGCACCAAATTACAAAACAGTAATTACCATGAGGTGCTTTATATTGTAAGGCAGAGACCTTAAAACAATTCACTGCACTAGACTACGAAGTGTTAATATACATCAGGTTTTTTTTGCAGGATGTTTCACAAAATGAAAAATCATAAATTCACATCATGTGCAGATTTAATATCTGATTTAAAAAATGAGAAACTACATGCATACATTTAATTAGCAATTTATCAAATGCCTCTGAACACTGCTCTTCTTCTTCTCCTGTCCTGTCTTTCTTACATCTTTCTCCATCTCTGATTGAAGTCAGCTCTCACTCTTTTCTGTCTCTGAACAGAAGCTGGATTTTTAGCTACTGTGGCAAATACGGTGTGAAACAAGCTGCACATAAACATTGTGTTTACTGATATTTGTTGAGCTGATACAAATGTAGCATTTGAAATTATGTGCCCCTTATGGCCTGCATGGTAAATGGCCTGCATTTGTATAGCGCTTTTGTAGTCCCTAAGGACCCCAAAGCGCTTCACACTACATTCAGTCATTCACCCATTCACACACTTCTCCCTTATAAAGTATTACTCACCTTATGCTCGCTCGTCTTCTGTAGGGATAGCTAGATACTTAAGTATCGCGGCCAGAACATCTGAACATCTGCATTCCCACCAATGTTGTGGCACTCCAGACTATGGTGCCTGAATCCCCTCAGTGAGATCATTAACAAGACTGGCTACGGATACCGACTACGGAATGGAGCAGTTGTCAGCCACCTCCTCTACATGGATGACATCAAGCTGTATGCCAAGAATGAACGAGGATATCCTTCATAAAGATAGCTATAACTTTTGATAGAAGATCAGATACACGTGTATATATGGCTTTATCTTATAGAATTCAATATCCCCTGTTGATACAGACGGACATAATGGTGGTGGCTAAGCAACTGGACATAATGATGGTAGACAAACAGAAGAAGATGGCCGTAGTGATAGATGTAGCGGTTCCCAATGACACCAACATCAGAAAGAAGGAACACGAGAAGCTTGAGAAATACCAAGGGCTCAGAGAAGAGCTCGAGAAAATGTGGAGGGTGAAGGAAACAGAGCCTTCACTAGGAACTCAGCAACATTAGAGGCCAACTAAGTATCTAACTAACAAGGAGATGCTCTGTCCACACTGCTGTTCTGCATAGGCCTGAACCCTCTCAGTGAGATCATTGACAAGACTGGCTACCGACACTGACTACGGAAGGGAGCAGTTGTCAGCCACCTCCTTAACATGGTTGAAGCTCGATGCTGAGAGTGAACAAGACATTGATTCACTGTTCCACACCACCAGGATATACAGCAATGTTATTTGGAGTGGAGAAGTGCAGTCGGATGGTAACAAAGAGAGGGAAGGTAGTTAGTGCGATCCTCTCAGTTCTATCTGAAGGCAACATTGCAAACCACCGCAGAACCACTATCCAGGATGAAACAATGAACATCAATGAGTACATCAGGAAGATCGTCACAACCAACTGTGTGCTTAGTGAACACCTCAGGCAGGAGAAATCCCAAAAAGAAGAGGAGCAAGAGGAAGAACCATGCAAGGACAGGTCCCTGCACAGTATGTACCACCAACAGATAGAGTAAGTGGCTGGCATCCAGAAATCCTACCAGTGGATAAAGTTGGACTAAAAGACAGCACAGAGGCAGCACAGGAGCAAGCTCTAAGATCCAGAGAGGCTGTGGTCTACCACACCAGGCAAAGCAGACAGGCTGTGTAAAGATGCCCCTGAGACAATCCTTCACATTGCACCAGCGTGCGAGATGCTAGCGCACAGGACATACATGGAACGTCATAACTAAGTGGCCAAAATTGTATATAAATCTAAATATATATTTCATGGCAGCTTTGGGTGTCTGTACACCTACAACATGTGAACTGCTGCTATACCTCCTGAGCCACAGCACCATAAATTAACATGGTTTCACTAGTTTTCTGTCTCACAAACTAATGTCAGTTTTTTCTTTTTCCACAGATGCAGATCTACATGTATAACTCAGATGACTTTGAAAGTCTCACTGCAGCACTCAGAGAGAAGAGAATCATTGCAGCCATGGCTGTTTTTTTCCAGGTAGGAAAAGGTTATGTTACTTACTCGAAAGATGAGGTAGATTTCAGTTGTGCATGTTCTTTCTTCTGGGTTGGGAATTTATCATTAATGTTTTACAGGAGAACTCACTGCAAAAAGAAAATTCTGTCAGTACAAGCTTTGTACTGACATATCAGAGGTTGTTGATACAATAACACAGTGCAGACATCTAGCAGACTGTCTAACATTATGTTACAAGGGACATCTAAGCCTTGTGAACTCATATTGCAACTCCAGCAACAAGATGCAGTGACCCAAAATGTCACGGTTCTGGGTCCGTTGGACCCAGTATTTTGAGTTTATTATATTTCGGTTTAATTCTGCTTCATGGATTGCTTTCTTATTCTCATAGTGACGATGATTATTATTTCTTGTTTCTGTTTATCCGTGCTTAAGGATTTGTTCTCAGTTATATCTCACGTTTAGTTCAGGTTCCATGTGTCATTCTTTGTCTGTCTCTCAATGTAAAGTCTGCATGCTTGTTTAGTAATTCATGTTTCCTGTTTTATTGTGAAAGTCTTTGTCTTATGTTAGTGTGTGCAGCTTGGTTCCCCCCGTCTCGTTAACCCTGATCTCTCCCAGCTGTGTCTCCCTCCTGTTGCCCATTCGCTGATTACCACCCTGTGTATATTAGCCCTGTGTTTTCCTGTGCTCAGTGTCGCGTCGTACCATCAGATTATGCCTGTGTGTTTCGGTTCTCCATATTCCATGGTCACTTCATGTTTTGTTTTCGTACCAGCAATAAAGCTGAGGTTTTTGAGTGTCAAGTTAGTGTCTGAGTCCTGCGTTTGGATCCTCCTCTCCGCCTGCCCTGACACAAAGTCTCCATTTCAACTTGTGTTGAAAGTGTGGACTTCAAACAATATACCAGCCATGTAAAACCACAGTTATGATTAAAAATACACACAATGTTTCTGAAAACATATATGTTCCAGCCATATGTTCTGCACACTCGGGTAAAGAGAGGGGCTGAGCTGGGGGAGGCCACTGGACAGACCTGGTGCTCCTAAACGTACAGTGAGGGTGTGCTGGGAATGTCTAGCAGAGGCCCCAGTCCGCCCCAGATCTTCAACGCACACCTTAGGCAGAGCTTCAACAGCATTCCAAGGGAGACTGGGGACATCTGAATGAGTCTGAATGGACCATGTTCAGCACCTCCATTGCCGAAGTTGATGCACTGAGCTGCGGCCGCAAGGTGGTTGTTGCCTGTCATGGTAGTAAACCCCCGAACCAAATGATGGACACCAGAGGTGAAGGGAGCCACCACGCTGAAGAAGAGATTCTGGCAAACCTTCAGGCGACTCAGGAGGGGAAAGTGGTGCTCTACCTGTACTGTGTATAGTGCGGGTGGAGCACTGCTGACTTCAACTGAGAAAATTGTTGGGCGGTGGAAGGAATACTTCGAGGACCTCCTTAATCCCACTGACACGTCTTCCATAGAATGGTAAATGGTAAATGGCCTGTATTTATATAGCGCCTTACTAGTCCCTAAGGACCCCAAAGCGCTTTACATATCCAGTCATCCACCCATTCACACACACATTCACACACTGGAATGTAGAAGAAGCAGAGTTGGATGACCCGCCAATTTCCAGGTGTGAGGTCACTGAGGCAGTTAATCAACTCCTTAGTGGCAGAGCCCCTGTGGTGGATGAGGTCCGCCCTGGATTCCTGAGGGCTCTGGATGTTGTAGGGCTGTCCTGGCTGACACGTCTCTACAATGTTGCATGGACATCAGGGGCGGTACCCCTGGACTGGCAGACCGGGGTGGTGGTCCCCATCTTTAAGAAGATGGACCGGAGGGTGTGTTCCAGGGGTATCACAGCCTCCCTGGGAAGGTCTATGCCAGAGTGCTGGAAAGGAGAGTCCGTCCATTAGTGGAATCTCAGATACAGGAGAAACAATGCAGTTTTCGCCCTTGTCACGGAACACTGGACCAGCTCTTTATCCTCTTCAGGATACATGAGGGTGGATTGGAGTTTGCCCAACCAGTCTACATGCGTTTTGTGGACTTGAAGAAGGCATTCGACCGTGTCCCTCGGAGTGTCCTGTGGGAGGTGTTGCGGGAGTATGGGGTGTCTGGCCCATTGCTACACCATTTGATCCCTATACAACCATTGCAAGAGCTTGGTTCGCATAGCCGGCAATAAATCAAACTCGTTCTTGGTGGGTGATGGGCTCTGCCAGGGTTGCCCTTTTGTCACTGATTCTGTTCATAATTTTTATGAACAGAATCTCTAGGCGAATTTCTAGGCAAAGCCAAGTGATGGAAGGCTTTCACTTGGGTGGTCTCAGAATGTCATCTCTGCTTTTCGAAGATGATGGTTCTGTTGGCTTCATCGGTTGATGGCCTCCAGGTCGCACTGGAATTAAGCAGCGGGAATGAGGATCAGCATCTCCAAATCTGAGGCCATGGTTCTCAGTCAGAAAAGGGTGGAGTATCCACTTCGAGTCAGGGATGAGTTCTTGACATTCTTCACGCACACCCTTGCATTATACATGCTTATCTTAGGCAGTAGTATCAGAAGGTACATAATACATTTTCACTGCTGCGCAGTGGATACCCAACTTTATCTATCCATCAAGCAAGACCTTTACACCTGCTGTTTATTTTATTGACACACATGAATTAGATAAACTGCATTTCAGATAAAACTGAGGTTACGTACGCGACCCTAAAAATCCTTTAAATATGGTGTGTTTTTTGGCCTTTTTACAGCTTTATTTCAAAGGGTACATTAAAGAGTGATAGGAAAGCAGGGGGAGAGAGAGAGGGAAAGCATCTCAGCCATGCGGCATATGGTCGCCTGCTCATCCCAGTGTGCTAAACCGTGTCCTTAAATATGGTGTTTAACTAGATGTGTACTCTAGATGGCATTACCTTGGCCTCAAGTAACATTGAAGGATATTCTGGTCAAAAAATGACTTGAAGATTCTTCAAGATTCTTCAAGTCATTGAAGAGAATAAAAATATATGTTTAATATGCAAACTGGTTTCTTGCATTTGAGCAATAGCTCCAAAATTAGAGACATCTTGTCTTGCGAAACTATTTCATGTGTTAATTACTTCTAGCCTGGACAACTGTAATTCATTTTCAGCAAAAGCAATTGATACAAAATTGTAACCCTACTTACAGTTTTTAAGCAAGAATGACCAAACTCTCACTAGGCCAGTATCAGATAATCTAAGAGGTATAAACATCAATAATGAAGGACCACACCAGGATAAACAGTGGATAAAATTATATATTTGACACACCGCAGCTGCAAATAAATGTACTTAATACAATAAAATAAAATACAAAATATCTCCCCAAAAATAAATTAAAGTGGGGCCAGACCCAAGACACGCTGGAGAGATTATATCTCTCAGCTGGCCTGGGAACGCCTTGGTGTTCCCCCGGATAAGCTGGAGGAGGTGGCTGGGGAGAGGGAGGTCAGGGGCTTCTCTGCTTGGGCTGCTGCCCCCGCGCCCCTGCCCCCAGATAAGCGGAAGAAAATGGATGGATGGATGGCATACAGCTTTTCTCTGAGTCAAATGTTTGAATGAATGTCTGATAACTGATGGATCATCAGGGCCCATTCTATGTTTGTTTAACTGTTTGTCCTACCACACTCTGGTGAAGAAGGAACGTTTGAAGTCCTGCAGGTACCTGTTCCAACACACAATGGAAATGAAACTCTGGCTTCAATACAACCTCAGCAATCTTAACTACTCTTGGGTTGGCTCGCCATCCAGTTAACTGGAACTGTTCAATGGAGTTTTGCTTCAGACTGGGTTCGTCTGTCGAGTTATCCTTTTACCAGATAAAAAAAAACCTGACCAAAGAACAGGGTAAAATTCTAAAGAACCGACCACTGCAGCAGAGTCGCTTGCAAGTTCCAGCAATTCAGCTTCGGTAACATCAGTTTGCCAAGCACATGGCATTGTATGAGCATGAACGCAATGGCAACTGCGGAAAGTCATGTCAAGGTCAACAGCAAGGGTTGCTGGGAGCTCATTGCTGATTGCCCAAGTTACACAACAACAAATCATCTTATTTGTCCACATCTTCCTTTAACCCCAAAAAGCACATGACGAAATTGTTTACATCATGCACACCAAAAATTGCTTTCGACTGCTCTTTTTTTTGCAGAAAACATGTTTTGCAGAAAGCCATACCTGTTGCCCGACCCGGTATGCGAGGGCCAGAACGCGGCGGTGTTCTCTTGTTCTGCTCGGCGGTCCTCAAAAGGGCAGTTCGGGTGGCACACAATACCTGTCGGCAGTGCCGCATGTGGTGCTTAACCAAAGGAACCGTCAATTCCCCTTCTGACACAGAGAGAAGCAGGGGCTGGTACCCCAGGGAGGCCGCAAATGGGGAAACTCCAGTGGCTGCCGACGTGCTAGCATTATGGGCATATTCAATCCAAGCCAGTTGATTGCTCCATGACGATTGGTTGGAAGAGACTACACAACGTAGCATCGCTTCGAGTTCTTGATTAGCTCGTTCCGTTTGCCCGTTAATTTGAGGGTGGAAGCCGGAAGATAAGCTGACCCCCAGTTCCTTACAAAACTCCTTCCATACCCGGGACGTGAACTGGGGACCCCGATCGGACACTATATCTTGGGGAACATCGTGGAGACGGAACACCTGCTGTGTCATAATCTTGGCAGCTTTCAGGGCTGAAGGGAGTTTAGGCAGAGCGATGAAATGAACAGCCTTAGAGAAGCGATCGATGATGGTCAGGATGACCGTGTTACCAGAGGGTGGGAGACCAGTGATGAAGTCCATTGTGATATGAGACCACGGGCGTCTGGGTACAGGCAATGGACGAAGGAGGCAGGAGGTGAACTGGGGGCCTTGTTACGGGCACAAACAGGGCAAGCCGCCACGTACTCCTGAGCGTCCTTCCCTGAAGTTGGCCACCAAAACAAATGTTGCAGAAAGGCAGTAGTGCGGTTTTTACCTGGGTGGCAGGCGAACTCGGCTGTATGGGCCCAGTGAAGGACCTTACTTCGGACTGCCGTGGGAACAAACATCCTCCCCTCTGGACCTGTCCCTGGATCAGGTTCTGACAGCTGAGCTTCCTTGATGATCCTCTCTATCTCCCAGGTCAGAGCCCCCACAAAGCACGAGGAGGGCAGAATGGGTTTCTCCTTCTCTTCAGGGTCAAGATCCAGGGTGAATTGATGTGATAACGCATCCGCTTTGAGATTGCGGGAGCTGGGTCTGTAAGAGATTGTTAAGTTAAACCGTGTGAAAAATAGAGCCCACCTGGCCTGCCGGGCGTTCAGTCTCTTGGCTTCTTGGAGATAGGCTAAGTTCTTGTGGTCTGTCCAAATTACCACTGACGAGCCAATGCTGCCACTCTTCGAGGGCCAGTTTTATGGCGAGGAGCTCCCGGTCTCCAACGTTATAATTGCTCTCTGCAGGAGATAAACGTTGAGAGAAAAAGGCACATGGGTGTAACTCTCCGTCTACCTGTTGGGATAGGATTGCCCACACGCCTGCGTCCGAAGCATCCACCTCCACCAAAAAGGGTTGACTGAGGTCCGCCTGCACCATCACCGGAGCTGAGGAAAAAAGGTGTCTGAGTTTCTCAAAAGCTTGTTCAGCGCCGGGAGACCACTGGAATGACTGCTTAGGAGAGGTTAGTTTGGTGAGGGGCAAGGCGACTTGACTGAAATTGCGAATAAACCGTCGATAGAAGTTGGCAAATCCCAGAAACTTTTGCAGCTGCTTACGGTTCTTGGGTTCGGGCCATTCCACCACCTCCTTTACTTTCACTGGGAAAACACGAGGATGTCGTCTAGATAAACGAAAACGCAGTGATAAATGAGGTCTGGTAAAACATAATTTATCATGGCCTGAAAAACAGCTGGATCATTTGTGAGCCCGAATGGCATCACCAAATACTCAAAGTGCCCAAGGTGTCTGTTAAACGCCGTCTTCCACTCATCCCCCTGGCGGATCCGAATCAGATGATAAGCATTGCGGAGATCAAGTTTTGAGAAGATGGTTGCTCCCTGAAGGAGTTCAAAAGCAGAGGTGAGTAAAGGAAGCGGGTATTTGTTCTTAACTGTTATCTTGTTTAAACCTCGGAAGTCAATGCAGGGGTGGAGTGTCTTGTCTTTCTTCTCAACGAAGAAGAAACCTGCCCCAAGGGGAGAGGTGGACGGCCAGATTATCCCGGTCGCCAGTGAATCTGTTATGTAGCTCACCATTGCCTCATGCTCTGGTTTCAAGATACTGTACAGACGGCTAGTGGGCAAGGGAGCGCCGGGAAGCAAGTCTATCCCACAATTGTATGGACGATGGGGGGGGGGGAGACTTGGCCTTTTCCTTACTGAACACTTGGGCTAGGTCGTGATATTCAGCCGGAACTGTAGTCAAATCGGGTGAAGCATCTGGTGACGACTGACTTGTGTGCGTCTGGCTAGCTGTAGCAGAACGTAAGCACTGTTCATGACACTGAGATCTCCACCCAGTTATCCTGCCCTTCCGATCTCCACCCAGTTATCCTGCCCTTCCTCCAATCGATCTGCGGGTTATGGTGTTTGAGCCAGGAGTAACCTAAAACTAGCGGAGTGTGAGGAGCCTTGAACAGGAACAGGCTGATTTGTTCAATGTGGTTGCTGGAGAGAGAGAGAGTTAGATCTGTAGTGCGATGGGTGATGCTAGCTAAGGGGGCACCATTAAGAGCTGCCACCTGGAGGACCTCTGGTAAGGGTTCAACAGTTATACCCAACTTCTGGGCCAGGGCTTCATCAATTAACTTGAAAATTAACTTGGTGGGGAAAGATGTTTGCGGTGACACCCGTCAATATCCCCACGGCTACTGATGGGCAGCCTCTTTTCCCGACTCTGGGCATTTATCAGCAGAGGAGAAGCAGCAGCTGTGCTAAGAGACGGTCCGGGCGGCAGAACATTAGCTGCGGCCCCAGGTGGAGTTAGCAAAATTTCTTTTAATTCAGTGACCAGCTGCCGCAACTCAGTTTGTTCATCAACAACGTGTTTCATAATTTTTTCATGGCGTCCAACATCTCACCTTGAATCGAGAGTTCCCGCAGAACCGGGACAGTGTCCGCTGGATCCATGTTGATGGCTGGAGTATTCTGTTAAGGATGGTGAGTTAGCGAACCCAGACGCGGACCTCTCGTTTAAGTTGAACAGTGTCTTTATTTACAGTGAAGCCAAAACCAATCCACAGTTATCCACAGTGCAAGTCCCTTCAGTGCTCCTCTCCTCTTCTCCCCTCGTGTGTCCACAAATCTCCTGGAATTCAGTGAAGTCTCCCCTTCCGTCTCTCTGTCTCGTTCGCTTCCTGGGAAAAAGGCAAAACAGACACGATTAGCCGCCCCCAGCGCGCGAACACTCTCTTTAACACTCTCTGAGCTTGAGTCACTACCAGGCTTGGTGCAATACTCCAGCGCTGTCTGTCACTCAGCCACACCATTAAATAGTCCTGCCACGGTGGTGGATAATTGGCAGCAGCTGGCGAGGAATCGGTCGCAGGTGAGGCAGCTGAGAGTGGCAGCACTTCCGGGTCAGAGGTCTCTCGTTGCTACGCGACCGCGTAACACTCGCAGAGGTGCGAGAGAGAGAGAAGAGGACAAACACACACACACAGGTCGACCGGTCGGGGCATCGTCCGACTCTGACAAGCCTCTGAGTAACACACTACATGTGTGGTCATATGTTGTGAACCGTAATGACTGGAGTGCAATCAAAAAGCCTAAGCAGAGAAGCCCAGACCTTCCTCTCCCCAGCCACCTCCTCCAGCTTGTCCGGGGAACACCAAGGCGTTCCCAGGCCAGCTGAGAGATATAATCTCTCCTTTGTGTCCTGGGTCTGCCTGGGGGCCTCCTCCCGGTAGGACATACCAGGAACACCTCACCCAGGAGGCACCCAGGAGGCACCCAGGAGGCATCTTTGTCAGATAACCAAACCACCTCAACTGGCTCCTTTCGATGTGAAGGAGCAGCAACTCTACTCTGAGCCCCTCCTGGATGACCGAACTTCTCACCCTGTCTCTAAGGGAGAGGCCAGCCACCCTTCGGAGGAAGCCCATTTCCGCCGTTTGTATCTGCAATCTCGTTGTTCGTTTTTGGTCACTACCCACAGCTTTTGGCCATAGGTGAGTGTAGGAACGAAGATTGACCTGTAAATTGAGGGCTTCGCTTTTACACCCAGCTCTCTTCACCAAAACAGACCGGTACAGTATCCACAGCACTGCAGCTGCACCACCAATCTGTCTGTCAATCTCCCACTCCCTTCTCCCGTCACTCATGAACAAGACCCCGAGATACTTAAACTCCTCCACTTGGGGCAAGAACTCGTCCCTGAGCACTCAACCCTTTTCTGGCTGAGGACCATGGCCTCAGATTTGGAGGTGCTGATTCTCATTCCCATCGCTTCACACTAGGCTGCAAACCATTTCAAGGCGAGCTGGAGGCCATCACCCGATGAAGACAACAGAACCATCATCCTCAAAAAGCAGAGATGAGATTCTGAGACCACCCAAGTGAAAGCCTTCCGCGACTTAGCTACGCATAGAAATTATGTCCATAAAAATTATGAACAGGATCGGTGACAAAGAGCAGCCCTGACAGAGCCCATCACCCAACAGGTTGCATAAGTGCATCGGAGCATAAGTGGAGATGACGGTCAGGACCTGTTCCCAAACGCGGAGGCACAGGGAGCAAACCCTTTCATCCACTGGGAGAAACCCCAATATACAGGCAGCAAGCCGAGAGGATACCAGGATACCCACCCCAGCCTGCCGCCTCTCACCAGGAGCAACTCTAGACGAGACAGAGTCCACCCCCTTTCCAGGAGACTGGTTTCAGAGCCCGAGCCGTGCGTTGAGGTGAGCCCGACTATATCTAGCCGGTACCTCTCATCCACACGCACTAATTCAGGCTCCTTCCTCACCAGAGAGGTGACATTCCAAGTCCCAATTGCCAGTCTTGGAGGCCGGGGACCTCCGGCCGCCACCCGGCTCACAATGCACCCGAACCCTACAGTGCCTCCTGACTGCAGGAATATGGGCCCATGTCCCTTTTTTGGGCTGTGTCCGGCCGGGACCCGGCCACCAGACACTTGCCCTCGGGCACCCTCCCCAGGCCTGACTCCAGGTAGGGGTCTCGGTAACTCTATCCCGGGCAGGGTGAACTGTTCCCTCTGTGGTCTTCTCATAGGGGGTTTCTGAATCACTCTTTGTCTGGTCTCTCACCCAGGACCAATTTGCTATGGGAGACTCTACCAGGGGGCAAAAGCCCCTAGACAACATAGCCCCTGGGAACGCTGGGATACACAAATCCCTCCACCACGATAAGGTAGCAATTTGCGGAGGGGTAAAATTTGATTAGAAAAATGCACTGCAGGTAAAAACCATGAGCCGTAATATTGAATCACAAGAATTAGTTATACTGCTAAATTCTTGAAAGATAATTCACCAAAGTCAACAGTTATCTGAGCAGCCATCCAGATTCAGTACAAAATATAATCTAAACTGCTAAAATTGTTCTTCAATGAAAGAATAAACAAGTTTACTTTAAACATTTTTAAAAAGTGCATTTTATTAGCTGATACTGGAACTATAATTCCAATATTTACATGAGACTTGAACTCATTAAATCCATATCAATTTTAAATTGTTTAAGAGCTTTAGAGCTAGAATAGTACGTAAAACAGAAGCAGTATGTAAAACAGAAGTATATCTGTGCCACTATGTACATGTCACATAAGCCACTAAAATGTTACTTCTGTGAAGGTCACCAACTTTCAAAATAGATAAACTTGGATGGATTACCGTGAGAGGAATCACTGTAGAAAGAGAGAGACTTTTTATAGGGAAAAAAATATGAGGACATCTCACATTCTACTGTGGTTTCTTTTTTTTCCTCTAATTTGTCACTGCATCAGCCTGTCCCTGGAGAGAAAAAGGGAGCTTTAGGGATGAATGAAGAGAGAGAGAGAGAGAGAGAGAGAGAGAGAGAGAGAGGTACATAATTTGAAAAGGGAGAAGTGGATGGAAAGAGAAATTGGGAGTAGGACATTGTAAAGGAAAGCACTGTGGCTGAGGATTTAAGGGGACGAGCCTGTGGGCCTTCAGAGACAAGAATTAATAATAAAACTCTAATTCCCACTGTCCTCCTTTCTTTTTTTCTTGTCCTAAATGAGTCTGTCTGCCATAGTCTCACTGTGTCTTTATGGTAGCTTTGAATTCTCTTTATCCACTTTCCCATTCATATAGCCTGTTTCTCTCACCAGGTGTTTATTGTAGTTCCAGTTCTTAACTTGTTCAGTTGTTTGAAATAACTACACAATTCATGTTTTTTGGGTAAGTTTGAGGCTGTCTCACGTTGCCTTACAATTAATTGTTTGCCATTTCTTTTCACGGGCTGCACACATATTGAAGTTGTACAGGTTAATGAAAAAAAAAGTATTAGTGGAATTAGGGGGATGAGTTCTGCTGGTGGTTTGTGAAGCAGGTGATGTACAACATCTTTAACATGTTTTTGTATAAAAGCCACAATCAAGATGATGATACATTTGTTTAAATTAGCTATCATGGTTTGGTTGTGCTCAGGAATAACTGAACCCCAATAGAATTTGTAAAGAGAAAGTGTAGGTACTGAGCATCAGGGACAGTTTAGATTGAGGGATTGGGGAGAGCAGCCACCTGATGCTGGTGCCTCCATAAGCAGCTCTGTATAGAAACAAAGAAAAGGAACCATCATGTAAGGACAGAGCCATGTATGGCATATACCAGTAGTAGATAGAAGAAGTGGCTGATATCGATAAATTCTTCTAATGACTGGACATAGATGGACTGCTCTGCCATGATTAGATCATGGTAATAGGAACAGGTTCCAAGCACAGGATCAATAGAGGCTGGGTTCTACCACAACAGACAAGACCTTGGAAAAGATGCCCCAAAGGTGTTCCCTGGCCAGCTGAGAGATCTTTGCAGCGTGTCACCCAGGAGGTAGCTAGGAAGCATCCTAATCAGATGCCCCAAACACCTTAAATTGCACCTTTTGACGTAGAGGAGTGGCATCTCTACTCTGAGTCCCTCTTAAATGACTGAACTCCTCACCAACTCATTTCTGCCGCTTGTATTTGCAACCTCATTTCCGCCTCTACTCAGAGGTTGAAAGGCAAGCCAACGCAGTACAAAAGTTCTCTTCTGCCGTGCCCAATCCTAGTTTTAGATCAGCCCTTTGAGTATTTAATTATGTCCTATTTTGGTCTACCGGTTACCTTTAAGTCTGGTAGTCAGTACTTTTTGACTTTGATGTGTCAAGCTATTTGTTATTCAGAGTACTCTACCTGTGTTTTTGTGGGATTTTTCCATATTCTGGCTTCCTCCACTTCCTCTACTCATCATGCCTGTGTGCCATCCTGGCCTGTCTCCCTGATGGTTTAAGAGACAAAACCTGCGCTTTATGTAAATACAAATGTTTCTTATTTGGTGGAAGCAGTTGAGGGGGAGGGCAAAGGAACAAGAAATTAGGGTGGTTTACAGGCATGTTGAATAACTGAGGCTTTAAAATCCAAGCCAGAAGTCTGAAGCTCTTGAACAGCTGGATGAGTTTAAGCACAACCAGTTGGTTTCATTTTGTGATATCTCATCACAAATGCATCTCATTGAGCAGAGTTGGAGGAAGAGGTATAGTACATGCTAGATAATAGCATAGCATAATCATCTGGCTCCAGCTGGGCATCTCCATATTTACTGGTTTAAATCAAAAAAAAGTTTCTACATTTTGACCATACACAGATGTTAGAAACCTAAATAGTGGGAGGTTGTGCATTGAAAGTAAATTGTCCAGCCCAAAGACGTTCCACCTCCTGTAACAAAAAAGGAACAGTTCCCTTAGTATGGGTAAGTACTATTGAAGTTTTTGTAGGAACTTTTCTGCCGCTGTAGCACCCCTCACTGATCTCAGGTCAGTGAGGCATGTCAAAGGTCAGATTTATTTAGTCTCCCAAGGGCCAGTGTTGAGAGGCTTTTTTTCATTCCAGAAAGTTCAATGTATACGAGTTCAGCGTATCTGTTGTTGAGAATCAGACCATTGCATTGATACGTTCTGAGGTGGGTATTTCATAATGTACACTGGCCATAAACCACGATGATGGTCAGAGGGGTGATAATGATCCATCTCTGCCTGCTTAGTCCTTCGTCTTTCTGTTTGGTGTAGGAGACAGGCTGGCTATGAAAGGCAGGTGTTGAGAGAGGTTGGATTGAGAGAGAGACTGTACTGCCATAGGATTTAGTAAAGGGAAAAACTAAAAGAAAACAATCCTATGCAACTACATCATGCTATAATAGTTGTTCACATAAGGATGAACAGATGAAAAACTTAACTGAAGTAAAATTTCATAAAATGAATAAAACATGAAGTCAGGTATATTAATACGTGAATGTTCAAATGTAATCAAATTTTCTATGTTAAGAATAAGAGAAAAGAAGAAAACGTGATGAAGTGATTTTAATGAAGTAACCTTTGCCTTAGTATAAAGTGGTTGTATGTTATTGGGTGTCCAGAGAAGACAGGAGAGAGAGGGAAGCAAAGGGCAAATGAGTATAAAAGAGGTGCCTGGGAACATTCTGGGTTATTTTCTCTAGTTCTTGCAATGAGCAGAACACATCATCTGAAGATAGGCCTGGGGGATCCAAAGTTAGAAATTAGAGCAAATAATGCTGGCCCGTCAGTAGCTATCAGCTGCCTCTGAAGTCCCACAGGCTAACCAAGCCCTTTCTCAGCCTCCGGTGACCATCATCTGGTTTGGGGGTTATCACAAACTTCAGCTATGGAGGTCCATTCAGACTTAAGTCCCCAGTCTCCATGTCAAAGATCAGCTGGAAATGGGAGTTGAAGATCTCACTCACTGGGGCCTCTGCCAGGCAGGCATCTGTCGAGCATCCTCCCCCTCCACGTGATCAAACTCACTACTAGGTAGTGATCAGTTGACAACTCAGCACCTCTTTTCACCCGAGCAGAATGTTTCTCCTATGCATGGTCAATAGCTTCTAGATTAACATGTTACCAATAAAAACCCTAATGTCTAATAATGTATTTTCCACACCAGAAAATGCAGCCACATGATGATAAGATTGGGCTGCAGCCTAGTGTCCTGGTGCCACGAGCACTTTTTGACGCTCTTAGAATTGAACATGATTTTTGTTATAGACACACTGTGGTTTGCACAGGAGTCACAGAACATTGCTCGGATTCAGATCCAGGCCGTTCCTCCTAATCACTCCCCTATAGGCCTCACTGTTGTTGCACACATGGACGTTTAAAGTAACCCCCAGGTGGAGCATTCTCAAGCACTCCACCCATGGACTCCAAGAAGGCCAGTTAGATAAGTGGAGATGACAGTCAGGACCCATTTCCTGACCCAAAGGCGCAGGGAACAAACCCTGTCATCCACCGGGAAAAACCCCAACTTACAGGCAGCCAGCCGAGGGGATACCCCCAAAGGCATACCCCAGCCTGCTGCCTCTAACCAAGGTCAACTCCAAATTGAGATGTCCAGCCCTTCTCCAGGAGGCCACATCCGATCCGGCCGAGGGGATGAAGATGGGATAGAGACACGTGGATAAGGGCCAGAGATTAATAATAGGTAATGATTAAATGACAGGCAGACACTGTCCCCCCAGAGCTCACTTACTGAAGGAATATAGTGTTCTGCCATTTAACAGCACTTCTTTCCAGGCGCCTTTTGTAAGGCTCTCCAAGATGTCTCTTATGGGAATTTGAATGCAAACTTTTCAAATGTTAAACTAGGCCTGTGTCCTTGAAACATTTCAGTCTGGACAAAATAGTTATTTGCTATTATTTCACTGCCTTTTATGCATTCTGTTGATTTCCAGTCCACATTACAACAGTGATGCTCTAACTGAAGACAATGAAAAACACATTCCTGACATCCCATAGTGTGAGTTCAGATAGAAAAGACCTTAAAGAGGTTGTTAAATGCTGCTGTTTGTTTCTTCTAATCACACTTGTGTTTTTTTCCTCTCATCTCCTGTTTGCTCAAAGTTTCTGAGGGGGATTTTTTGTCAATGGCTAGAATTGAATCTTTCATTTACTAACAAAATCTGTTAACCACTACACCATTTGGAGGCACCAGTTTCAGATTGAACTCATCCATCCATCCATCGTCTTTCACTTATCCAATTTGGGGACGTGGGGAGAGAGCCTATCCCAGCTGCCATAGGGTGAATTAAATAAATAAACGAAAATCCATATTGTAACGGAGTTCATCATTGTGGTAAAATTAGTGAGAAGTGCACTGCAGAAACACAGAATACAGCAAAATTTAGCAAAAACAAATGTGTAAAACTGAATAATGTTAAACTGTTGTTGTCCTTCATGGATTTATGAAACAGAAGCAGAATTTAATGTTGTAGACCTTCACACTGACTGTAGACTATTTTTCAAAATTATTTTATAAACATTTAAATGTATAATTTACAAAGCTTGTGTTTTCAGTATTTGTTTTTCACAATTAATAAATATCTTTGTTTTTTCTTCCTTAGGTGGGAGGAAGGGACAATCCTGCCGTTGACCCCATAATCCATGGCCTAAAGGGTGTGGTCCATCATGGTGAGTGGCAGGTCCAGTTAGTGCTGAGAGAGGAAGGACTTCAATAGTGTAGATATTCCCTAATATATAAAATCAAGAGAAAACATATTTTTGAAATCCGTCAAAAATCTTCTTTTAAACTAAAAACAATTCTGAGGATAAGGATAACACTAACAGGTGAGGCGAATCACACACTTCATCAGGGCACCTGGATGAACACCAACTTTTTTCCACTTGATAAAAGTTAACGTGAGGGTTTCAGGTGGTTAGGGACAAATGCAATTGCATGGCAGGATGCTGTAAATCAGGGGTGTCAAATTCAATTGCACAGGGGGCTAAAACTCAAGGCAGACTTTAGGTCGCGGGCCAAACAAGATAAACATTTATTGAACACACTAAAACAATGTTTTTTAAACATAAATATGAATAAAAACAGACAGGAATATTATTCCAGTTCAGCAAAGTGCGCTGACTTGGTTCAACATTACTTGGCAACCGGGAAAGTGAGGCAGGTTGCACTGGTGCATTTGTGACAGCTTCACTTGAAACGCCTTCACCGCATCATACATGCCATTTCTCCTCCTGCATCTTTACTCCCATCCTGCGGACTAGTCCGCTTTTTTCACCGCACAGCACCGGCGCTCCATCTGTTGTAAGTCCAACAAGTTTGTCCCAGGGCAGTTTCATGTCGGTAACACTTTGACAAACGTTTTTAAAAACGCCTTTTCCTGTCGTTGTCCCGTGCCTCGATTTAATGTTCAATATTTCCACTCCACGGATGAAGATGGTCAGCTGTGCAATGTCCATCATGTCTGTACTTTCATCCACAGCCGAGTATGCAGTGAAGTTTTTGCTTCTTTCACACAGCTGTGTTCTTAAATCAGTGGCCATCTCACAAACCCGATCAGCAATCGTATTTCTGCTCAGGCTCACATTTGCCAAAATCTGCGTTTTGTCTGGACACAAGACGTCGCACAGCTTTATCCTGCAGCTCTTCAGAGCGGTACCGGGCTGCTTTGGCTCCTCTGCCACGATAAAACTTGCTTTCGCAACAGCTTCACTTTGTGATTTTGCTCTGGTGACAAACGTCTGCTGAAATGTCAGATTCTTCTTTAGCTCTTCTACTTTCTGTAGTTTCTGCATTTGGGTTTTTCAGCTTATCCTGACGTTTTGTCTTGTAGTGCCGTCTTAAATTAAATTCCTTAATTACAGCCACATTAGCTCCACTACTAAGACACACGGTTTACCAGCATGTCTGTAAACATATATTCAGTCTCCCACTGGCGCTGAAAGGCTCTGCTTTCAGAGTCAACTTTTTTCTCCACCATTGTGAGCGGCGAGCTTCACAATTACAGAAGTTTGACTTGATTGACGGGGAATGTTCCCAGTTAGCCTAGCGTTCAGCAAGGAGGCTGCAGCGCTGCATTATGGGATCTGTAGTTTGTATATTATTAGCGCCTCATATCGCCGGGCCATGCGTAACAATAATAATACATCTCGCGGGCCGGATATAAATGTACGCCGGGCCGGATATGGCCTGCGGGCCTTGACTTTGACACGTGCTATAAACGGACCAAACTTCAGTCAGGAGAACAACTGAGACAATCCATCCACAATACGAGGTTAGTCATTAATATACTGCAACAACATGGGAATAGAGCAGCTGCCAGAGAATTCAACATTAATGAATCAATGGTACAGAAGTGGAGAAAGCGCAGTTTTTGGCTTTCCCATATTCCAAAAGTGCTTTGCTATTACTGTCGCTATTACTGTAATTTGCAGATGATGTTTGCAGCCGCTGCAATGCTTTCGACTAAAACAGGTGCAGCTTGATGACACCATCAAAATCTCTACCGTTGGCCAAATTTATATCGTTTCTACCGTATACCGTTTACACCGCCCACCCCTACTGTACAGCCAAGAAAACCAATCATAACGACTAAGGCAACATGTGCATATTGCTGCTCACCTGAACACCACATTAGCAGGTGTCCTGAGTTTATTCACAAAACAAAGGATGAGAAAATAAACTGGATAAAGAGAAACACATGGTGGTGGCGTTGTGCTAGGACTCTTCAGGCTGCAAAGTGTGATCTGAGAGAAGACTTTGTCACCTGCATGGGATGACATCTACAGATCCTGTGTGAGGTGAATCAGAGACCTGAACTAACTGAAGTTAGTCCTGTAGTGAGGACATTGTACCTTGATAGACCTAGTGACTGTTCTAGTGCACTGTTAAAATTTAAAATAAGGCTCAAATCATACTCACCTTATCACGACTACTGCTCCAGTGAGACCTGGTCCATATGGATCTCCTGCAGCGGTCAAAACCCGCTTAGGATGTACACTCCAAGGTCCGATCACAAACTTACAACCCGAGGACAGTTCCACGCATGCCCAGTGTTTGTTCACATCTTTCAGTTCAGATTCAGGAGATCCATTCCAGCACATCCTCGTGTCCGCTGATGTCTCTGAATCCGTTCAGCTACCTCCTACTCTACCATCAGCAGTTTCTATGTCGTCGCCTGCAGTGCCGCCATCACCAGACTCACTGCCTGTGGCTGCCATTCCGCCAGAGGTCACTGCACTTCCTGGTCCTAACTCACCTGGTCCTGTCTCTACCAAGCCCCGTACATTGTGCCCAGTGCCTGCAGAACTGCCTGACGATTTGCAGTTATGTGCCTGCAGCTGCATCCCATTCGGTCGGCATTTGGACCTGCTTCGCTGCCACCGCTGGCTCCACGGTCGGCCCCCTGAACTGTTTGGCCTGCGTCGTCGACCTCTGGGTCGACCTCTGGGTCGACCTCTGGGTCGACCTCCTGAACTGTCTGGCCCGTAGAAAAGTAACACTCCTAAAGAGCCCAGATGAGCGCATCAGAACTGTAGAAGTCTTAGTGCAGGACAGAACCTATATCAGACCTGTGGCGTGTCTGATTCCTCTGCCCCACTTCCTGACAAAGGTCAACTCTAACCAGTTAAACATATTTCTCGCTAGAAATATGGGGGCGGCTGTTGTAAAGACTCACCTTTCAGCACACTTCACCAGCTGCACCTTTTTTCTTTTCCTCACCTTTGATTGGGTGTGGTGCTTGCCCTTAATTGCACTTACCTGTCACCCGTTATATAAGGACTGCACTCACCTACCGCTAACTCTTTCTTTACTCCCACATGGGGCGGCAGCTGAGGTGAGTTTCTGTTTGAGTCTCCTGAGTTCATCTATTATTTTGAGTTACTGAGTGACACACTTTATTTTCTTTATTTCCTTTCAGTTAGCAGTCCATGCGTGTCTTTCCTTTTGCTCATTATTCAGTAAAACAAGAAACTTGCAAGTGATTGTTGACTGTTCATTCTCATCCTGACCGAATGAGCCCATGATGGTAACAAGCTCCAACCTCCTCCGAGCCTTCCTTCAAAACATAACCCTTTCCTGACTGATAGATTCTCAGTTGCTTCTTTAGATTGTGGCATGGTGTGTTGCTTTTTGAGATCTTTTAGCCTCCTTCACATTGTCAAACAGATCCTGAGTGATGCGTTGATTCAACAGGTCTGCCAGTAATCAAGCCTGAGTGAAACTGAACTCAGCATTCCAACAAATGTCGTTAATCACAGTTACTTCATGATTTAACAAGAGGGGCAATTACTTGTCCACACAGGCCCAGGTGGGTTTGGATAACTGTTCTCCCATAATGAATGAAATCATCGTTTCGAAAATGCATTGTGTGTTTACCTGTGTTATCTTTGTCTAATAGTCAAATTAGTTTGATGATCTGAAACATGTAACTTCTAGAAACATTAAATATACCGTAATTGTCGGGCTATAAGCCGCTACTTTTTGCACAAGCTTTGAACCCTGCAGCTTTTAGTCAGGTGCGGCTTTTCTATGGATTATCCATGATTTTTGTGATATCGTAAGACGATTTGTTTTGTTTGTTCCGCTGTCGTACGGCACTACGTTGCCTGGCGGAAGGGCATGTGATCAGACACACAGTATCGGGGTTCAAGAGTGGTATGTTAGTCACATGTCCATCCGCCAGGCAACATAGTGCCGTACAAGTAGCGCAAAAAACAAACTTCAAAGTAGCGCTACACGTTCAGCCGGAGGCGTGGATGACGAGCAGCGATAAACTTGCGAAAAGCAAGTTATGCTCAACTCCACCGGTGGAATCTGACAGCGTGGAAAAGTGTGAAAACATCCACGATCACCAACGGATTTCGAAGGGCTGGACTGCTGCATGATGGAGAGGAGGTGTCAGTGGTGTGTGACATTTTTAAATACGATGAAGGAATACAAGACAGTCAAAAGGAGTTTCATAGAGCTACGTGCACGGGTGAGTGATCGGGTGATACTCACAACCGAGGCATTGCAGTCAGATTTATTTATACCAAGAGACAGTTGCATAGCATTTCCTGTTTTTCAAGCTTACTTATCAGCATGTGTGTGTGTTCTCTGTGTGTGTGTGTGTGTGTGTGTACGTGACAGGATGTAATGGCATGTGATACAAAAATATATGAACATTTTAATACATTTGAAAGCTTTATAACGGAGGTATCTTTTAATAATAGACATCTGCAGTTTAAACTTAAAAGTTACTTCTATCAGGAGGACACCGCCACGGCCCTTCAGAGGGTGTTCAACTCTGACACTGACAACGAGGATTTGTTTGGTTTTGAAAGTGACAACGAAGGAAAGAAGCTGAGAGTGGATGACGAAGCCACCCTGAGCCTGTTCGTATCCGACACTGGAGGAGAGGACTTTGGTGGTTTTAGTGCGCAGAAAGATGGTGGTGAATGACTGACTTTCTTCTTGTTAAAGCCGTGTCGCTGCACCTGAGCCTAAAAGGTAGTCCGGATCTATTTTTCTGGTGTGCTGTAGGTTACTGTTATGTACTACATTTGTTACTCATTTATGAAGCACAGTACATGTTTCGTACTTGTAATTATCGCTACTTTTATATATACCTAAAAAGTTATGCAAATATGTACCCGTAACTTGTTTTTCAAAATATTAATAAAAGTGATGTCTCCAAACAGCCATCTCTTTCCTGACAATTCGCTTTGTGCATATTCTCTTACATATGATGAGTCAACATTGAAACACCTGCGGCTTTTGGTCAGGTGCGGCTAATGTATGTACAAAACAGGATTTTCCCCTGATTTTAGCTTGTGCGGCTAATATTCAGGTGCGCTTTGTAGTCCGGGAAATACGGTAAATGAATAACCTGACAAAAGAAAACCACATGGTCCTCCCAACCACCACAACTCATGTTTCTCATCATTCCTGGATATCATTGCTATAATGAACCTTTCCATCTGTAAACCTGCAAACCCTTGCAAAGACACTGGGTCCCTGTGTTTGCTATTAGAACCTTTCATTCAGCCTTTTAATTTCACATTGATGGTGCAGGGACATTCACTGGCTACCTTGCAACAAACTGCAAGGCAGTTTGTAAAAGAAGCACAGGTGTCTTTTTTGTTATGGTGTCTTCTGCCAACATTTTTCTTCTCTTTTTTTTTCATCATCTTCAAAGCTTTTTTTACCCACCCATGTTCTTGGGCATTTTGTTAAAGAGTGAAACACTAAGTTATGTCAAAGTTGACAATGTTACTTCAAGGCTGACAATCATATGTTGTTTTCTCTGTCATCTCTTGGGGATGCTAAATTATGAAAGCACAAATCAAAGGAAATCAAGACATTATGTCAGCGTCTGGGAGGGTACCTGCAGGTCTCCAACAGCGGCCCCTCCTCCTTTAGGTTCGGTTGCTCCTCCCTGGCTGACCACCTGTGAGCAATTATTCCGGCAGTATATCAGACCTGCGCTCTCAACCATTCATCGCCTGAGTATCTGCTATCCCCATAGGTAGCACCTGGAGTGGAGGTCTTGTCTCCCTCACTCCCGCCTTCCTGCACCTGGGCCGCTTGCTGCTGATACGACGTGGCCTGCCGGCCCACCACTCACTTGCCTGCCTCCCCACATCTCGACCGCTTCCGGGCCTTCCGCCCCACCTGTCCCCCCCACCTGAAACCAAGTAAAGCAACTCAATTCAACTGTGGAGGATCGTTGATTGTCTGCTGGATCCCACTGACCGTGATCTCCTCTTATTCCAGTGCCCCGGCCCCTACCTAGTCCTGTTTCCGCCTCCCCGCTGCCTCTGCTGTTCAGCCGTCTCCTACAGGTGTCTAGGTCACCCTCCGTTATCTTAGATTATCCTACGCGCCACTAGTGTGGTGGCGTCATTTTGTTTTTTTTGCTTGTGTTTGCCTGTGGGCGGAAATAAATCCTTTGTTCCCTTATCGTCTCGCTTCCGGGTTGGTTTCTGCACCTGTGTCCATCTCTGTTACCTCGTGCCGCTGGGCCGTGACACATTAAACCTAAAGGCTCTGAAGCAAGTCTGAACCCTTGCCACTTCAGTTTGCAGGGAAATAAAGCTTGTTATATAGATTATATTGCATTGATTGAAACTATCTGTCCTACTATCTTTCAAACAGAAAAGGAGACCTTTCTGGAGCCATTTGTGCTTAAGGACCTGCTGCCATCCTCACTGGGAAGTTATTATCGTTACACTGGCTCTTTGACCACTCCACCCTGCAGCAAGGTGGTAGAGTGGATCATTTTCAGCAGTCCTGTCTACTTCTCTTACAAACAGGTAAGAAGCATGCCAGTAATACAGCTGTGTCAACTTGTTTCCTTAGTTATATAAGAATAACACCACTCATTTAAACATATTGCAAAACCTTATTTTTATTCTATGTTAATGCTGAAGTTAATTAACCACAACTTATTTTATAAAATGTAAAAAATTCCCCTCTCTCCTCTGCTGGCGGTCTATCCCTTAAGCTTGGGTTCTCTACTACGGGCCTGTGAGCATGAGGGTCCTCGTGTCCCCTTTTCCTGATGTTGCTGTCATTTGCTATGGCTACGTCTAACACTATGGCCGTCTTCCTCTCCTCCACCCCTACTATGTCCGGTTGGTTAGCCATCATCAGTTTGTCCGTCTGTATCTGAAAGTCCCACAGGATTTTAGCACAGTCATTCTTGACCACCCTAGTGGGTGTCTCCCATTTTGGTTGCTCTTGCTCCTCTTTCTTGGGTTTCTGCTGTCTGAGGTATTCACTGAGCATGTGGTCAGTTGTCTGATGTACTCGTGGATGTTCATTGTCTTATTCTGGATGTGGTTCTAGCGTACAGATTCAGTGTGCTGGATTTGGGGTGAAATCCTCCATGAATGGTCAGGAGCTTGTTATCCCAGCAGGATACCTGATCACCAACAGGGCATAGGTGTTGATAACCCGGATCTTGTTCTTGCCATTCAGCTGACTAATCAGGACTTGCCTTACTTTCTGCAGGTACTTGGTGGTTGCAGCTTTCCTAGCGGCCTCGTTATGGTTCCCATTTGCCTGTGGGATTCCCAAGTACTTGAAGCTGTCCTCAACAATGTTGCCTTCTGGTAGTGTGATGCCCTCAGTTCTGACTACCTTTCCTCTCTTTGTTACGATCCGATTACACTTCTCGAGTCCAAATAACATTCCAGTTTCGTTGCTGTAGATCCTTGTGGAGTGGATCAGTGAAGTGATGTCCCATTCACTCTGGGAATACAGCAAGATATCATCGATGTAGAAGAGGTGGTGTTACTTAAAGCAGTTTCACTCCGGTTCTTTTTTTAATCGTTGGGTCTCCAGAGACGGCACCGGACTGAGTAGTTATTTCACAAAATCTTTATTCATCTTCAGTTACGCATGCACCTTCTAGAAGGAGGGACGTTCAAGGCTGGTGTCCCTCTGCAGATCTTCACTTCTTTGTTTTGTTACAACCAGCTTTATAGAAGCGACCCCATCATAAAACCCACATGATGTGTTGTAAACTCTGTGTTTGTATATGTATGTGCAAGCACGTGAGTGCCAGTGTGTGTGCGTACCTGTGTGTTTATGTGAGTGTACGTGAGTGACTGTGCGTGTGGGTGGGTGTGCGTCGCCACAGTTAAAGCACAGTGTGTCTCTGTGTATGTGACTTCCTACTGGTCATAAAAGTCCATCTCCCCTCACCCAAGCTACACCAAATTCCTTTACAAAACATACAAAACACAGTTAACATATTACAAGCACTGAGACCCCCACTCTGCATCCACTGGGCCATTGGCCTCTTGTTGTCTTACTTTAACAGCTAAGCATGTGGAGGGTCTCCTGCAAACCTACTTCTAAGTTATGACAATTATAAGCTTTTCACGTACTAGCATTAGCATCCCCCATCTGTAGCTTCCTGTCTCCTTTTATGACAGGCTGACACCTGGTGTGCATAAATTCCTCTCCCTCTACTGTAGCTAAACCAAACTGAAACCCACAGACAAATCCTTCCCTATTCCTCTGATCTACTGCTGGACCCTTTCATCTAAGCAAATTTAACACATTATATTCTAATAATTGTTTTCTTGTACTCACAGTGGCTGATATCCTTAGACAGTCTTGTTAATGATCTCATTGAGGAGGTCCAGGCCTATGCAGAACAGCAGTGGGGACAGAGCATCTCCTTGGTAGATCCCGCTCTTGATGGTGACGTGTGCTATAGGCTAGCAATGTTGTGCTGAGTCAGGTAGTTGACTTTGGGATTAGGACTGCCCAGGCTTTCATTAGCCATTCTGGTTGTGTCTCATCTATTAGCATTTTGCTCATTTGTGCTGCCAGACAGTCATGGAGTGCAGTTAGCTTTAGCCAGTAGATGTGAATCATGCCAGGGCCTGTTCTGTCCAGCTCTTAGACAAAGACTTGCTCTTGGATGTCTGCCACTGTGCTTTAATCTGTTCTTAGATCCACTAGCCACTGGGCATTGTTGTCCTCTGCTGTATCCTTCTCCCATATGCTCAGTAGAACAGGACTGGTTCATCTCCAGTATTGGTGGGGCTGTTCTCATATTATTCTCTTGCCATTGACAGTATGTTTTGGATGGTTCCATGGAGAACATCTGGTATAGCATCCTGGCTTCAGTAATTGTGCGTCCCTCCATGGCTATGCCTCCCCAGACCATTACTGACCCACCACCAAATCTGTCATGTTGAGTGATGTTGTAGGCAGGGTAACATTTTCCACATCTCCTTGAGACCCTATCACATTTGCTAAGGGTGAACTCATACTCATCTGTGAAAAGCACAGGGCACCAGTGGTGGACCTGCTTATTCTGGTACTGGAATTGGCAGGTCCACTACCAAGAAAAATGGTGGTATTGGAAAGTCATGTCCGTGTGTATTTTTATCTGATCTGTTTGCTCAGGATTTGACAGAGACAGGCACCTGCTGGTCCTTGATGGGTCGTGGGAGTTCTAAACTTTGAAATAGTAACACAGCTCAGGAGTGATCATATATATATATATATATATATATTGCACAAGGAACAGAAATCCTACAGAGGATGCCTAGAGAGAAGATGGATTGATAAGAGGCATGGTGGTAAAGTGGTTTGCACTGTCGTCTTGTAGTAAAACGTTTCCTAGATACTCGAAAAGGAAGGTTCCTGCATATCCTGCAGTTTAGATGGCCTGTGTATCCCTGTGAATGTTTCCTTCAGGCACTCCTGTTCCAGAGACAAGCATGTTATATTAATTGGTTATTCTAAATTAGCTGTGGATGCAACGTACATAAAGTGCTTTAAGTGTATAGAATAACATGCTCTGCTTTGAGTGGTCAGTAAGATTAGAAAGGCGCTATATAAAGAAAAGTGCATTATGCCTGCAAGCACAATAATCTGCAATGTAACTACATAGTCTGAAAATAAACAACTTAGAATTAATTTACTCTAAGCTACCTGATCTCTTAAAAAATAAATCATGAAAAGGGTTAAACTTACAAAGCTGTCTCAGTGAAACAGTGGCAAGTCCCATACACACAAAGTTTTCTATCACTGTTTTGAATGGGCAAGACAAGTATGCAATAATCAAGTTTTTTGTTCTAAATATTAATAAATGTTGAATTGATATTGAGATTTACAAAGGGTAATTACGAGTTGTTCTGGGTTTTTTTTGTTTGTTTGTTTTTTTAGGACAAAGCATTTAAAATAGTATTTAACAGTTGAAGTGTTTATTGTCATGTGTCCAAAGGAAAAGAAGGCATTTCTCTGTGCAATGAAATTCGTTCTTTGCTGTCCACACACAGATGCCGATTAACATGTAAAATAGAAATAAAACATAAAATACAAATGGTACAAATAAACAAAAGAAGATAAAAAAGAAGACAATAGTAAAGTGTGAAACAGAGATCTACAAAAGAGCTATGAGCTTAATATGCAGGGTGACTTGATGTGCAAAAAATTATTATTACTGTTCATAACAGTTGCAATGGTTACACAAACCTGTATGATAAATCCTAGAAGTTCGAGGTTTGTTTGTTTTGTTTTTTTTAAATCACTGTGGCTGTTATTACTCCGTGCTTTAGGTAAAAAGTGACCTGAGTGATAATTTTCTCCAATTAAGTTGTAAAACCACTCTGCTGTCTGAAAATGTGTTAGATAACTCCATTCCAAATTGATCTGTCCTTCCGCTTTTGGTGTAGACATTATTATAAGGGAAGATTTGGCCTTAATCATACTGTCAAAGCACGAAATATGAACAGTATGGAAGTAAGCATTAAATAAAGAGCCCTGATGTTAAACTTGCCCTGTGCCTTCAGTAGTTTATACTTTAAAACTGTCAAGGTTTTTCTTTGGGAAATGCAAAGATAACCATTGTTCAGTTCAACTCAGTGTTATGTGTGACTTGATGTTATTTACTACATTCATCATATTGTAATTGTGAAGGAAATCCTGTGTAACCAGGCCAGCTTGAGCAGAATAACTCAGCAGATGCTGCGCACTTAATGGTGTGTGTGTGTGCGTGTGTGCGTGTGCGTGTGCGTGTGTGTGGTTTTATAGAAAGTACTTTGAGCTCCAAAGTGTTGAGAAAAGTGCTCTATAAATAAAACATAAATTGAGTATTTGGTACCACAGATGCATCATTGTCTTGCACACACTCAAAAGTGACACTAATCCTCTGCTAATAAGCTACCTCCAGAGACTCCTCCTTGAAGTGACCCCTTGATCCCTAATGAGAAGGAAAATCCATCCACCCTAATTATTAAGCCCTGTTACTTAACATAAATAAGAAGGTGATCCGGCATTAAGACTACTGACAGAACAATATTTTGCCCATGTTTATAGCAATAACAAACTTTTTTTTTTCTGGTCCACTTGGTAAAGAAGGTCCTGCAGCAGCTACACTTCCTGTGTCCTGAGGAAAATAACCTGACCTTCTGCCACTCCTCATTTGAGAGCGTACTCTCTTACTGCCTGGGTGTTTAGTACGCAGGGGGCTGCGCCGAGGACAATAAACACTGCCCCAAAAATCCCTGGCTGCCCTCTGCCACCCCTGTAGGCCATTGCCAGATTCTCCTGTCTCAGGAAAACCAGGGCCATCACATGTGACCACTTGCAGCCCGCCGACCACCTGTTTGACCGCCACATTACTTCAATAAAGCGCTTTACAAAATTCCCACCCAAACCTACCGGGTACATAACAGTGCTCAGTACATATTATTTATTTAAAATGTTTGTATATGGAAGGAATATGTTTATTCTATTTTCAAAGGACAACATACCAACAATACGTGTAAGCAGTACAATCAATTTAACACTGCCAATAAAGACATATGTGCTGATTTGAGTAGAAACTTTATTGCACGTAAACATTTGACATGACAGGAAACTCCTGAATACAGCTTTTGTAAGCTACCTCCTGGAATTTCAGTGACACTTTTCATTTTGTAATTGACTTACGGTTGCTTTGGGCTCAGGTTTTCGAAACGAGATTCAGCCTGAAGTGAATAAAATCAAAGGCCTGTTGAGTTTTGCTTTTTGAAACACTTTCGTTTTGGATGATAGTTGAAGTAGGGTTAGCAAAAAGGGGCCGATGCTCAGATACTTACATGACAGCTCAACAAAAATCGGCTCCTTTCAAACAGACTGCGTGTGTGGACACATGTGTATGAAGAGCCGGTCTCGTGTGTCGTCAACCTTTTAATGTTTTTTGTTATACTCGACTCATTTCACAATTGCCCTAAAATTGAGATGTCAACAGAGAAATACTAGTGAGATTAACCTATGAGTACCAATTCTAAGTAGGATGGGTGAGTTAATCCTTCCACCTGAGATGGTTCAGAACATTTTAAATTGTAACATGACATTGTAAAATACCTCTTCAGAATAAATACTGATATGGTGATTTGGATTTTCAAATAAATATACTTAGGCTATATCCACACGTACACAGGTATTTTTAAAAATGGAGATTGTTGAGTCTAAACTTAGACCTCCCTGACTCGTGAGACTTATTTCCGTGAAGGAATGATGCAAGGCAACAGTGATCAATCGATTTTACTTGCGCAAGGGAGGCCCCGGTCGGTGTCTCAGAGCACTCTGAATCCTACCACAGACGACCTCGACTCAGGGCTCCGCTTGCCGCCTTTTATTGAAAACAGTTACAGTACACACAAGCACCTCCCATTGTAAAACCCCCCTATGGTTACAAAAGATAAGGCATTGTGTGTGTGTGTGTGTGTGTGTGTGTGTACGTGAGTGTGTCTTTCTGTGTGCGGGACTTCCTGATAACAACTGTTTTTAACAACATCCTTAGTCATAAAAAGGGTAGTCTCCCCCACACCCTATATATGGCTCAATTCCTTTATTGGTTCACCATGCACAACACAAGTGAGGCCATGAAGGGCAGGAAGTTTACTAAACAACAAAACAGAACCTTCACATGGGATGTGCCTGTAATAAAACACTACAGCCTCCCACCATTCGACAGGCTGGAGAGGGGAACAAAGGAATGTCTTTGATCACACAGTTTGAAACAATGTAGAGATGGTAAGCATAAAAATGACAACATTTAACAATTCACTCTAACAGAGATTTTCCATTTTCGTTTTTAAAAAAAAAATCTCATCCACACGTGCAGTTTTAAAAAAAATATGTCTGTCCACATGTAAAGGCTAAAAACAAAATTTTGGTCAATCAGAAGTCTAGAAGCCTGGGAGGGAAATAGTGATGGGATTTCCGGCTCTTTTTAGAGAACCAGCTCTTTTGGCTCGGCTCACTAAAAAGAACCGGCTCTTCAGGTTGTTTTGTTGCTTTAATTAATTTATTATTAACAACAATATGAAATTATGCACAAAAGGAATTATTAATGTAAAAAAAAAAAGTGGTTTTATTTATATATGTTTATATATAAATATATACAGTGGACCCTAGAGACAAAGCACGTACAAACTCCAAAACACATTTCTAGCGTTAACTGAACTTCCAAAACAGAGCTACCTGGATCACTTAAATAACACAACTGAAAGCATATGTGTATTGTGTGTGTATTTATACACAAGCACACTGAAAAAAAATTGGAGTGACATTTACTTAAAAAAAGCTAGGCAACTTTTTCCACACAGAAAGTGCTTGTAATCTTTACTCGGGCTATTTCTAAGTAATATTTACTTACTAGAACCATCTATTTTTTATGTGAAATACACAAGTAAATTGCACTGGCAATACTCATCTACAGGTTGTAACTTTTACTCAGAATACCATTGCATCCAATTACAAAACCCAAGTGAACATTGCTGATATTTCTTTGTGTTTCTTACTCATCTTTTCTTTGTTATATTCTATGTAATTATTAAGTAATATTTATTATGAATGTACTAGTTAATATTAATCGAATTGAATAAATATTCTTATTATTCTATTAAATAATAAATCAATATTTTCTAAAACAAATATTTGCAGCTTAAGAGACACTTTTATTTCACAGTTGAAATGGCATAGATATATTTAAAATATCTACATAACATTATAACCACAAAAAACATGGCCATAGAACTTCTTGATCGCAAATTTCAAAACAGAGCATATACACATATACAAAAAAACAACAACATGCTATTCAAAAACTCAGTGTGCACTGTCCCCTTTCTTCTAATCAACTTTCAGAACACATACATCAACTCTGTCCATTAACAGTTGCAATCACTACCTTTGCAGACATTCTCAGAACGTTCAGGACAGAAAGAACTTGTATAAAACTGAGCAACATTTGAAATTACTGTCAGAAAACAGACAAAATGCAAAGAAATTAATTGTGCTGGACAAAAGCACAAATAACACTGGAACACTCACACTAAAAGTTTCTTGTGGAGAGACTGGACCTTTGGTGACATTTTAAGGATGTCAAGCTCAAGAAACAGCTTCTGAAATACCTCAAACGTATATTTCAGTTTCAGTGGGTAACTTAAGTTGACAGCATAGATGACACCCATGAGCAGGAGGCAAGCGTTTGTCACACTTCCGCAGTCCTCCAGAATTTCTGTCCCCTCAATGATGACCGACACGTTCACAGGATCTTGGTTTTCCTGTGCCACATTGGGATGGATTACGATGATCTTCATCATGTGATTACTGCAGTCCTCTTTCAATGCTTCTTGGCTGACGTCCTCCTGTGAAAACAAACAAACCACAATTAGAAATAACTAGAATAGATTCCAAGTAAAAGAAAAGGTTAAGAGAAAAATAAAATGTAAAAATAAAAAAGTATACTCAAATCAAACAATATTCATATGGCACTTTTCATACGTAAAGTTACAGAACGTGCTTCACAGAGGCTGACCCCGAGACAAAGAAAATCACTTTTGGGGGCCATCCAGCCTGGAGCTGTCCATGGGACGGCACGCGTGTTGGTAGACCAGAACCATTAAATCATTAAAATAGGTTATAAAGGTATAATCAAATTAAATACTCTTTTGCTCATAAAATAAAGTTAATAAGTGATCGTTAAATAGTCAGAAAAAAACCAGACAAAAGGCAAGTTAAAGTTTAAGGCAGATAAGATAAAGATTAAATATGATTTAAAAAATAAAGGGTAAGAGCATAAAGATTTAAGAAATTAGTTAAAAGCCTGATTGAAAATATTAATCTTGAGTCTTTTTTAAAAAACATCACGAGTGTAGAGAATCTTTGACCTTCAATATATCATCACAAGTGAAGACCAGATTATAAGGTTAGACAATTTTAATACAGTCATTATGATCATCAGATACCTGATGGTCTTTGATCAGCTCCTCTCCACTCTCTCCAAGATACTCAACTAAGCAACGAATGATAATGTCCCTTCTGCCATCGACATGATGCTATTAAACCCAAAAAGAAAATTTATTGCAGAAAATACACAACATAACATATGTAACATACATACATAACAGCACATACAGATGTAAACAGAAAGTTACCCATGGAGAATGTAAGCCTGCAGCTACATTCTAACGTTGTGAAGTGTACAACTTAACATGAATTTCTCAACGATGTGACAAGAGTCCAGTGCATGTCATAATCTGTGGGTCCAGAAACTGTCTCTGCCCAGTGAGGAAAGTTTTCTGCCTCATCACTGGACATGCAAATGAATTTTTTGCAACATATCAGTACCTCCTATCACAATATTAACCAGTCAAGGACAGGAATTCCCACACACAAGAGTAATATTTTGGGAAATAATTGTATTGGAGTCTATGGGCAGCAGGAAGGGATCTCGCTGCACTCAGAGGGTCACTTTGAAAATTCTGTAAATTTCTCTGCTTTTGAGCGCATATTAAGGGAGAGATGACAGGTTTGTATACACTTGTAGAGACAATCATGTGCATAAATTGTTAATTGTGGCCACAGTGTCAGGATCAGGAGAACAGTTTCAGCCAACACAGACACTGATCAGAATAAAGGACAAGTTCAGTATTTTACACTTAAAGCCCTGTTTTCAGTTTATGATGAAATCGAACGATTTTGATTGAAATTTGGACACATGCTGCTGGCCCGAGCTTTTTTGGTTTCTGTGGTAGCACACCCCCACCTCCTCAATGGCTTCATAGGTGCACTGGAACAATCCTTCCTAAAATGCATAAAACTGTCGTTTACAAAGACGTGAAACTCACCGAGTGGTCAGAAGTGTTCACTGATATGTTCACACAAAAATCGCTGCAAAAGATACTTTCCAACTGGTTTTTATTGTAGTTTTTGTCCAACTCCATTGACTTGTATTAGATGTGCTGTGATGTACGGTATTAGTCCGCCGCTATTCCATTCTATTATTCAAGCTCTCGGCGGAAGAATGTACAGGTGTAAGGCGTTTGAAAAAATAGGTCCAGTTTTACAACAAATGGTAAAACACCTGTTGGAAAGCATTTTTGCAACGATTTGTGTGTGAACATATCAGTGAACACCCCTGACCACTCGGTGAGTTTCACGTCTTTGTATGAAGCCATTGTGGAGGTGGGGGTGTGCTACCACAGAAACCAAAAAAGCTCCGGCCAGCAGCATGTGTCCAAATTTCAATCAAAATCGTTCGATTTCATCATAAACAATCTGAAAACAAAGCTTTAAGTTTAAAATAACAAACTTGTCAACTTGTCCTTTAAATAAGAGTGATACATTCTCAGTGTGTATGACCTCATCTTTTCCATTAGATTATGTAATTAAAATAATTTTAAATTTTACCTTATTGAGTGAGTCCAACATTGGTTTTATTTTGGTCCCTGCAGTCCCGCCCTTCCTTCGAAATATCTCCAGGAGTTTGGTGGTGTACCTGTCCAATCTGGACAAAAACGTTCGCTCCAGATGAATTGTGGTTATTCGCTTAAACTCCTCTTTGATCTGAAATGAGAGATAAAACACAAAATCATGTCAAAGATGACTCATGAGATCTCACATACACTTAGTTGCTGCATGAACAAGAACTGGATTTACCTGATTTTCACAGAACAGAGAAGGCCACCTCTCTAAGAGGTCTTGGATTGCGGGGCAATCCTTGACAACCTCTTTTCTTCTCATAGCGAAAGACTTCTCCATTTTCTCATTAATTGCCCTCTCATTGTTCTTCTTCTTCATTTCCTTCAGCAAATCTAGTCTATCCATCTCTAAGGTTTCCTCAGTCTCACCGAATGGCAGTGGTGGCAGATAGTTGACTTCAGCTTTTTTGGCCCTTTTAAAGCCTTTAAGTGAACCCTCTTCACTGGAGCATCGTCTCTTCAGTGTGTTCACCTCGAGCTCTGGAATGGCTAATTGGCGACCTCTTAACTTTGCCCTGTAGTTGCCCATTTTATACTTTATCCTCTGTTGCCAACCATATAGGCCATTAAAAGAACCTGGCTCTTTGAGGCATGGGTATTTTGCTACCAAGGCTTCAGCAACAGCTAAAATCTGGACACCAGTTGGATATGCTGTGAAGCCAAATATAGTCTCTGCAAGCTTCTCAAGAATGCTACTAGTTACGCTTGGGTTGTTCAAAAGTGTGCCATCATTTTCATAAGCTTGCTTTCCTGCTTCCAGTGCAAGGTCTATATCATAAGAGAAGTCTGGTATTTCAAACTTAAATGGCCATGGCTTAGACCTGTAGGATGGTCCACTCTCATCTGGGGAGGACAACAGGATTGTGTCGCATGCAGATGAGGAGGAGCTTGCTTCTGTAGATAGTGGAACTGGAGATTCGACTTCTGACATGTCCACAGTAGTGAGACTTAAGATTACTGGTTCAGTTTTTACTACTTTGAGGTTAGCTTTATCTTGTACTTCCTCAATCGAGGTCAAAGTGAAGAACTGACCATCGAAATCCATGTCCTGGTACATAACAGTGAATGGTCCTGTAATATCAAATGTCTCTCGAAGAACATCATTGAGGTCCTGAAGTGTGCTTGGGATGCCTGCAGGTAAAAGTAGTTTGTGGACATCATCCTCCCCAAAAATTATCCGCAGTTTCGCTGAGGGTGCCATATCAACAGGAAGAAGCTGCAACAACAGAAGAGAAATACAGACATTTATTCACAAGCTTCTCTCCTCACATTTCAAAAAGATAGGCAAATGTGGTGCTTTAAAGTTGTCAGGCGTCTTCCTGCAAGGGTGTATGAAGCCAAAGGATAAAAATCTTTAAGCTCTCTTTGCTCAAGTAACTGCACACTCCCTGTGTTCTCCAGCTCATAACTCCTCAGGTGTTCATTGTACCATGTATTTTGTTGTCTCACGAAAAAAGTCAGTTTGTTACAAATCACCATTATCTGTAACACTTCAGAAAAGTCAGGCAGTCCTGCAGTGGAACCACAACACAACAACATTCCCACTGCATAGTTGGTGCCTAAACTGCACACATTATTGGCAACATGCACAGCTGTAACAGCAGGGAATCTGCATTTCACCAGGTCTTTTAGATCATCCTTAAGCACATCTAAAGAGACCTCTGTTGTTTTTGTGACCGCAAGTGATGGTTTGACAGAATGTGATTGATGATATGCAACCATGAGCTGGTGCTTATTTGCAAGAGACAGCAAAATATTCCTGAAACAACCAGTGTGTCTTACCACCTTCTTGAAAAAGCTGTGTTTGGCCTCGAATCTCATTGTCCAGAGGGCAGCTAGGGGGCCAAATTCCCGAATGAGCTGAGGATAGTGCTCAAGGAAATGGTGCTTGGGAATGAGCTTATGTTGGGGGAAAACATCAAGGAATCTGCTTCGGTGTTCTGAAATGATGCTGTCAAGATAGCAAATGCTTTCTTCAGTATGGGCTCGAGACATGACAAGGTCCACAATGTCTTTCAGTGTCATCAGCATCTGCCATACAGGCTCTTGTTGGGGTACTTTTAAACCTATAATCAGAGGCAAAAGACGTAATAAGCACCAATTTTCATGTGCGTTGCCCCCTACTGATTTTCGAGTCGAAAAGTTAGCAGGAATGAGATGAGGGCGATTTGTTTTATCACTCCACTTGTATGGGAAATTGGAAATGGCATCATTCAGTTCCATGAGAGAAAAATATTTTTTCTTGATCAAGTTATCAAATGCCGAAGCCAGTTCCACTGGAACAATGCCCTCCAGCAGATCATGTAAAACATCTGGAGGGTAACCAGATGTAACATGAAAATGCTCAAGTTTTTCTGACAATGCACACTGTTTTTTTACACCATAACAATGAGGGTGATCTGGACTAGACACAGCTGTCTGTACATGCAGTGTATGTTGATCTTTGGTTCTTTGATGAAAAGACCCAGATCTCACTTCATTGGACTGAAACTTGGATCGCTCCCCAACACAAAACCGGCAGATGTATGACCCTGCAAAGCTTTCGACAAATCCTGCCACAGAGTGCGCCCCCAAATTATCTGCCACCACACTGACCACAGTCCCTTTAATGGCTTTCCCTAACGCTGGAACAAAAAGACCATCTTTCTCCAAGCTTTGGATATCTGTTAACAGTGGCTCTAAAACTCGCTGGAATCCAAACTGCTTGGTGTCTTCAGCCTTACACAGAATTGCAAGGTAGATTGATGTCAATGTGGAACGTAATTGCACCGGAATGTTTCCCAACACCCAATAGACAGCTGTGACTTTGTGCTTTTTTCGAGATGTCCCAAGAGGATTACATACCTCAAAGTCATCAATGTACAGGATGAGACTCACTCTGTTCTCCTCTACAGAGAAAAACTTGTTGTTTTGATAGTGAGATCCATCACGAAATGTCTGGTACTTAAAGTCATTTTCAGTTTTTTTTTCACCTTCAAATGTGTTTTCTTGAAAAGACTTACTTAGGACCTGCACCAAGGAGGGCAATATTGGGACATACTGGAAGGTTTTGCCCTTTTTTTTATCAAGTATGTGTTCTTCTGGTTCAACAACTGAAAAATGCTTCTTCATAAATTCTCTTCTCTTGTAATAAGTTGTGAAAGGGCCACCTGTCCCCAAGGCAGTACTTATAGGGTGTGTCTCACAAAGATTTTTCACTAAATCTGAGATAATGGCTGGATCCAGATCACAGTTATGGCTTTTCAAGGTGGACACCACCACATCTCTTAAAAGTGGACCAGATGCAGAGGTGGATATAAACTGAAGCTCATCTACTATTTCATCAATGCATTTGTTTGGGACATTGAACATGCTTTCTAACTTTAAAAATAGATGGCCAAATTTCTCTTTTATATCTTGAGACAACTCCTGTGGTTCCCCATCCCAAAGCTCTAAGCTCTCTTCCACATAGGTCTCATCCTGAGCAAACATGGGTTCATTAGGTTTGCTTTTTAATACTTCAGTTTTAAAATCCTCAAGGGTGTGTGACTGGTGTTTTCTGTGTCTATGTGTAGCAAAGGTGGAATAAATATTTGTACTGAAGTTGCAGGCTTTGAAGACACATGCAACTACTTCAAACTTCCTTAAGTGGTTGTTAAAATGCTCAAAATACTGCTTCTCTGAATTAAAAAAAACAGAGCAGCAAAGTAGACAAGTAAATGAAAGAGGTCCACTTTGTGTGACCATCTTCACATGGTGTCGAGACAAATGGGTCTTAAGGGCATTAAATGTTTTAAACGAGCAAGGGCAATCAGTGTGAAGACAAGGGACTGACTGGCTGCGACCACCATTTCCATGCTTTAGTCTGTAGTGTTTTAACAATCCCAACCTCTTCTCTGACTCAAAGCTACATATCTTACACATCCATCTCATGTTGTGGCACCTTAAACAGACAAATTATGTGACAAGTTAAACCTAATCGTTACTAATTTGATCTTACCTTGTGGAGTTCAAATTAGCAGTCAGAAGGTCCTATGTTCTGTAAAAAAAAAAGAAAAAAGAAAAAAAAAAGAAAAAAGGTTATCTATATGCTTTTCAACTAATTTCTACTAACTCAAGGATGCACACTGATATTATTATTATTTTTTTTACATATGTTAGTTCGGTGGCAAATTTAAAACAGGTCAATATGAAGACTTGAGTGAAATCGAGTGCGTATATCGTTTTTTGTTTTGTTATTTTTCAAAATACACCTCATGGCAGCTGTGCAGCAATTATTTTAAACTGGACCGTGGTCGTTTTATTCACAAAGACGTTAGTTAAGGCAGCAGGCGTGTGTTGTTTAGGTGGCCATCTAAGCTGTAAAGTGCTGTGGGAAATTCTGGACATACCTCCTGCCAGGAAAGTTAGTCAGCAAGTCTAGCAGGAAAATACACTATTTGCTAGCGCAGCTTCTTTCAGTGCGGAGAAACTGACTTAAGTAGGTGAGCCAACAGGAACGTACAAAGTTTGTTCCGCTTAAAACTTACATTCATGGTTCTACTTCTTCCCGTTTCCGTCAAGTCTGCCAACCGTCGAAATGTGGACCATGGTATGTCTGAAGAAAGACCGCTCAAATGTGGGGAGGGGCTTTGACGTCATGCTCCGAATGCAGAGAAGGTGGCCATATTCACTGATGTCACTCCATTACATTTTACTTGGAAATATCAACTAATTAAGCCAATGAATTGGTTTAGTGAATATTACTTGGATCGAATGATTCAATTTACATACAAAACTGAGGACACATAATTACAAACAATCCTCAAGTAATGCACTACAAGAAAAACTGCTATTTTAAAGTAATAGCACTGAATTTGTAATTTTTTGTAAAATTTATATAGCTAATTGAAATAATAATTACAGGGCCAAAAAAACATTTTTTTCAGTGCACTCATATATATTCAAATAATTAAAAAAGAATTTACATTTACCTGTTACTACCACACACCAAATCCGGTCATTGGTACTTGCTGGCTTGTTTAGCCACTAGGTAACAAAAGCTCAACACTGCCCCCTAGCATCCTGGAGCACTTCTGTTGTGTTTTGTACGTGTTTTGGAGTTTGTACGTGCTTTGTCTGTAGGGGCCACTGTAAATATACTTTTATTTGTTCACTCCACATAAAATGTAATAAATAAATCATATAATACAAAAATCAACTATTTACATTTTAAACTTTTAACTATTTAAATTTTCAGCTTTTTCCTTTTAAACAAATTTAAAGTGAAACAACACAAAACACTGCAAACCACAACACAATTAAATATAAATTATAATATGAAAACAAAAAGAAGATGCATATTCTCTGTCATATGGACCTGCATGAATAAACTTTCTGAATCATTTATCATCTGCAACTGAAAATAGTTGTGGATGATTACTATACCTTTCTAATGTGACGTTGTTGTCCCTGGCTCTCTCTCTCTCTCTCCTGCTCTGTTCCTGTGCTACTGCGAGTGTAACTACTGCCCCTCCCCCTCTGCTCAGCGCAAGCACAAGGCTCGCGTGCGGAGTGAAGCAAAAAAAAAAGTGCGAGAGAGAGGGTGAGAGAAAGAAGAAAAAACAAAAAAACAAAAAAAACCACGGCTCCCATTAAGGATCCGGCTCACGTAGTTCACTTCAAAGATCCAGCTCTAAGAGCCGTTTCGTTCGCGAACACCACATCACTAGTGCATTTGTTTTGCACGTGCATTAAATTAAAGTTGATTATGACGATTAAGCATTGTGAGGTGGAGGGTGGGGGCGGATCCCTAATATTTTTGCTGGGAGTTGGCAACCCTATTAGTTAGGTTGTTTAATATTTCTGCTAAGTACTCTTTAACCCTCTACAGCATAGCATTGCCCTGTGGCAACAAACCACATTTTCATGCCTTACACTGGCCCTTCAAAAAAAACAACCTTTTTTTTTTTTCCAAATAATGCTACCAGGTACATCTCTTTGAAATAAAATGAAGAGTTGAAGGTGGTGTGACTTTCATTTGGGGGGCAGGACCCCTTTCTGCAAGCTGCACTACATGACAGACATCTCCATTAGGAGGCAAGATAAAGATCACTATTTTACATGTTTATAGTGAAATAAATGTATATTAAAAAATACTTGTATGTGCATGAATATGTTAAGAAGCATATTTGATTGTTTGTTCTACTTTTTTAAATTTATTTATACAGTAAAACTGTTAATTTTCATTCTTTGCCTCAAGGCAACACTGCGCAGTTAGCCCAATCTTTTTCAGGCAATATAATGCATTTGCATATGTGTGTAGAGATGTGTTTGTGTGCATTTATATGATCATAGTCAATGTTTTTACTTTACAATCTACTCATAATTACAGGACATGGATGTAAAAACCTTTTATGCAAGGAAACCAAGGGAATGTGCACTTTCTGTCCTCAGAAAGTGAGGACAGTGAGCTGGAAAATAACTCAAAATGTTAGAAATATTCCAGTGTTAGAAAACAAGCACTGCTCAGTGTTAGCCATTGTTAATCTTCAAAACTGACTAGGTTACTTTTAAACATATAACACTGTCAAAAGTGTTAATTTAACACTCAACAGTGTTGTATTTAACACTCAGAGGTGTGGACCCATACAGGGAGTGCAGAATTATTAGGCAAGTTGTATTTTTGAGGAATAATTTTATTATTGAACAACAACCATGTTCTCAATGAACCCAAAAAACTCATTAATATCAAAGCTGAATGTTTTTGGAAGTAGTTTTTAGTTTGTTTTTAGTTTTAGCTGTTTTAGGGGGATATCTGTGTGTGCAGGTGACTATTACTGTGCATAATTATTAGGCAACTTAACAAAAAACAAATATATACCCATTTCAATTATTTATTTTTACCAGTGACACCAATATAACATCTCCACATTCACAAATATACATTTCTGACATTCAAAAACAAAAACAAATCAGCGACCAATATAGCCACCTTTCTTTGCAAGGACACTCAAAAGCCTGCCATCCATGGATTCTGTCAGTGTTTTGATCTGTTCACCATCAACATTGCGTGCAGCAGCAACCACAGCCTCCCAGACACTGTTCAGAGAGGTGTACTGTTTTCCCTCCTTGTAAATCTCACATTTGATGATGGACCACAGGTTCTCAATGGGGTTCAGATCAGGTGAACAAGGAGGCCATGTCATTAGTTCTTCTTCTTTTATACCCTTTCTTGCCAGCCACGCTGTGGAGTACTTGGACGCGTGTGATGGAGCATTGTCCTGCATGAAAATCATGTTTTTCTTGAAGGATGCAGACTTCTTCCTGTACCACTGCTTGAAGAAGGTGTCTTCCAGAAACTGGCAGTAGGACTGGGAGTTGAGCTTGACTCCATCCTCAACCCGAAAAGGCCCCACAAGCTCATCTTTGATGATACCAGCCCAAACCAGTACTCCACCTCCACCTTGCTGGCGTCTGAGTCGGACTGGAGCTCTCTGCCCTTTACCAATCCAGCCACGGGCCCATCCATCTGGCCCATCAAGACTCACTCTCATTTCATCAGTCCATAAAACCTTAGAAAAACCAGTCTTGAGATATTTCTTGGCCCAGTCTTGACGTTTCAGCTTGTGTGTCTTGTTCAGTGGTGGTCGTCTTTCAGCCTTTCTTACCTTGGCCATGTCTCTGAGTATTGCACACCTTGTGCTTTTGGGCACTCCAGTGATGTTGCAGCTCTGAAATATGGCCAAACTGGTGGCAAGTGGCATCTTGGCAGCTGCACGCTTGACTTTTCTCAGTTCATGGGCAGTTATTTTGCGCCTTGGTTTTTCCACACGCTTCTTGCGACCCTGTTGACTATTTTGAATGAAACGCTTGATTGTTCGATGATCACGCTTCAGAAGCTTTGCAATTTTGAGACTGCTGCATCCCTCTGCAAGATATCTCACTATTTTTGACTTTTCTGAGCCCGTCAAGTCCTTCTTTTGACCCATTTTGCCAAAGGAAAGGACGTTGCCTAATAATTATGCACACCTGGTATAGGGTGTTGATGTCATTAGACCACACCCCTTCTCATTACAGAGATGCACATCACCTAATATGCATGAAGAGGATGATGTGGACAAAATACTCATTTGCCTAATAATTCTGCACTCCCTGTATAGACACTCTCTAGTGTTAATTTAACACTGGAGATTTTGCTGTGTAAAGCTCCCCCAAAATAAGGAGAAATATTTTTTCCCCAAAAATTAAAAAGTCATGCAGTAGAGGGTTTTTAAGATACCAGAATAGGGATGATGGAGTAGGTTTAAATTTATTAGATTGATCAGTTTTGCTGAACTATAAAATATTTTGGGTGCAGTGTATTTTTTGCATACGAGTATAACAGAATAACTTTAGTGTTTTGTTTTGTTTTTAAAACTTGAGTATGAACTTATACAAAATGCAGCAAGTTATTTATAAAAAACAGTTTTATTGATTACAAGCTACACTATATCTGATTCATATCGGTATCGGCAGATATCCAAATTTATGATATCGGTATTGGACATAAAAAAGTGGTATCGTGCCATCTCTACATAGTATACAAGAACATCTGTGCAGAGTATGGCCTGGAAGTCCTGAGGTCAAAATGGAACACGAGTGATTCAGAAGAGAACAAAGGTTTTAGTGAAACTGAGGCTTGGGGGTTTGGTGAAAGGTTTGGTGAAACGGAGGCAGAGAGTGGTCGAGAAGGACCAAACTAAGATCCTATGGGATTTTCAGATACTGACAAACTGGTGATGGCTAACCAACCAGACAGTGGTGGACAAGAAGAGGAATCAGAGGAAGATGGCTGTCGTGATAAATGTAGCAATACTGAATGATAGCAACATCAGGGAGAAGGAACACAAGAACCTGGGCTGAAATAAAAAGTCAAGAAGGTGTGGAGGGTGAAGGTAACAGTGGTCCTACTGGTAATCAGAGCACTAGGTACAGTGACCCCAAGCTAAAGGAGTCCCTCCAGCAGATCCCAGGAACAACATCGGAGATCTCTGTCCAGAAGAGCGCGATCCTAGGAACAGCTAAGATACTGTGCAGGACCCTCAAACTCACAGGCCTTTTTAAAAAAAAAATTTTTTTTTACTGGTGGAATGACAAAGTTTTTTCTTTTTTTTTAATGGAATAGTAACAGTGAGCATTTTTGTAGTGTCCCATGTTTGCTTATTTTTTAAAATGCATTTATTTATCATTTATATATTTGCATGCAGTTGTTTTCAAATGTGTGTTATGTGTTTATGTTATTTCATTTTTATTAATTTATATTTCAGTGCGTTGAAACCTGTGTATTTTTATGTCAGGTCCTTTATTGGTCACTGCCACGTGCCAGGCAATTATCAAAGTTTCTTTATTTTCCTGCTCATATTCTTAATTTTTGTGAAATGCTTTGTTTTATTTTGTCAGTAAAATTGGCTTTTGCTTCTGTGTGATGAGTGCAAAAAAAGAATGAAAAGACACTCAAAATAACCAAATTGACTTCTGCTTGGTAATAACTACCTGTCTCCACTCGTATCTCTATTTTGCTGTAATGTTCACTTTCCCTACTACCACCAGTTGGAGGCTTTCTACTCCATCTTCACCACAGAGCAACAAGACCATGTTAAGTCGGTGGAGTATCTGCGCAGCAACTTCAGGCCCATCCAGAGCTTAGATAACCGGCACGTCTTCAAGTCTGCAGTAAAAGATGCCTGGTTGCCTGACCTAAATGACAGCGGCAGCAACCCGTATGGCACAGAGGCTTCCAAAGGTAGGATGTTCACACTTTAAGTATTAATTTTTTGGTTTTTTTTATATTACCTATTCCAGAGGTGGGAGCAAGTCATTGTTTTGCAAGTCTCAAGTAAGTCTCAAGTCTTTATCCTCAAGTCTCAAGTCAAGTCTCAAGTAATGTCAGGCAAGTCAGAGTCGAGTCTCAAGTCACTGGTGTAAAAGTCCGAGTAAAGTCACAAGTCTGAAATTTTGAATTTCAAGTCTTTTCGAGTCTTTAAAAAAAAAACGAAAAAAGAAGGTTGCAGTTATGCTAAATGTAAATATTGGACCATGTAATTTTTAAATCTGTGTTTTTCTCAACACATGACAAAATAGTGAACTTGCAGCTCAATTAAACTTAGCTCCAAGAATAATTTTCACCGACAGTTCTGAGATAAGCTGCATGTTATTCTTGGATGCGGTTGTAGGACCGGTGTTGTGCCAAAAAGTGATTGTCTGCCAAAAACTGATTTCCGGTATTTGCCAAAATTGATTGCTTGTATTTAAAGTGCTATAAGTAACTTGTTGGGCTATAATATATGAAACAGATGTCAAATGCATCCCTCATGGATGACATATAGTCATCTTGAGCCACAAACAACATCCGTGTAACAAGGTAGAAGCCACAATCAGTTTTTGGCAGTGACTTTTATATAACCTTTATTTTTGCAGTTAAAAACAATCTCATTAACATTAAAAATGTCTTTTGTAAGAGTAAGTTGGCCAAGAGGACAGCAGAAATGCAGCAAATATTCCAATAGTTCTTTAAAAATATTTTAAGTAGGGATAAGGGACCGGATTGGTTATAATGTAAGTACAATAACACAGAGTTGTGAAGATACTTGAAAAACTGATAATTTTTTAATTCTATATATAACCCCTTTGTAAACCCTGTTCACCGAAGTCTATTTACGAACATACATAAAGATATTACACGGAAAAAAATACACGGAAACATTGGAAATCAGTTTTTGGCAGACAATCACTTTTTGGCACAACACCGGCTTTGAAATCGCATGACAAAAATATCATACACATTAAAAAAAACTGCATCACCAACGTAGCCTGGACAACATTTGCTAGTTAGATGAAGTCAGCTATCTCATCGTAGCATGTTTATTTGCATATTTATAATCATACGGTTCTTGGAGTGAGCGCATACACTCATGAAGTTTAGTAACTTCAGGTCACTGCAACAAGCCCAGGTACAGTTTACCGACGGATGGGTACAGGACCTTGAAATGCACCGTGTAGAACGAAAGACCATCGTACGTATCATACGTTTACCAGTCTCACAAATCGTCTTCATAAATACACATTCGTTAACCGTTTATTAATAGGACCTTTGAGCTCAACGGTAATTAATTAGTAGTAGAAATAATTTCTGGTACGCGTTACAGAAATGTAGCAGTGACAATAATACTGTATGCTGTAATCGTACTGGGCAATTAGTGATACATAAAAACTGTTTTATCCTGTGAATAAAAGTATATGTTTTTGTCAATGTACCATGGTAATAACAGAAGCGAAACGCAACATTGTGTCAGGACAATTCACTATTTATGCACAATAAACACAATAAACAAAGGAGCATAGCGCGACAATTTCTGTTCAGTGCCAGACTTGCTTGTAACCTATATCACCAATTATGTTAAGAAAAATGACGCATTAACTACAACAGCAGACTGACCTTTGTGGAAATGCTTGGAGCAGACTAACCTGTGAGCTGGAGGGTTCTGGGACGTTATATTTGGTCTTTGAATGGCTGCAATCCAGTCGCGTCTTTGTTACTTCGGAAACATGGCTCAAACAATTTCTCTTCAACGACATAATCCGATATCAACCGATCTCTTTACCCGTCGGCTTTCCGTGGCTGTCATGTGACCGGCTATTGCAGTTAATAGTACAACGGCTTCTTGACATTTTTGTGTTTCTTTTTATCGCTGTATAACTGATTTTAATTGAAAGCCTGCGTGCGCTAGTACCTCTTGCCACGAGTTCCCAGAATCCTTTGCGGTTCTACCCCTGAATGACGTCACATTTTCAATCTACATGTACATCTAATATACATGTTAAATTTTATATTTGGGGTGAAATATCAAGTCTTTTCAAGTAAACCGGTTCAAGTCCAATTCAAGTCCCAGGTCATTGGTGTAAAAGTCCAAGTCAAGTCACAAGTCTTAGAACGTTTTTTCAAGTCAAATCTAAAGTCATAAAATTAATGACTCGAGTCTGACTCGAGTCCAAGTCATGTGACTCGAGTCCACACCTCTGACCTATTCATATTCATTGACTTAATTTATATAAAAGGAGGTATTGGTATTTACATCTGTAGTTTCAATCTATGCTTGGATCAAAGTAAGGGAAAATGCTACTTTGGGTCAGGTACTTGTACTAGCTTAAACAGCTACATTTCCCTCGCTGCTATGAACTGAGCTGAAATGAGCTGAGAGTCCAAAGTGCAGAGAACTAATCTGAAGAAATAAAAAGTGAAATCCCAGGCAGAGCAGCTCAATCTTATTGCTTTTAAGCCAAGTGGAGCAGACTGAGGCTTGGTTTGATGACACTGAGGCATGTGGACAAGGTGATAAACTTTCAGTGTTCTACTTTTACAATAATTAATTGATTAAAGCATTTCTTATGGCATTGTATCCAGCTGTAGGCAAATAAAAAATGTAGACAATATCCTGTTTTGTTTCACAGTGAGTGATCTGTTTTAGCATAGCTACTGTAACTCAACCAATTCCCCAAAATAAGTTGTAATTTTTTTTCAATGTTCAATCTAATGTCTTAACTTTGTAACTATTTAGTTTTTGCAGGATAGAGTCAAAATGACACATCCTGGTGGTTCTAGGGTTGTTTAAAATGTTGGCATTGACCCTCTGTTAGTGCTTGGTTCTATCACTTGGTCTCCCAGGTGATCTATACAGAATTCCTAATCTGCTAAAATATATCCTCACATCATTCTTCCATGGTAATGATTCTTAATGTTAATAAACGAAGTATATGTACAGATTGTCTTTTCTTTTTGTGTGCTTTTGGATTATCTGTCTTTTTAGTACTAATTCTGTTAACTCTCCTAACATAAGGCAGTGGGAGGCACACTGGCCAACCTCCCACTCTCACCTCATTACCAGTCAAAGAATGCTACAACGTGTGCAGAGTTTGTGTATGCATGCTGTGTGTTTGTGAATGTGCTTGTTTTTCTCTGTGGACTTATAAGTCTGCATGTGAGGCCTAGCATCTGTTCACTGTCATCTCTCCCTAAAGAGTTTGTCCCCAACCTTCCTTCAGGCACTGTTCCATATGGTCCGCAAGGAAAGTATATATGCTAGACATGCACAAACCCACTCTTCCACATACGCGTGTGTGTGTGTGTGTTTTCCTGGCACATTATGCTTGCTCGTGTAGGATGTCCTTGAGTGCTACTATGAGACATTTTCTGTATGCAAAGAAGAAATGCAGATCAGGAGGAGGGAAGACGGCTGGATGGAAGTGTGTAGAATTACAGTTAAAATGAAAATAACAGGTACAGCTGTCTAAACCGCTTCTTAATGCAAATATCTAATCACCCAGTTACATGGCAGCAATTCAGTATATTTAGGAAGGAAGAACATGGTTTGAATTACAGTAGAAAGTATTAACTAAGCATTAGAATGGAGAAAAATCCGATCTAAGTGACTTTGAATGTGTCAGAGTATTGTATGAGTATTTTGGAAACTGGTGATCTACTGGTAGGGATGGGTACCGGTGTCCGGTGCCATGATGGCACCGGTTCTGACATAAACGGTAGTAACCAGACCGAAAAGCAGCGCACATTTCGGTGCTTTATTTCGGTGCTGTTTTTTCCTGAGCTGTGATACACTTCTAGCCAATCATTTTACGTTTCCGAGGATAGTAGGCGGGTCCAGGTACGTACGTTCTTTTAGAGCAGAGCTACAGATTAAAAATGTCCAAGGCGAAGCGGTCAAAAGTCTGGCTGTACTTCACAGCAAAAGATGCAAACTCAGCAGCCTGCAACAAGTGCTTTAAGCTGATACTGTGATACTGTCAAAGGAGGTAACACCTCAAATCCGATGAAACACCTGGCGACGCATAGCGTTTTTTTTAAAAGCCGAGAAATGCGCTGTATTTAATAGCTTGCTGCGAGACCTCACACTGAGCACATCTACTGCGGGTGGGTTGCCTGTTATCAGACCCGGAGTTAGCAACATCCCCAAAAACCCGAAGAGGAGAGGCCCCTAGCCCTGCCAGTGTAGCAGAAATGATGAGGATGATGATGCAGCAGCAGCCGTTCTTCTCTGCGTGAGTAGCTTAATGTTGTTCGTGTGTAATTTACGTTGAGTAGGCTAACCACGTTATTACATTAATGCATGTAAGGTGAACTAGCAAACACCGTCGTAGTTACATGCGGCTGTCTTCTTGTTTGATGGCAGATACTCCCTTCACCCTGGCCAAAAAGGCTAAAATGACCAAAGAAAAAGTGGAAAACAGCTAAACATGAGAGGTTTTTGGACAAAGTTTGTGTTTTTTCCATTGTTTAAGCACTGCTTCCAGCCAAGAGTGATACCATATATGTCCCATAGCTGCAGAAAAGGCTAACATTGTTATCTTTTTACAAAAAACCAGCTGAACATGAGAGGTTTTTGGACCAATTTTGTGTTCTCCATTCTTTAAGCACCGGTTTGAGCACCATTTGAGCACCGGCACCGTTTCAAAAGTACCGATTTGGCACCGGTATCGGATAAAACCTAAACGATACCCATCCCTATCTACTGGGATTTCTCACACAACCATCTTGAGGCTCTTTATAGCAGGTGATTTTAAAGAGAAAATATTCAGTGACTGGTACTTCAATTTGATCAATGACGGGGGAAAGAAACTCCTTTTTAATAGGAGTTTTTCTGCTATTCTAACTCTGGCAGAACCATGCCCAGTTAGGGGCAGCCATCCACTGTGATAACTGGGGGTAAAGAGAAAGATAAGAGCAGAGAAAGACAGGTTAAAAGGCAAACTATAAGAAAGTGAGCCAGAGTTTATTAATTGTTAATAATTAAATGTAGTAGTAGTGTATAACCTAGAGATGAAACCATACCACTTTTTTATGTCTGATACTAATATCATAAATTTGGATATCTGCCGATATGAATCCGATAGTCTATTATAATCAATAAAACTGTTGTTTTTTTTGTTTTTGTTTTTTAATGTCTTGCTGCATTTTGTATTTGTACTCAAGTTTAAAAAAACAAAACACTAAAGCTATTCTGTTATACCTGGATGCAAAAAGTACACTGCACCCAAAATATTTTATTGTTCAGCAATACTGATCTTTTTATTTAAGCTGTTAGCAGAACTTTAAATCTAAAATTTAAATTTAAAATGCAATTTTATGCAGATTTCAAAAACAAAAAATAGAAGTGCAATATAATAATAATAATAATAATAATAATAATAATACATTTTATTTGAGGGCACCTTTCAAAAACCCAAGGTCATCTTACAAAAGAACAACATTAATAAAAGGAGCAATAGTCATAAAATACATAAAATAAGTTAAAATTGCAAAGCAGAGCTTGACAACAGATAAAATCAGCACTAAAGCGAATAAGCCAGTTTAAACAGATGTGTTTTGAGCTGTGACTTAAATATGGAAAGAGAGTCAATATTTCTTAGTGCAGGAGGAAGAGAGTCCCAGAGCGAGGAGCAGAGCGACTGAAAGCTCTGCTCCCCACAGTGATGAGACGTGAGGATGGAACAGTAAGATGAACAGCAGATGAGGATCTGAGAGGGCAGGAAACCGTGTTGATCTGGAGCAGCTCACACAAATATGAAGGAGCAGATTTATGGACACACTTGTACGTGAGAAGTACGATTTTAAAGTTTATCCTGGTTTCTACGGGCAACCATGAAGCTGCTGAAGAACTGTTGTAATATGAGCTCTTGACAGAGTAGGAGTTACGACCCGAGCTGCAGAGTTTTGGAGAAGTTGGAGTTTATGAAGGGACCTTTTAAGGAGACCAAATAAGAGGGAATTGCAGTAATCAATGCGGGACGTAATAAGACTATGGACAAGGACGGCAGCAGCATGGGGAGGAAGGAAGGGGCGGAGTCGGTTAATATTACGCAAGAGGAAGTAAGCAGACCGGGTTATGGAATTAATGTGAGACTGGAATGAAAGAGTATTATCAAGTATGACACCCAAACTCTTACCCTGAGGGGAGGGAAGGGTGGGAGAACGTTCAATGTTAATAGAAAAACTGTGGGATTTGGTTAAGATAGATGGTGTACCAACAAGTAAAACTTCAGTTTTATTACTGTTTAGTTTGAGAAAATTGGAGTAGAACCAGGATCTAATCTCAATAAGACAGTCTGAGAAGGAGGAAGGTGGGAGGGATGAACTGGGTTTAGAAGAAAGGTAGAGCTGGGTGTCATCGGCATAACAGTGAAAATTTATATTATATTTTCAGAACATATGACCAAGAAGGAGCATGTAAATAATTAATAAAAGAGGCCCTAATACTGAACCCTGGGGCACACCAGCAGAAACAGGACAGACTTGAAGACTGGGATTTAAATTGCATAAACTGAGTGCGGTCTGAGAGATATGAGGTGAACCAGGCAAAGGGGGTGTGACTAATGCCAATGGAAGCTAAACGGTTCAGGAGAATATTGTGAGAAATGGTATCAAACGCCGCACTAAGATCAAGAAGGATGAGGATGGATAGGAGACCAGAATCAGCTGCCATCAGAAGGTCACTGGTAATCCTTAACAGAGCAGTTTCTGTTCTATTACAGATTATGGTTATTGAGGTGTAAGTGAAGCTGGGAGGCGACAACTAGGGGAGATTTACGGAGCCCCCCAGGGGACATGGGAGAAAAAAATATTAGGGAGGAAAAAAAAAAATTAGGGAGAAAAAAAAAATTTGGGAGAAAAAAAAAATTAAGACGGACTTTTGCGAGATCTCGCAAAAGTATTGCATATTTGAAAAAGAGCTCCGACGTTTTTGGAGATCTGACACCCACTAGCTCGAAGCTAACGGGAGGTCGAGACCTACTACAGCCGGGAGGAACACCGCTCTCCCGGCACATCGTGCCTCGACCTCCCGCACTTTTGCGAGCGCTCGCAATACTTATTGCGAGATCTCGCAATACTTTTGCGAGATCTCGCAAAAGTTTTAGCCGCATTCTTCGGAGGCCGCCAGCTCGAAGCCGACCGGGAGGTCGAGGCACGATGTGCCGGGAAAGCGGTGTTCCTCCCGGCTGTAGTAGGTCTCGACCGCCCGTTAGCTTCGAGCTAGTGGCTTCGAGCTAGTGGTCGCCAGCTCGAAGCCGACCGGGAGGTCGAGGCACGATGTGCATGCAAACTCCACACAGAAAGGCCCCGGCCTGATGGTGGAATTGAACTCAGGACCTTCTTGCTGTGAGGCAACAGTGCTAACCACCGTGCTGCATATAATAATAATAATAATAATAATAATAATAATAATAATAATAATAATAATGGATTGGATTTATATAGCGCTTTACAATACCACTATTCATTCACTCTCACATTCATACACTGGTGGAAGCAGCTACAGTTGTAGCCACAGCTGCCCTGGGGCAGACTGACAGAAGCGAGGCTGCCATATCGCGGCCTCGCTAATACATTGTTTTCATGGATGCCTGGATGTTAAACTTCATAGTTACACCTGGTAAAGTACCAATGCTGATCGTTTTATTAAAGATGAAAGAATTTAGACAGTTTTTAACTCTCAGTGATGCTGCAGTGTTTGTTTGACTTTGGGACCTGAAGGGGATCTGAAGAGGATTGAGTTTTGGACCCAGATTACTCCCAGATTTACGAGCACAAAGACAGGTTAAAAGGCAAACTGTAAGAAAGGGAGCCAGAGTTTATTAATTGTTAATAATAACGACAAATACAGCAATAACGACGGCCCGCTTGCATGTTCTACAAAAAACTGTGCTTTGCTGTGTATCTGACAGACAAACACCAACCAGTGAAGTTGCACCATTTTTAAAAACTAATTCTGGTTCATCCGTTTCACTCAACAATCCGCTTTCCCCCTTCTCGTTCTCCGTTGCCGCCGTGCTTTTTCGGCCGTGTGCATATGAAAACAAAGGCACTGCGCATGCGCGTTTTACCCATATTCTATCGCGATATTTCATTTTCTTATCGTTGCCTAACATTGTACCGGTATTACCGTGAACGGTATATGGCCCAGCCCTACACAAAAGTAAAAAGTTGCCAAAGCAAGTAAGAATTAAATAATCTGGAGCATGTACAAACTGATATTAATCTTTAATAGGGCTTTCAAAATTGAGAGCAGAGAAAACAACTCCTGTATAATGTCATCCGCTATCTTTGTTTAATTGGTCACATGACTGCATCACGTAACTAAAATGCAATCATCATTTTTGAAAGTCTGCATTTTCAAGTGTCCACACTGCGATGGGACAGCTCAGTTCTGAAATGTATGCGCTTTCGAGAGTGTTTTCAAAACACTGCATTTTCCTTGAGCAAAAACGTCGTCTCAGTGTGGACAGGAGGCCAAAACTGAGAGAAAACGATGTGTTTTCAAACGAAAACGCATTAGTGTGGACGTAGCCTGAGAGACACAGTCAAATGCCTTCTCCAAATCCACAAAATACATGCAGACTGGTTGGGCAAACTCCCAAACACCCTAGTTCAAACAAGGTGACAGCAGTAGCAACGGCATTATTCTGCAATAGTTGTGACAGTAGCCGAAGTAGTGTTTTCCCTATACATTTTAACTTAAATATAACAGCATTGCTTAAGACTTTAAGCTGGGATATTGTGAGTTGGGTTTTGAACCACTTACTTTAAGCATTTTCCTCTCACAGGGAGAGCAGATAGTGATGCTCGGTTGATTCATTTGTATACTTTTGTGTTGTACATCCCCAACTACTAGTGCCACACTCGAAGTGTGTACATGTGGACATAAATCATTGGAGGTTGACACACAACTCTTGCACTCAGATGTAACTAGGCTTGGCTTGTAGTTGTGGGAACGTAAATGCATGGCATTCCTATACCGATGATGTCCCAATATGACACTTTTATATGATATAAACATTTATACTGGTAGTGTCACGGACAATATAATAGGGCAGTGAGCTGAACTCTCTTATTTTCTAGAGTTACTCTGATGAGCTGTGTTAGGTAGATTCGGGAATATCTACACACTCACAGCATGTGGATTGTTTGTATGGACTCTCGTGCTCACTGTACTCTCTGTAAACTGCCACTGTGGTTCCTGACACCTCAGCCACTTCACACCTCCTCCACTCACCCTGCTCACTACTCCCCACCCCCAACCACATCACCCAGTACACATCCAGATGGATCCAGCCTTTCTCTCTCAACCATACGGGTTAGGAAGGAACTGAAGAGGATTAAAGCCAAGAAGGCAGCGGGCCCAAATGGCATCAGCTCAAGGGTTGTCAGGTCCTGTGCAGATCAGCTGGGTGGGGCGATGGAGCACATCTCGTGTTGTACCAGTGCCAAAGACTCCACATCCCAAGGACATCAACAGCTACAGGCTGATGGCTCTGACATCCCATCTTTTTTTTTTTTTTTTTTTTTTTTTTTGGCCTGTCCCGTTTGGCTCTTTTGCCATCAGAATTGTTGTCTAAAGGCAAAGAAAGATGCCCAACGGATTTACTTTACCAAACTGACCATCCCAGCCTTGCCGTAATGGTCCATTTGATTCACCTTTTATTGTTTATTTTATTTTCACTTACTGAATACGGGACAGACTTGACTGGGGGAAAGAAGGGGAGAAAGAAAGAGGGAAAGAGAAACAGCTGAGAAGAGGGACGGGGGAGAAGGGCAAAAGACAAAAACCAACAGAACGGGCAGAGAAAAAAAAATGCATATATCAATCACCTGGATCACCTGCTGAGAAAGAAAAAAGAAAGCAAGCAGAAGAGAACAAGAGTAATAGAATAAACAACATCACAATGATATATGGGAATATGACAGTAAATACTAAATGTTAAACATTATTGTGCAGCACATAAGATCAACAGAACACAGTGTGCTTTGAGGTAGGAGCCAAAAAGGGTGTAGTTTGTGGGTGTGATCACCCGTGTGTACACCTGTGAGCATGGACGCGCTTGTTTTTTAAAAGGTTCCTTCATGTAATAATCTGCTAGAGGGTGTGGGGGGGCCACAGCCCCGTCCTCCAGGGCATGAAGCAGGTGTGGAGGAGATCAAAACTCCAGACATCCAGAGGCCCCCAGAACACAAGAGACCAAGGAAGACCAACAGAGGGGCAGCTGCGCCACTGTCCCGGAAAGAGCTGAGGAGAGTCCCAGATGAGGGCTCACTCAGCAGCCGCGGAGCAGAAGCCAGGGGGGGTTGCAGTGACGCGCCCGTGAGCTCCGCCGGCAGCCAGCTGCGCCTGAGTGACCGAGCCCCAGGCCGGTCACTCAGGCTGACATCCCATCTGATGAAGACCTTGGAGTGGCTTGTCCTGGCACAGCTTCGCCCCCTGGTGAGCTCATCACTGGACCCACTTCAGTTTGCCTACCAGCCTGGCATCGGAGCGCATGGTGCCGTCATTCACCTCCTATATCGTTCCCTCTCTCACCTAGAGACCGCTGGCAGCACTGTGAGAATCATGTTCTTTGATTTCTCCAGTCTCCTTTAACACCATTCTTCCCACAGTTCTGAAGGATAAACTGTAGAACTCAGGAGTGGACCACCACCTCACTACCTCCCACTGGAGACATGTTCTCTGGAGTGACGAATCGCGCTTCTCTGTCTTGCAATCTGGTGCATGAGTTTGGGTTTCCAGGAGAACGATACTTGTCTGACTGCAGTATGATGTGGGGGTGTTTTTCAGGAGTTCAGCTCAGCTCATTTGTTCGACTAAAATGAATTATTAATGCTTCAGCATACAGAGATATTCTGCTCCCAAGTTTGTGCAAACGGTTTGGAGATGGCTGGTTTATGGAGTAACGAGAAAGTAATATAACATGTTTCTTTTAAGAAAAATGAGTAAAGTGTTATACAGGGTGGGCCATTTATATAGATACACCGTAATAACATGGGAATGGTTGGTGATATTAAAGTCCTGTTTGTGGCACAAAACAGGACTTTAATATCCTGTTTGCCCCCTCACATATACCTAGTATATGTGAGGGGGCAAACTCCTCAAGATGGGTGGTGACCATGGTGGCCATTTAGAAGTCGGCCATCTTGGATACAACTTTTGTTTTTTCAATAGGAAGAGGGCCATGTGACACATCAGACTTATTGGTAATGTCACAAGAAAAACAATGGTTTCAGGTCTGAAGCACAAACGGAAGCCTAGTTATTTATATACTTGCTCTCTACGTCACACCACACTTTAAGTTTCGATCAAACAGCCTAGTTGGTTTCACTTTCTTCTGCAATTACCATGCTTCTGCAAAAGCATGCAGTTTCCTGTCAGCCTACAACCTAGTTTTACACTGAAGTCTGGGACTCTCATAAAACACACTAATCAGCATTCAGATTATATATTTTATTTCCTAACACTAGGCTCCAGGGATTCAGGGGGAAAAAGCTCACCTTCAACAGATGGTAAAACCTGTGGTTGGTATCCAAGGGAGGACAAACTGACATGAGAGAACTTTTGACAGGGCAATGAGATGAACAGCTTTGGGAAATTGATCTTTTATGTTAAGTATTACCATATTGCCAGAAGAGGGTGGAAAACCAGTGACAAAAGTGCAATCTGGGACCAAGGGTGACAAAGAGTTGGGGAAGGTCTGAACAAACTTGCATAAGGAGAGCTGGAAGACTCTTCTTGTGCACAGACAGAGACTGCAGAGACGTATTCGTGGACATTGTTAATCAAGGCAGGTCACTGGAACAAACGTTGAATGAAGGTTATAACACAGTTGATTACAGGCTGGCAGGTGAATTTGGTGGTGTGTGCCCAGACAGCAGAAGGGATATAGAGGCAACCCTGTAGATTTTTCATGGGGTCTGGTTTGGTCTGTTAAGCTTGTGGATGGCAGATTCAATCACCCATGTGAGGACGCCAATGATAAATGAGGAAAAGAGGAAGACTGATTCTGCTGGCAGAGGTGGAGAATTTCCTGGAGAGTGTCTGGTTTGATATTCCTAAACAGTATGAAAAATAGGGCCCATCTGACTTGTTAGGCATTGAACCGGTTAGCTGACTGGAGCTAGGCCAGGTTTTTGTGACCTGTCTGATGAAGGGACCACCCCCTCCAGCCAGTGCCTCCACCCTTCAAGAGCGATCTTGATGGCAGCAACTCTTGGTCTCCTACATCATAGTTGCGCTCTGCAGGGGTAAGATGACGATAAAAGACAAGAATGCATTTTACTTTCTTGCTGCCAAGAGAGTACAACTCCCATGCTGGAGTTAGAGGCATCCACTTCCATGATGAACTGGCAGGAAAGATCAGGTTGAGATAGAATGGGAGCTGCGGCAAAATGTTGTTTTAGATGGTCAAAGGCAGTCGGGCAGAGGGGTTCAACTGGTAGGAGATTTTAGTGGAGGTGAGTTGGGTTAAAAGCAGGGCGTTCTTACTGAAATCCCTGATGAAGCTACAGTAGAAGTTTGGGAAACCTAGGAAATGTTGGAGTTGCTTTTGATTCTGAGAGACTGGCCAATAAGTTTCTGCTGGGTCTGGTTTGAGTTGTCCTTCCAAAATATAACTAAGGAATAAAACGGTGACAACCTGGAGTTCACATGTCTCGCCTTTGACAAAAAGTTTAAGTCACTTCAACAGCTGCCTGGTTGTAGATGGTGAAGAAACACTTGCTGCAAAACATTCCTAAGTGACCTCGCCCAATCAATGAAAAAACCAAAGTCAAATTTAAACGTGCTTTTCCAGACTATCCAAGTTTATCATCATGTTTGGCAAATGTACTGCTGAAAAGAAAAAATAAGGAAACACTTAAATCAGCACTATATATAAGCTTTCAATTAATAAGAATTTTGGTTCAAAACATTAAATATTATCATTTATTCCTCATCACAGAGGAACCTTTTCGAAACTCTATGATGCTATTCTGTCTTTTAGTAACCACTCTAATGTTAAGCTTAAGTGTACACGGGAAGGAGAACTAGGAATTCAAATACATGAGGAGTCTTGGAAACAGGCTATAGCGAGAGTACGATCTTCCACCTCCTGTGCTTGTCTTGGACTTATTCAATTTAAGGTCATACACAGGGTGCATTTCTCTAATTCTAGACTTTCTGAATTGTATCCAGAAGTGGAAAATAAATGTGATAAATGCCATGGTTCTCCTTGCCACCTTAGCCACATGTTTTTTCTGTGTCCTGAGCTACAAGGTTTCTGGACAGGGTATTTTGCTATTATGTCAACTGTTCTTGGGGTAACTCTTCATCCTTGTCCTCTGATTGCTGTATTTGGGATTCCTGTTCGCTCACTTACACTTTATTCCACACAAAAGGATATTATTGCCTTCACATCCCTATTAGCGAGACATCTAATATTGTTGCGTTGGAAGTCTGTTAAGTACCTTTCAGCTCTCTGCCGCGACTCTTCACCTGTTCCTTCTGTTTGAATTGACTGAATTTGGCCACAATAGGCCGTGGTCTCCCGGTCCGCGACCGCGCGCCCCCCAAGCAATGTACTCTATCGAAGTCGATGTTCTTTATGGTGTCCTCCGGCAGCTTCAGGTGGATTTTAATGAAGTTTTTCACCGTTGCCTCTGCGTCCTCTCCGGCAGTTTCTGGAATTGGTGAGGGGGTAGGGACAGGCTTAGGGCGTCGGGGGGTTCCCCGGAGGCATCTTCCTTGGGGGGCTCAACCCGGGGTAGCGGTCACGTCCGGTTGGGGGCTCTGTTGGCTCTCAGGTGACTGTTTCCTCGCAGCTGCGTGCAGCGGGGCTAGGGGAGGGTCTGTGCTGACGGACGTGGGTTACTGACCTGGCAACCTGGCTGCCCCTGGGTGGGTCCGGGATGGGCGTGAGGTTCTGGGGGCGCTCCGTCTCTGGGCTGGGGCCCGGGCCGGGCCTCGGGGGCTTGGGTCCTGGTTGGTGTGTTGCCGGGGTTGTGGGCGGGTGGGTGCATGGGGGCCCGGCCCTGGAGCAGGGTGCCGCCGGTGCGTCGAGCCGCCTGGGGGGCTCTTCAACTGGTGGGGGGGATGGTCACATCTTGCAGGAGCTTTCTTCTCTTCAGGAACTCTCTGCAGGAGGGGGAGATACAGGAGAGGTGGAGGTAGATCTCAGCCTGGGCGTTTACCGTCTTATGTAGTCTGGAAGATGTGTGGATGGTGGGGTGGGTGCAGTTTTCTCTGTGGTGGGGTTGGGTGGACTGTCCAGGGCTCTGTGGAGCCGGAGGGCGCTACTGCACTGGGCCCCGGTCTGATGGGCCTGGGCCCCCCTTCCCTGGCGGGTCGCGGAGGGTGGGAGTGCCTACTGGGGTCAGCGGGGGAGCTGGCCCCAGGGAGGGGTTACCTGCCCCTCCCTTCCTTCCCTCCCCATCTCCAGCTGCCTCCCTCTTCCCGCTCCTCCACAACCACCCACACATGCAGGGCCTTGGAGTGGGGGTATGTCACCAGGGTGCAGAGGAGGCTACCCCCCCCCCCCCCCCGTCCCCTTCTGGCTGCCTCTGCCTCAATTTTATCCCACAACTTAGACATTCACATTATTCACACTCTCATTACACATACATATAGGATCTTGGGGGTGGGCACAATCACGGAGTCCAAATTACCATCAGGGTGTATACCTCACCCCTGACGTCGTTGCCCACCTCTCAATTTTAAATACACTTAGTCATTGAGGGCTAGCAGGAGGGACTATGCGCTTACCTGCTGCTCCTTGGCAGGTAGCTCCATGCCCTCCTGGGTTTTAATTGCACCTTAGAACACATATGCATCAACACTACAATAAGCGGGTGGAGGGAGGTTTGGAGTCTTCTCCCACCCCCATTCTCTGCGGCCTGCTGGAGCGGGAGGGCTAGTAGGAGGAGTTGGCCGTCCGACTGCGGTCTGGGGTGTGGGGCCTCCCTGCTGCTGCGGAGTCGGGGTGGTCTGCCTCTCCCCACCGCAGGGAAAAGGGTAACACCACCTGGGTCTGGGTGCAATTCCCCCCTCCAGGGGCAAGGGTACCTAGACCCGGTTTGTAGAGTACGCTTGGGGAGTGTGATTGTGTGTACAGCGTCTCTTTATGTCTGTCTCCACGTTGGTTGAGTGTGGAGTGAGTGCATATGAGAGCATGAGGGTGGGAATGGATGTTTGTGTCTGTGTGTGCCTGTATGTCTGTGTCTATATGTCAGGTTGGGTATCAGACGCCACCTCTCTGGGGACACCTCAGGCCCTCCAAGGTTTGGAGGCCTATCTCCACCCACCACCACTTCCCCTGCCGGTGGCGGACTCCCTCAGGTGTCGGTGTGTTGGTGGTTCTTTGTGTCTGGGGGTGGGCGTCCGGGTACACACCGGCTCACTCCTTGGCGGCCGCTTGTCAGGGCCTGGGGCCTGGGGCTCGCTCGGGCCCCTTTGGAGGTGGGGTGCCCCCGGCCTCTCGGCCTGGGGCTCGGTCACTCAGGCACAGCTGGGGGCCGGCGGAGCTCACGGGCGCGTCACTGCAACTCCCCCTGACTTCCGCGGCTGCTGGGCGAGCCCTCATCTGGGACTCTCCTCAGCTCTTACTGGAACAGTGGCGCGGCTGCCCCTCTGTTGGTCTTCCATGGTCTCTTGTGTTCTGGGGGCCTCTGGATGTCTGGAGTTTTGATCTCCTCCATACCCGCTTCACACCCTGGAGGACGGGGCTGTGGCCCCCCCACACTCCCTAGCAGATCATTACATGGAGAAACCTTTGGAATGCAAGCATGCTGATCCACACAGGTATGCACACATGGGTATTCACAGACGCGGACTAAAGCTTTCTTGGCTGCTACCTCAAAGCACACTGTGCGCTGTCTATCTTGCGAGCTGCACAATATCGTTTATTATTTAGTAAATATTGATATCTATGACTAGCTAGTTTATTGTGATGGTGCTTTGTTTTCTCTATTATTATGTTGCTCTTTGTTGTTTGTTGTCTCCTCTGTTTGTTTTTTTTGCTTGTTTTTTTTTTTCTCCATACAGGTGACCCAGGAGTTCTTTTTTTTTTTTCTCTCTCTTCCCCCCCCCTTCTCACCGTCTCTTCTCCCCTTTGGTTTTCTTTCTTTCTCTCCCCCTCTTTCTCTCATTCATTCCCCCTGTCCTATTTATTAAAAAAAAAAAAAAAAAAAAAAAAAATGACAAAGGATGAACTGAAGCTCTGCCATCACGTAATGTCGCATACTGCTGTTTCTGATGTCATTTAGAAAAAAAAGGAAAAAAAAAAAAAAAAAAAAAAAAAAAGGAAGTCTGTTAAGTATCCTACTATTTCCTTAAGCTTAGGCTTAAAGATGTCATGTGTCTGTGAAGGTTCTCAGTCTTTGCAAGCTCCTTTGACTTAAAGATGTCATGTTTTTTTTTAAACTTGAAAAAATTTAATATACGTTGAGAGGTTGCACAGCCAAATTTTTTCACAAGTGGCAACCCTTTATCTCTTATTTTGCTAGTATAGAGGTATTGCCTGTTTAAATGATAATGTTAACATAAATAAAAGGCAAAATGTGAACTTAGACTAGACTGATTGACTAAACTGGGAAAACTAAAACACAAAATACAGGGAAACGAGAGAACTAGACCCTGACACAGGAGACAAAAAGACAATACAGACAACATGACAAAGGACTCGACACTGTTGTAAAACAGGAAGCACAGAGATACACGGGCTTGACATAACATCAGGGACATAGAAAACGTAGATGGAGCACGGACATAACTAAGAAACTAATACACACAACATGACAGCTAGGGAGAAAACACATAACAGATGACACAAGGGGAACCAAGAGGAGACAGGACACAGGACAAAGACACCACTGAGACACACAAAGGGGAAGGGAGACTTAGACACAGGGGACCTGAGTTGCACACTGAAGACACGACACCAAAACCAACAGACATGGAAGGAAATTAGACAAGAACTAAATAGAGGAACTGAACTCAGTATCAACAGAACTAACTGAAGACTAAACAAATTAGAACATAATAATACAAAAAACATGAAATTCAACATGCTGGGTGAAAAAGACCCAGAACCATGTACTGTTGAAAAAATGATCAGTAGACCTGTCCATATTTGTGATTGGTCAGATGCTGCCATGTGAATCTACAGCTACAATACCTGTAAAGCATTTATTTGTGCATTTGACTTTATAGTCCTGTCATTTATTTATGTTGCTCTTCCTCCCTCTCGAGTGTATCTGAAAGACAAGCTGAGCCAATGTATTCAGTCATTAAATGATCTCTCTCTCCCTCTCTCTCTCTCTCTCTCTCTCTCTCTGTCTTTAATCATTATCTGCCTCGTTCATTCTCCCTTTACATTACATATTTTTATATCTTCCCTATCCTTTTTCTTTCTCATGCCCATTCTTCTACGTTCACTTCCTTCTTCACTCTCCTTTTTATAATCTGTTCCTGTAACTTGTCTTAATTTCCCATTTCCTCTTTACTTCTTTCTCCACTCTTTTCTTTATTTTCCTCATACCTTTCTTCATCTCTATTCTTATGTTTATTTCTATAATTTCTCCATTTCCTTCCATTTTGCTTTTAATTTTTCTTAAATGTAATTTTCCTTTTCATTTTCTCATTGTTTTAATCTCCGTTCTTTCTTCTTTCCTATCACTCCTCTTCTTTGTACTAACATATTCTTCATTATTCATCATCCTTTCATAAATATTGTTGTTTTTTCCATCTGATTGCATTGCTTTGTTTATTCCTACCTACCCTTCCTCATTTCCCTCTTGCATACCTTTCTTTTTCCGGCTACTATATTTTGCACTTTAACGCCTTCCCTCTTGCTCTTTCTGCACATATCCACAACTTCACTTGTGACTTTCATTGACCCTGCTTCCACCCTCCTCCCAGTCTGCAGTAGTGCTCCCATAAACATGAAGGTGCAGCATGTCAATGGCAGTGCTTTGGTGGTGCGTTGGGCTCATCCGGAGGTCACCTACCACTCACCCATCCAGCATTTCCTGGTATCTTACAGCTGGACGGCCCATGATGACAGCTACGAAGAGACCCACCTAACGGATGCCAAACACAAACTGGTGAGTCTTTGAGGGACTGCAGGGTTGGAGCCACATTATAGGTGGATGCTAAGTTTTAACTAGAAAAATTTGCATTTCCTGCAAAAATGCTGTGTAAAGTGTGCGTGTTAGTCCCCATAGGGAAATAGTTCCTCTGCATTCACCCAGTGAAGCAATGGGCAGCCACCAGTGCAGCGCCCGGGGAGCAGTGTGTAGGGACGGTACCTAGCTCAGGGGTACCTCAGGCTAGCCGTTCAGTGGAGTCGAACCCCCGACCTTCTGATCATGGGGCCACCACTCTACCTACGGAGCTATCCCTGCCCCATGGATGCTATAACGCTGAAGCTGTTTGCTGAAAATAGCTGAAAAAGATGAAAAGTTTCAGGGGTGAAAAAACTGAAAATTCTTTTGAAAAGGGGTGAAGAAGCTGAAATTTGTGTTGAAAAGAGTTTAAAAAGTTTAACTGTGAACTGAAATATTGTTGCCATAAGCAGGATTTGAACCCGGGCCTCCCGCTCCGAGAACGGATGCTCATCTCACTGAGCTAAAACACAGCTTGACCCGGCAACTAAAATCAACGACCACACTGACAATGTGTTCCATTTATCTCAATGGGCAAAAAAATTGCATATAAAATTCAATATCTCAAAAAGTATAGAAGTTATGAGTACCAAAAGTCATAGCACACATTAGCAAAAAGAGCAGAATTTTTTAAAGTTTGAACATAGTAATTTTAATAAAACATAGTATTTCTTCCAAATCACAGTATTTCTGGTAAATCACAGTGTTTGTGCCAAATCACAGTATTTGTACCAAATCATAACATTTGTGATAAATCATAGTATTTGTGCTAAAAATAGTATTTATACTAAATAATATTTTTCCTGCCAAATCGTAGCATTTGAGACATTATTTGTGATTTATGATTTACATGGAATACTTTGACTTAGCAGAAATACTATAATCTAGCAAAAATACTACAACATAGCAGAAATTCAGTCATTGAGCAGAATTACTAAGATTTAGCAGAAATACCATGATTTGGCAGAAATACTAAACTTTGGCACAAATACTTTAATTGAGTAAAAGTATTATAAGATAGTATTTCTGCTAAATCATTTTATTCCTGCTATGTATTAGCAGAAATACTGTAATTTTTCTCAAATACTATGAAATAGCAGTAATACTATGATTTGGCAGAAATACTACATTTTAGCACAAATACTATAACAAAGCAGAAATACTATGACTTAGTAGTAATAGTATAACATAGCAGATATACTATGATTTTGCAGACGTACAATGTTTTTGCACAAATACTACAATTTGGGAAAAATACTGTGTTTTAGGACAAATACTGTGATTTGGCACAAATACTATGATTTTGCAGACATTCTATGTTTCTGCACAAATACCACAATATGGCACAAATACTAAGATTTGGGGCGACCGTGGCTCAGGGGGTTGGGAATCGCATCTGTAACCGTAAGGTAGCCGGTTCGATCCCTGGGCTCTCTGTCCTGGTCGTTGTGTCCTTGGGCAAGAACTTTACCCTACTTGCCTACTGGTGTTGGCCAGAGGGGCCAATGGCACGATATGGCAGCCTCGCTTCTGTCAGTCTGCCCCAGGGCAGCTGTGGCTACAACTGTAACTGCCTCCACCAGTGTGTGAATGCGAGAGTGTATGAATAGTGGAATTGTAAAGCGCTTTTGGTGCCTAGAAAAGCGCCATATAAATCCAATCCATTATTATTATTATTTGGCACATATACTATATTCAGCACATATACTATAACATAACAGAAATATTAATTGGGCACAAATACTATGATTTGGCACAAATACAATGATATGGCAGAAATACTGCATTTTACCACAACTTCTAAGATTTGATTGAAATACTATGATTTAGAAGAAATATATGACTTTGTACAAATACAATGCTTTGGTTTGAATACTATGATTTGGTATAAATACTATGATTTAGCAGAAGTAGTATGATTTAGCAGTAATACTTTAACATAGTAGAAATATTGATAGACACACACATACACAGAGAGTAAAGGGAACAGGAGCTGTGGAGAGTCTGGGCTTGGTATATGTAGGTCAGTCGAATTAGCTGCACCTGCTGTAGTCAGCCCTTACACACACAGACACAGAGAGAGGTGTGAGTTTTCTTCAGTGTATTTCTCACATTCAGGATTCTCCTCGAACAAATGGCCATAATTTCCTAACCGTAGAGGCTAGAATGGTCATTCTAACACCGTTTTGTTCAGAAGAGATGGGGGAATCTTCAGGTCTTCATAATTCATAATTAAAGTATAAATTATTAAAGATATGTGACTTGTAACACACTGTAACTGAGTCGAGGCGAAGCAAAAACTGCCTTGACTTGCCCTCAAACAACGTTTTGTAACTGTCAATCTATATGGAGCATCAATATCATTCTTTCATCATAAGAAACAGCAGGCTTTGGTGAACAGTCATGGACATTTTCAGGGCTCTGTCAAAATCCATCAAAAAGACATGAAGAGAGAAAAAAGTGCCTAATTTCCAGAGTTCGAAATCTGAAGAAATCTGAGCGACGGACGAATTTCCTACCCTCAAACAAACATAATTCATGGCCAAACGGTAATAGGTGAGGAAAAAATTCTTGAATTGTGAGCGTCAGGAGTGTCTGAAGATATATTGTTTTAACTTGAGGCTATGACGATTTGAAAATGCCTCTCATTAGAGAATTCCAGCGGTGATGTTGAACAAATTCTCTATTGACTGTCTATGGAGAGTTGTCGGACTTTGTGTTGATCTGAGGAGATTTGCTAAAAATCTGTAAATCCCACAACAATGATAGTGACATTTTCTGAAAGCCAGCAAAAATACCTACGTTTTGATGTATAATTTGTGGGGGTTGAGTGGAAATTGAGCGAGTAGCAAGAAGTTGTTCGGACATGAAGAGAAAATTCAGAAAGTTCAACTGTCCACTCTGAGTTAGTTGCATAGCAACCGTAACAACGCATATATTTTCTGAAAAATCACAATTTTGCAACTGAAAACTTAAAGAGGGATGAGATTAAAATGGTAGAAGATATGAAAAAGCTGAATCATACATGAATAGCCCAATAAGTTGAGAACAATTTAAAGTTTGAATGGTTGTTCTACGTGAAAGTATGAGGAAGTAGTTAAGTTTTAGCAGAATCGTGGAAGTTTTCCATTCATTTCAATGGGACAAAAAAAGGAAAAAAGTGTAATATTTTAAAAAGATATAATAGTTATAAGTACCAAAAGTCATAGCACCCATTAGCAGAAAGAGCAGAACAGTTTAGAGTTTGAACGGTGAAAATCGGCTGAAAACTGAGGAAGTAGTTAAGTGCCAAAAAAGCAACTAGATTATAGTGGAATAAAGAATAAAGAGAAACAGGATTTCAATAGTGTGGATGCCTGTGAGCAGCCACACAAAAATGAATATTAAAAAGTAGTGCAAGCATGTTTCATATTGCAGTTGATTCAGCAGCTACTGAATATAAGCTTTAAGATATGAGATACAAGATGAATGAAGTGGAAAAAAAAGATTGATGGCACAAAAATACATTTTTATATAAAATGGAGGGAAAGAGGGGAATAACAGTGAGCTTACAAAGTGTTTAACAACTTAATGATTTTGCTCTAGGTTTATTTAAGGTTTATTGGCTCACTGACATTAACAGCCAGTGGGTTTCAGTTACACAGCTACATGTTGTTTTTTTGTAGAACAGCACTGAGATGCATGAAAGACTGAATGTGGCTTCTTTTTTGAGGATTTGAGGAAGAATATATAGCACACATCTTTAACTACTTTAAAAAAAATTTAATTGGGTACACAAGTTTGAATTGTATTATTTATAGGTTTAATGGAGGGGAGCCTATTTGCAGTGTTGGGGAGTAACGGAATACATGTATCGCCGTTACGTATTTAAAATACAAAATATGAGTAACTGTATTCCGTTACAGTTACCGTTTAAACAGGTGGTATTTAGAATACAGTTACTTTGTTGAAATAAATGGATTACACTGCGGTACTTTCCTGTTTCATTTTGTCGCGGGTCAGGACTGTTTGGGTTTTGTTTGACAGCTACGTTCTGTTGTTCCAGGCGGCAGCGTTACGGTTGCCATGGTTACAGGGCGACGCTCTCTCTCTCTCTCTGCGACTGTGTGTTTCCTGGGTGAGAGAGCGCCTTTTCGTTGTTGTTGTTGTTGTGCTAAGCTAACAGGCAGAATGCTACAAGCATAGCTCTAAAGAATGTAGCATCATGGGCAGTGTAGTCCGTGTTGCAGGGAGAATGGACTGCCATACACGTTATGGGTCTGTGAGCGCGAGGAGGGAGAAAAAGGGGAGTGGAAAGGTACGAGTTGTCATCGAGGAAAAACGGGAGCTGGAAGCATGTAAATATAATAATAACCACTGCAGCCAAGAAGAGAGCCTGACGAGCCCAGCTGTAAGTAAGCTATTAAGACTCAACTGTACACCGTGTTCGTGTTTTCCTCCGAAAACAATAAGTTTCGTTGGAGCAGCCTTTCAACGCCTCTCTCTGTCTCTCGCCAGAAAAGTTGACCCACACAACAAGGTAAAGCTATTTTTCGGCTACGAGCCGACAGGGACCCCGCCGTATTAGTCAGAGGTCCCTTTACTACAGTTCGGAGTCGCAGACCTTCAGTAATAGTAATAAATCACACAGCAATAGTACATTCACGTTGTTGTAAAAAGCATGATAATATATTAAGCAATCCAAAGTATTCAGAATACGTTACTGTCATTGAGTAACGTAACGAATACGTTACAGAATACATTTTGGGGCATGTATTCTGTATTCTGTAATGGAATACATTTTAAAAGTAACCTTCCCAACACTGCCTATTTGATATAAAATCATTCACACCAGTCTAATAACACAACAGTTTCTGTATATGTACTGTGCCATAGACTAGCGCCAGCTTAATAATTCGTAGTCACACAATTGTCTTTGTATTTTTTTTTTCTTCTTTTTTTTGGCCTGTCCCGTTTGGCTCTTTTGCATCAGAATTATTGTCTAAAGACGAAGAAAGAGGCCCAACGGATTTACTTTACCAAATTGACCATCCCAGCCTTGCCGTAATGGTCCATTTGATTCACCTTTTATTGTTTATTTTATTTTCACTTGCTGAATACGGGACAGATTTGACTGGGGGAAAGAAGGGGAGAAAGAAAGAGGGAAAGAGAAACAGCTGAGAAGAGGGACGGGGGAGAAGGTCAAAAAACAACAACCAACAGAATGAGCAGAAAAAAATAATGCATATATCAATCACCTGGATCACCTGTTGAGAAAGAAAAAAGAAAACAAGCAGAAGAGAACAAGAGTAATAGAATAAACAACATCACAATGATATATGGGAATATGACAGTAAATACTAAATATTAAACATTATTGTGCAGCACATAAGATCAACAGAACACAGTGTGCTTTGAGGTAGGAGCCAAAAAGGGTGCAGTTTGTGGGTGTGATCACCCGTGTGTACACCTGTGAGCATGGACGCGCTTGTGTTTGTAAAAGGTTCCTTCATGTAATGATCTGGTAGAGGGTGTGGGGGGGCCACAGCCCCGTCCTCCAGGGCATGAAGCAGGTATGGAGGAGATCAAAACTCCAGACATCCAGAGGCCCCCAGAACACAAGAGACCAAGGAAGACCAACAGAGGGGCAGCCGCGCCACTGTCCCAGAAAGAGCTGAGGAGAGTCCCAGATGAGGGCTCACTCAGCAGCCGCGGAGCAGAAGCCAAGGGGGGGTTGCAGTGACGCGCCCGTGAGCTCCGCCGGCAGCCAGCTGTGCCTGAGTGACCGAGCCCCAGGCTCCAGGCCCCGACAAGCAGCCACCAAGGAGTGAGCCGGTGTGTACAATTGTCTTTGTAGAATGAAGGCTCCTCCTCCATTTCACGCCTGCTTAATTAACCTGATTTTGTGCAAAAATGCATTTTTACTCTGCTAATAATTGCACAGTGTGTTTAATACACGATTCCCTCTGTTTTAGGTCAGTGACAATCTTGCTAACCTGTGCTGCAGACCCTTGTTGCCTCATGTAGACAACCAGGACAAAAGCAAATCTTGCATATCCTGAAAACCTTTTTCTTTTGTTTTCTGTATCTACAGTCTAGGGGTGGGGGAAAAAATCGATACTGTGTAGTATCGTGATATTTTGTTTGCTAATTTTGTTTGCTAATAATGTATCGATACAGGGACAGCAGAAATCGATATTTTGTTACAAAAAAAGTTTTTGTAGAGTGGAACATGCTCTGACTTCAGAGCATGTTGATCAGCTCCTTTTTCTGAGCAGGAATCCTGACATTCCTTCTGTCAAGGCTCGGCTGTGTGGCAGGCAGGAGGAGGACCCAAAATGCAAAACTCACACACACGGGGATGAACTCAAAAAGCAGCTTTATTGCTGAAGAGGCAGAACATAGGAAATACAAAACTAAACTGGGAAAAGTAAACTAACACTCGGAGAGAGAGACACAGGGAAATCCACGCAGCATGAGGGACGACGTCACGCTGAACAGAGGGAGACGCAGACAGAAATACACAGAGGGTTAACGAGGAAAGTGGGAACACACGGGGAACACAGGTGACACTGATAATCATAACGAGACAGGGCGGGGTGAACTGAACATGACATGTACGGGCGTGAGAGTCACAAGGTAAACAGGAAGTGCACGGAGGTTCAGACAGGAGGAGAGAGAGCACGGGGAAAACACAGACATAACGGGCTGGGGAAACATGAAACAACCACAAAGGGAGACGAGGGCTCATAAATACACAGAGAGCACACAGGGGGGAGAGAGAGCACGGGGAGAACTTAGACATAACGGGCAGGGGAAACATGGAATAAAACATAAGGAGAGACGAGGGCTCACAGATACACAGAGGGGCACACAGGGGGTAAAAGCCACGAAGGGAAAACACTTAGGGAACAACACAACAGGGCAACTCAGAAAACATGGCCTAAGCAAGGAACAAAATACAAACATACAAGGAAACTAAGAACACTGGGCCAACATGGCCCAGGACCATGACAGTACCCCCCCCCCTCAAGGGCTGGCTCCAGACAGCCCAAACACAGAAAAACAAAACCAAACAGAAAACAACCCAGGGCGGGCGGCGGGGGCCCAGGACGGAGGGCTCGGAACAGAAAACAAAAGAAGAGCACAGCAAACACCGGAGCCCAAGAAAATAACCCAAACACAGAGCAGTTCAGGGGGCCGACCATGCGGAAGGCAACGGCGGAGACGTGGAAACAATTCAGGAGGCCGGCCGTGCGCAAGGCAACGGCGGAGACGTGGAAACAATTCAGGAGGCCGGCCGTGCGCAAGGCAATGGCGGCGACGTGGAAACAATTCAGGAGGCCGGCCGTGCGCAAGGCAACGGCGGCGGCGAAGGAGACGACGGAGCAGTTCAGGAGGCCGACCGCGCGGAAGGCGGCGGCGGCGGCGAAGGAGACGACGGAGCAGTTCAGGGGGCCGACCGCGCGGAAGGCGGCGGCGGCGCCGAAGGAGACGACGGAGCAGTTCAGGGGGCCGACCGCGCGGAAGGCGGCGGCGGCGCCGAAGGAGACGACGGAGCAGTTCAGGGGGCCGACCGCGCGGAAGGCGGCGGCGGCCCTCCAGTCCCAGGCGTGCTGGCCATGGCCTAGTGGGCACAGGACCAGACGAGGCAGGACCAGACGAGGCAGGACCAGACGAGGCAGGACCAGACGAGGACGAAGACTCGGAGGCAGGACCAGACGAGGACGAAGACTCGGAGGCCGGACCAGGCGGAGCTGCAGAGGCTGAGGCCGGACCAGGCGGAGCTGCAGAGGCTGAGGCCGGACCAGGCGTAGCAGAAGCACAGGCAGAGGCCGGCCCAGGCGTAGCAGAAGCACAGGCAGAGGCCGGCCCAGGCGTAGCAGAAGCACAGGCAGAGGCTGGCCCAGGCGTAGCAGAAGCACAGGCGGATGCAGCCGGACCAGGCGATGACGAAGCGGTCGCAGATGGCGGCTGGACAGGCTCCTCGGGCCCTCCAGCTGATGCGGCGTGAGGCTGAACGGGCCCCTCGGACCCTCCAGCGGAGACAGGAGGCTGAACGGGCCCCTCGGACCCTCCAGCGGAGACAGGAGGCTGAACGGGCCCCTCGGACCCTCCAGCGGAGACAGGAGGCTGAACGGGCTCCTCGGGCCCTCCAGCGGAGACAGGTGGCTGAACGGGCTCCTCGGGCCCTTCAGCGGAGACGAGGAGGTGCTGGCCGGGCTCACTGGAACCCCCAGCGGACGAGGTAGATGGCGGCGTGGGAGCCGCGGAGTCCTGGATGAGCTCATCCGAGCTTCCAGCAGGAGCTGATGTAGAGCCAGAGAGGTTTGGGACCCCTGGCTGAATGTTAAGCCGAACAGAAGACCGTATTGCTATCGGGGACTGGGCCAATGGGTCAGGTGCGAGCTGAGCTACTGGAGATGCGGATGAGAGTGGGGTAGGTGGTGGAGTTAATGACTTCACAGGGGAACGAACTAGAGGTAGTGACGGTTGTGGTGCTGGTGGTTGAGTGGGTGACTGTGCTAAAGGAGGCTGCACTGGGGACACTGGAGACTGCACTGGGGACACTGGAGACTGCACTGGGGACACCGGAGACTGCACTGGGGACACCGGAGACTGCACTGGGGACACCGGAGACTGCACTGGGGAAAGCAGAGCAGAGAGAAACATGGAATAAAACATAAGGAGAGACGAGGGCTCACAGATACACAGAGGGGCACACAGGGGGTAAAAGCCACGAAGGGAAAACACTTAGGGAACAACACAACAGGGCAACTCAGAAAACATGGCCTAAGCAAGGAACAAAATACAAACATACAAGGAAACTAAGAACACTGGGCCAACATGGCCCAGGACCATGACACCTTCACTGTCCAAATGTGTTTAACTTTTTTTTTGGCAGCAATAAACATGACAGTTTACTTATTTTAATTTAAGACATGTTTTATTTTAATTAAGTTTAAAACGTTTTTATTTAATGTAAAATTATATTTTGTTTTAATGTACTTTCAAATTCTTCAGTTGCTGAAGGGGCTGCATAGTTTTCATAAATTGCATAGTTCAGAATAGCTATAATTGTACCAGATGGTTGCATTCAGTTAAGTTGGACTAGACTGTAATACAAACCGTTCAGTTTGTCAACAATAAAACTGACTGAAATGAGAGAAAGACTGAGTGTGAGACTTTATCAATATTCATTTTATCTAATATCAAAGTTTACCTTTATGTACAGAATCTGAATATCGCAAAATATTTAAAAAAAATTGCAATAATATCGTATCGTGCGTTAAGTATTGTGATAATATCGTATCGTGGGATGTATGGTGATTCCCACCTCTACTACAGTCACAGTTCAATAACGCTCTATACTAAGTTACACACTATATAGAACAACTTTATAGGATTATATTTGTTCGCAGATGTAGGCAGCTATCAGCGAATACTTATCAGCTATTTTGAAACAAAAAAAGACTTTTTATCCATAACAGCAAATGAACTGAACAACAGAAAATACAAATGCTATTTATGGTCTCCTCACAACAATGATAAGAAAAATAAACTGGGCCAATTTTGCATGTTTGTTAATACAGAGACACACATGTTAATGTGATCTCTGGTCTCCCACTCAGAGACACAGGTCTCCCCAGTGTCCAGCATTCAGAGGCTACCTGAGGACTCACACAGACATGTAGAGCCAAATACTGTCAATAAGGCCTCTGCAATGTTCTGAAGACAGTTAAACCTGTCAGGTAGGGATGTCCAGCAGGTGAACATGCAGCTCCATGAACACACACAGCTGTGGATTCCAGCTGCTTCGTAGTTCTGCAAACTTTGACCCCACAGAGTCGCGCTTTTCAGTTCAATCAGCTGCATTTCGATGTCCTCTGTGTCCAGCCAGTTAATGCGAAACAAATCCAGCTGACAAACCTTTCTGGTTTGATCAGAAAAGAAAACATTGGTCCAAACACCTGAAAGTCCCAAAAACACATTGTGAATTCTGTCTCGAGTCTACGGATGTATCCGTGGTGCTGATGCTGCGCTGAGCCGACAGCTCCTGAAGCATTTGAAGTGTCAGAATGTGGAAATTTCAACATCGCTTGAAACAACTGCCAGCTAGCAACGTCCCTCTCAACTTGTGATTTTAGCCAATTACAAGTTGAATCTGGTAGTTGGGTTTGTTAGCTGAGATACCATCATTAGGAAGCGGCACAATTAATGTGTCTATGTGAGCTAATCTGCGATGTGCACTGATGGCCCAGCCATTTATTTTTTAATGCACCTTCTCAGATTAATTCACTGCATGTCGTGACCAGGGCTGGACTGGGACAAAAACACAGCCCGGGCATTTTGACTAGAGACCGGCTGCTGTTGTTTAGCGCGACATCCGCTGGTTTCCTCTTTCTGGCGCAAAGTGGGCGATAAACAAACAAAAGAGAAAAGGAGATCAGCTGATCATTGATCAGTTTTATGATTGAAGTAGCAACAGGAGAGGGAGGGGAGAGAATGAGAGGAGAAGAGGCAGCTGTACAGCAAAGACACAGAATAACTCCAGCTTTGTGTCTTTTTCATTCCAGCTGAAGTCCGGGACAAACTGTTCCTTTTCAGCTCAATACGAAACGCGTAATATTTTCTCTAAATAAGAGGCGATTTTTACGGGATGGTTGGCAACTCTACTAACTAACCTTATGAATAAAATAAACTATCAGTAACATCATAGCACTCTGTATAGAACCCCCGTCATGCTAGCTAGTACGCAGTACGAATTATTGTAACTGACTGTAAAAAGTCAGCACAATGAAAATAAACTCCACCTAAACTTGGTTTATATCTGACCCAGATACACTGCAGGTCATAACTTCTTACCTGAAGTTCAGTTCACCTGACACTCAGACCGCCTCAGGTCTCTGCTCCTCCTGCCTCCCCTTTCTCTCATCCACCTGCTGACATCTGTGGAAGCTCCGCCATAGCCACCACCAAACAGTTGAGTTATTTTTACACATTGGCCAGCATCTGGCCAATCCACCACCTCATTGTCCATGCTGTTACACAACAACAACAACAAAAAAAATCATCGGCCCTTTTGTGTGTTTTTTAATCAATAAAACTGTTTTTTAATATCTTACTGCATTTCGCATAATTCCATACTAAAGTTTAAATAAACAACAACACTAAAGCTATTCTGTTATACCTGTATGTAAAAAATACACTGCACCCAAAATATTTCATAGTTCAGCAACACTGATCAATCTAATAAACTTAAACCTACTCCATCCTCCCTATTCTGGTGTTGTAAAGAGTATTTAGCAGAAATATTAAACAACCTAACTAATAGGGTTCCAACTCCCAGCAAAAAAATATAGGGAACCCCCCCCACCCTCCACCTCATGATGCTTAATCGACCTAATCAACTTTAATTTGATGCAGTGTGAAAAAAAATGCACAGAAATAAATTATTTTTCAAGAATAATTAAATAGATTCAACATCTTTCTTCAACAGAACTGCAGACTGCACAGATGGTTCCCAAAGGAAGAAGTAGTATAGCTTACTAGGGTATATTAGACTTAACAGTTACTATATACAGTAATGGACTTCTATACATTTTACAAAAGATTAAAACTTTGGGTGTCAGATTCAGATAATTATTTATTAAAAGCTCGACATTTTATATGAGAATAAGAAAGAAAAGTATTTCTTTGTGCCCCCTTTTCCCTGTTCATGCCCTATCAGCCCCCCTGCCTAAACTTTGCTAGATCCGCCCCTGCACAGTTACGTCAGCTGCGTAGATAAAGATCCTGGTGTAGAAAGTAATATTAAATAAGTTCTAACAACAGCTTATCAAGCTTAAACGTGCTGCTGTTGTTCAGCCGCTGGTTTCCTCTTTCTGGAGCAAAGTGGGCCAAAAACAAACAAGAGAGACGGACTCGCGACAGAAAAGCCGATCAGCTGATCATTGATCAGTTTCATGATTGAAGTAGCAACGGGAGAGAGCTAAACCTCTCCGCTAAACAGCCACCACAAAGCAACAAAGAAAAACACAGTTCAACAGTCCAATCCCCCGGTCCAGTGGCAGCAAACACAGTTCTGGCGGCCGACCTGCAGGATGGCAAAACAAGCGGGACCTGCTGTGGGTTAGGCAGTGGCGGCAAAACAGTTCAGGTGGCCTACCTCTAACCCCTTGATGGAAACGCAGCAGCTCTGGTGGGCGGCCACGGGTCCGACAGCAGCGGCGGAACAGTTCTGGTGGCCTGCCACGGGTCCGGTGGCAGCGCTGCTCCTCCGGTGGCCTGCCCCGGGTCCCGTGATAGCAACAGAATACTTCAGGCGGCCTGCCACGGGTCCGGTGGCGGCGGCGTCGCAACAGCTCCGGCGGCCGGCCACGGGCCTGGTGACGGCGGTGTTGCAACTCCGGCAGGCGGCCATGGGTCCGGTGACGGCAGTGTGACAGCTCCAGCGGCCTGCCACGGGCCCGGTGGCGGCAGCGTCGCGACAGCTCCGGCGGACGGCCACGGGTCCGGCGGCGGCCGTGTGACTGGTGGCGGCCGTGTGACAGCTCCGGCGGACGGCCACGGGTCTGGTTGCGGCGGCGTTGCAACAGCTCCGGCGGGCGGTGGAGTAGAATGGCCCATAATCCCCGACGTGCTGGACGTGGACGGCATGGAGGGCGTGGACGTGGATCCTGCACACTGACCCCCTGCTCAGGCTGAGCGGGTCCCTCCGGCACGCCGATCTCCGGATGTGGCTGAGCGGGTCCCTCCGGCACGCCGAGCCGCTCTCTCGATGGTGGGCGCTCCTCCCACACGCCGAGCTCCCGCTCCGGCTCGCTGAGCTCCTGCTCGGGCAGCGCGAGCTCCTCCTGCGGCTCCCGCTTGCCGAGCTCCACCGGCTGCGGCGCGGGCTCCTCCCGCTCGCTGAGCTCCCGCTGGGGCTCGCTGAGCTCCGGCTCCGGCACGGACCCCTCCGGCTCGCCGCGCTCCTCCGGCTCGCCGGGCTCCTCAGCTGGCGGGGCTGGCTCCTCCCGCTCGGGTAGGGCCGGTGCGGGTGGCAACGTAGCAGCCGGTGAAGAAGATGGCTGAGGGGTGACTGCAGGCGGATGAGATGACGGCAGCGCCACAACTGCAGATGGTGAAGCAGCGAGTGGTGTGGAGACCGCTAAATGAGGCGGCGCTAGCTGTACCGTTGGCCGGCTTGCAGCTGCGTCAGCGGTGTCACCATCCACTGTAAACAAAAAAGCAGATGGGGTGAGAAATGAAAAAGTGTCCTTATTACTCACCACAGCCGGCTCTTGAGATGTCTGGGAGGTCGGCTGCGGTGAGGAATGCCGACGGCGCGAACGTCGTTTCTGGGTAGACGTCAGGGCCGGCGTGTCGGGCTGAAGAACTTCAGACTGGCCGGGTGGGGGGGCAGCCTGGATCGGAGAGTGGAGGTGAAGGGTGTTGAGCAGGAAATCCGCCACAATCGGAAAAAGATTGTCCAACACCCAGGGAAAACAAGTCAGTGTTTCCTGCAACTGCTTCTCCACAGCGCACCGTAAAACCTCGGCGTGCGCTTCCAGCCACAGGTCACACAGACGATTTACTTTGTCTGTCACCTCCCTCCTGAACCTCTCCGAAAAGTCCACTGGGTCCATCTGGCAGGATCGTTCTGTCACAGTCTGGCTGGCAGACCGTGGGGAATGTTGGAGAAAGGACCCAAACGCTGGACTTAGTGCAATGAACAGTGCATTTATTTACAGTGGGGGTAAATGTACACCACGCAATAAGTCTCCAGAGTGCTCCCTCAACTCCCGTGACAGTCCATCAGCTTTGGGGCTGAGAAAGTCAGAGAATGTTTTCCCAGAGAAATCAGATGTGTGCTCTGGATTACCACAAACTTTGTTTAAGAAAACTCGATTTATGATGACCTTTGCACAGCAAAGTCAGATCATATACTTAAAAACGTAAATAAAAGAGCTACTGAAAATAAAAAGTAGAAAGTAGAGTCCAGAGTTGTTGTGCACTAATATTACCTAAGAAATATTATATCCCTCTCACACACGTATTCATACATATGAAAAACTAACCAAACTCACATACGTTAGTATGACATTTTTGACACAGTGTTGGACTTGACATGGCCATACATGTGTACATATACTGTATGTTACATACATATCTAAACAATAGTTCAAAATGCAGTAAACTGCTGGTTGTGAAGCACTTGTATTTATTTAACTCTCTTTCTGCACTGTGAAAGGGGGACTTGAAAAATGTGTCCTCACCTTTGGATAAATTTATTATAAAAATATTGCACATGCCTGCACATCTTTAGTAAATCGTTACAATCATTTTACAGACAGGCAAGAGAGTCCAGACTATCATTAGTATTACAGCAGATCCTTTTGTCACCATGTGAGGATGCTGGGAAGCTTCTCACTCACTAAGGTGAAGTACAAACTCACAACGTCAGATAGGAATATTGTTACGGTTTTGTTATGCTTTTATTATGAAATTCATGAACTACATGAACTACTACTACTACATGAGATGAATTGCACAATGGCAGATAGAGACAAAATACTGTTAATCTGACTATCTGCAGGTTTTACACGTTTACATACACACACAGTTACTGTCCTTCCATTTACAAAGGCAGAGGCGTCACGGTGTCATTATTTTACTGTAGTTTTTTTCCTGTGTAATAATATTCAACGTTGCTGTCAATACATTTTTCAAAAAATGCCTCTCTGTGCAAAATGGGTTTAAAAACATAAACAGCTGTGGGATCCTGTTTGTCCGTGATTTGAACCGTGGGAACAAATCGTGGCAGGATCAGCCTGATGTTATTTGTATACAGCTGTAACTTTTACTGTATAAAGTATAATATAGTATGTAATTAGGACCCTACACCACCGGGCAGAACATGTTCCCTCTAATCCTGAAGGAAAAAGAAGGAACACACATGTAAAGGAAGCACTCAAAACCTGCGGCTATCCTAAATGGGCGTTCTTAAAGTCAGCAAAGAGGCACAGAAAAGAAGATCAGACACCAGCGAGGGAGGATAAGAAGGACAGACGCAACAACATTGTCATCCCCTATGTAGCCGGTGTATCAGAGAAACTCAGGAGAGTTTTCTCCAAGCATGACATCCCGGTGCATTTCAGACCCAGCAACACGCTCAGACAGAAACTGGTTCACCCGAAAGACAAAACTCCAAAACACAAACTTAACAATGTGGTGTATGCTGTACAGTGCAGCGAGGAATGCCCAGACCTCTACATTGGAGAGACCAAACAGCCACTTCACAAGCGCATGGCACAACACAGAAGAGCCACCTCCACAGGACAAGACTCAGCAGTCCATCTGCATCTAAAGGTCAAAGGTCACTCTTTCGAGGATGCCAATATTCACATTTTGGACAGAGAGGACTGATGGTTACTCACATCCTGGGCCATCTGACCTCAGGAATTCGCATGATAAGGTGGGGCCAGGTTTCACAATGAACTCACCCGAAACTCTGGCTGATTGGGACCCACACCCAGTTTCACACCTTGGCTCAGGCGATTAGAGGATCATCAGGGGGTCCTTTTGTCCCTCTGTGGGGGGACACTCCCACTAGGTTTATATCTGGGACTCTCCACCATTTGACCTTAGAACTGAAGAAGCTTCTCGGATGAGAGGTGAAACGTCTTCAAGCAACTTAAAGAAGTCCAGACGCTTTTCTTTGCAAGCTCCTTTGAATTGTTCATGTAGGTTACAAATAACAGGGTTCATACGCCTTTTTCAGGGTCAAATTCAAGCACTTTTTAAGCACTTTCAAGGTCCCTTTTCAAACTTTTCCAGCACCCCCGCCAAAAAAAAGAATGCATGTTTCAATTCGCATCACCTTAGTAAGACCATGTGAAAATTACGACAAATCATTCTAGGTTAACTTAAACACCTTCGTTCCCCTTTTCTTAAGACATAGAAAAACGCATCACACAAAAATACTGCAAAAGGAAACGGTCACCCTATATACATCGTGTATAAACTCAAAATGCACATTTTACTTAAAAATTAAGATGTGAAAATGTGAACAAATCAACTTGTTAGAGATATTCTTCTCCTGCTGAACCCCCCCCCCCCAAAAAAAGAAATAAATAAGTCTTCTCATCAGATATTGATGCTTCTTTCCTGTGTGACAAAAAATAGGAGACAAATGTTTGTTTGTTTTTTAAGTTAATTCCCAATAAAACTAACTGTAAATGTTTAACTACATTGCTGTCTGTATTATTGGTGAAGTCCTAAACGATCACCTTTGAAGTGTTTGTGCTAATAACATCATGCACAGTCAGACAGGCATTGAGAACAGCACTGACTTTGAACAGATCACATAGTTCAATTCAACATATAAGACTTTAAGGATGCACAAGCATCTACTTCAAATCTATTTAATTTATCATCTGTGATATTATTATGTACAATTCCAATGTATTTTGTTCATCTCCCTTAAATAAACAGACAGCCTCAAAGTATGAAATATTCATATACAAATACACATATAAATGTGTGTACTGTCTCAGTGGCTGATTATGCCCCACAGGCCTCAGTGTGAGCTTGAAGACATTTATAATGTTTAAGTAGTTTAATGTGTCGGTGCTGACAATAAACACATTTGGAATGAAAGCCGGGGAGCTTTGGTCACACAGAAACAAGTGGCCATTCTTTGTGACCATATGGATCACTCATATTACCATTATTTCACCCAAAGGCACCAAGTTAATAAGCCAAAAAAAGCTGCAGCAATAAGATAAGATAACCTTTATTAGTCCCACACGTGGGAAATTTGTTTTGTCACAGCAGGAAGTGGACAGTGCAAAACTTATGAAGCAAAAATTAGAATACAATAAGAATAAATACAGTACACAACTGTACAGAATAGAATAAAATAAAATACTATATACAGTAGAATAAAATAGAATAAAATATACAATAAGATAAAAATAGAATACAAATGCTATATACAACTGAGTAAAAATACAACGATGCCAGAAAAGATTATTACACATGTGTGGATGTGTGTGTTTGATCAATTAAAGTCTTTATTGTGGAGTCTGACAGCAGTGGGGAGGAAAGACCTGCGAAATCTCTCCGTCCCACACCGTGGGTGCCGCAGTCTCCCACTGAAGGAGCTGCTCAGTGCTGTCAGAGTCTCCTGCATGGGGTGGGAGATGTTGTCCAACAGGGATGACAGCTTAGCCACCATTCTCCTGTCACTCAACACCTCCACTGGGTCCAGAGGGCAGAACAGAGCTGGCCCTGTGGATCAGCCTGTTCAGTCTTTTCCTGTCCCCGGCAGAGATGCTGCCGCCCCAGCAGCCCACACCGTAAAAGATGGCTGAGGCCACCACAGAGTCATAGAAGGTCTTCAGGAGTGGGCCCTTCACGCCAAAAGACCTGAGTCTCTGCAGCAGGTACAGCCTGCTCTGCCCTGTCCAGTAGAGGGCGTCTGAATTATGAGTCCAGTTTATTGTTCAGATGAACACCAAGGCACCTGTAGCTGTCCACAGCCTCAATGTCCATACCTTGGATGTTCAGTGGTTGCAGTGGAGGATGCTTGTGCCTGCGGAAGTCTACCACCAGCTCTTTGGTTTTACTGGCGTTGATCTGGAGGTAGTTCAGCTGGCACCAGTCCACAAAGTCTTGGGTCAGTTCTCTGTACTCCTTGTCGTCCCCTATCAGTGATGAGGCCGACTATTGCAGAGTCATCAGAGAACTTCTGCAGGAAGCACTGGGTGGAGTTGTGGGAGAAGTCTGCAGTGTATATGGTGAAGAGGAACGGAGCCAGAACCGTTCTCTATGGGGCCCCCGTACTGCAGACAACCCTGTCTGACACACAGCCCTGACGTCTCACATACTGTGGTCGGTAGGTGAGGTAGTCCAAAATCCAGGTAGTGAGGTGATGGTCCACTCCAGAGTTCTCCAGCTTTTCCTTCAGAACCGAGGGAAGAATAGTGTTGAAGGCACTGGAGAAATCAAAGAACATGATTCTCACAGTGCTCCCAGCGGTCTCCAGGTGAGCGAGGGAACGATGTAGGAGGTGAATGACGGCATCATCCGCTCCAATGCCAGGCTGGTAGGCAAACTGAAGTGGGTCCAGTGATGAGCTTGTTAGGCGCCGAAGCTGAGCCAGGACCAACCGCTCCAGGGTCTTCATCAGGTGGGATGTCAGAGCCACCGGCCTGTAGCTGTTGAGGTCCTTGGGGCGTGAAGTCTTTGGCACTGGTACAACACAGGAGGTTTTCCAGAGCCGTGGGACTCTTTCCAGCCTCAGGCTCAGGTTGATGAGGTGCTCCATCACCCCACATAGTTGGTCCGCGCAGGACCTGACGACCCTCGAGCTGATGCCATCTGGACCCGCTGCCTTCTTGCAATTAATCCTCCTCAGTTCCCTCCTAACCTGGGTGGTTGAGAGAGACAGGCTGGAGCCTTGTGTTGAATGTGTATTGGATGCTGTTGTTGGGGGTGGGAAGGAGTGAGCAGGGTGAATAGAGGAGGTGGGAAGTATCTGAGGTGTCTGAGGTGGAACAGCAGCAGTGGGGGTGGGTGAGTCTGCAGCCGATGTTGTAGACTGCCTCATGGCTGAATGAAATCTGTTGAAGAAATGACTCAGTTCATTTGCCCACCTCACATCCCTCCCAGGCAGAGAGTTCTGATGTTTGTGGCCTACACACACAAATATAAACAGTACTTGGTGACAACTTTACTCTTAGCCTCTAACCCTCTGGTGTCCAGGGTATAATTGGCCGTTTTTGACTACTTTTGATTTGTCCTCTATATTTCACCTTTAAAAACTGTTTATCTTGCCAATCTGTTATTTTCTCATTTTGACAAACTGTATCAGCACAATTTATCTACATTCAGACAAAATTTAAAGTACGAGTAGAAAGTGATCATTTTGACTGTAAAAACCACAAGCATGTTTAATGAATCATTTTCATAACTTGAAATGCAAATAGAAATTGTAACTTTTAAAAAATATATGCACAAGTTTTGCAAACAACAAAGTTATATGATACTATTTACCTAAAAATGCAGCCAAGGCTCAGATGTTTTTTATATAACCATTTAAAACTATTTACAGAACAATCAGGTGCTCTGCATCAAAGAAGGCACTTAAATTATTTATGCAACTCCAAAAAATAGTTTGTGTCACTATAACACAGATAAGAACAGCACAGGGATAAACCTGCAGGTCTGACAGCAGGTGTGTCACTCAGCGTTTACACTGCAGTCTGCCTTTGGTGGCTTTAAGGCAGCAACTGTGACGATCACTAGTAGAACTGACACACAAAACAAAACAACGACTACACTACACACTAACTACACAAGACAACACACTAACTTAAGACTCCAAACACGATAAACATCACAAATCTCTCACGTATCAAAACTCTCTCTCTCTCTCTTTCGCTCTCTCTCTTTTGCTCACTCCTAAAACTTCTCCCTCTTCCCAAACAACCAAATGCAACATGTTGCCATATCATTTTTTGATTGGTCGACATGGTACATTTTTCCACCAATAGGGAAGGAGTGTTTTTCTTTTTTCACTCACAAGCAAAGTGTGTTTGCTAGCGCTCTCCTTAGAAAATGCAGTTTTACCGTTTCTTCCCAGAGTAAACGCCACTGTTTTATTCAGAAAAAAAACATTGGTTTTACGTTGCCTATCAACACAATTTAAAAACTGGTATATAGTTTGAAGTTCGCACGTTCAACCCAAGTTGAAATGGAGACTCTGGGTCCGTCGACCCCAAAGGGTTAATCAGAAAGCCTTAAGTTGGCTAGTTATGTATCGGGCTAATGTTTAAAGCTTTCACTTGAGTAAATGAACTCATATTACTGCTAAGTGATGTTAGCTAAGTTCACACCATATTCCATAATAGTCCTGGCCCCTAGCCCTGCCAGTGTAGCAGAAATGATGAGGATGATGATGCAGCAGCAGCCGTTCTTCTCTGCGTGAGTAGCTTAATGTTGTTCGTGTGTAATTTACGTTGAGTAGGCTAACCACGTTATTACATTAATGCATGTAAGGTGAACTAGCAAACATCGTCGTAGTTACATGCAGCTGTATTCTTGTTTGATGGCAGATGCTCCCTTCACCCTGGCCAAAAAGGCTAAAATGATGAAAGAAAAAGTGGAAAACAGTTAAACATGAGAGGTTTTTGGACCAATTTTGTGTTCTCCATTCTTTAAGCACCGGTTCGAGCACCGTTTAAGCACTGGCACCGTTTCAAAAGTACCGGTTTGGTACTGGTATCGGATAAAACCTAAACGATACCCATCCCTAGCTGCCATACTACACACTCAGTGCATTTCAATCCTTTCTCCAGCGAGTTTGATAGCTAGCAAAATAATAATTATAATTTTAAAAAATAGCATGTGTAACGTACACGTACTGGAAAATTATTTACTAGGGCTCACCTATCATGCGACTGGAGAGCGCAAACTCCGCCATTGTCGTTTTCCATCAAACACTCATTAAAACAGCAACCTACAGGTATGTTAGCGCACTCATCCCTGACTGTCCGAGGGAGGGGCGGGGTCACACGTTGAAACAGACGCAAGGCAGCCCAGGCGGAGAAATTTTGCTTTTACATTTTGCGACTCATTTTATTTCTCTATCTGATAAGAAAACCATTCAATCAGATAGTTATTTGTGGTGAATGAAATACAGTTACACTTTCAAGCACTTTTAAGCACCACATCTGAAATTCAAGCACTTTTCAAACCTTGAAAAGACAACATTAAAATTCCAGCATTTTCAAGGATTTCAAGCATCCGTACGAACTACGTACGAAGTCTTATATTGATTTGAATTGAATTCGTTGCTATGCTGCTTTGTTCAATGTGACTTAGCGGGCCAATGTTCGTTGTGTTTTGTAGGAAAACCAGCCTACAAAATGCTGGAATGCGATCCAGACTGGGCCCCTCTATCAACCTGGGTCAGACCGAGTTTAAAGCTGCTACCACAGCCAGATTTGATCGGTTAAGAGAGAGAGCGATATCAAAACAGCCACGAAAAGTCCTGCATATATGTGCCCAAGTGTTGTATTGAAGCAATCAAGTGATGAATAACTGTTTTCCAGTATGTTGTTTTGCAATGGCTTATTTTTGTTGCATTGTTGATTTGTTTTTCACCGAAGCAGCTAATAAAGCATAATGGAATAAAATTTTGCCTCTTTCTTATAAGATTCTATAATAGAACGAAACAATAACAGCAGTTATAAATAAATAAATCACATGGCTGATGATACCATGGTGATCAATAAATATGATCACCAGTTTATTTAATTATTTTTAACCCAACAAAACAAATAAACAAAAACATGATGCTGATGCTACACACACACGAGTCAAGGTGCAGGAAAACTGCTCATGGAAACGCTGCACACTCTCTGTTTCCCTCTCTTTGAGTAGTTCTCAGACAGCTCTTGATCTGATAATGTGTTGTAGCTTGCTCATCAGCTCAGAAGAAAAAAAAAAAAAACTGCAACGCAACATCACACAGTAGTTGCATGCTCTGCCCACAGTGGCAAAGTCTTACACTTTCATATTCAATTCAGCTTCTCCATCATGTACTTTTAGATGTTTCATACAGGGTTCAGCATATTAGTGGTTTTCACAGGTGTGCTCTATATCTCAGCAATGGCTCATAATAAGACAACAGTCTTTCACACAGGTCAAGTGCCTCTATGCACTTCATTAGTTTAAATATTTACCTATATCACTTCACCTCATATGTCATTGTACTGAATTTGAGCAACCACAAGCTTAATGTAGATTACTTTTAACAACTATCCACCTCAATTACGTCTATGGTCTGGCACACAGGCTGTTGTCAATCAGGGCAAGCTAAAGAGTTAACATTTTGTGTCAGCAAAGGGGTGGGGGAAAGCCATTCACCACAGCACATCTTAAGTGCTGCTGATGTGGCTGGCCTTCTCCACACGCTCTTCAAGGCTGGTGTGTTTTCTGAAAACTTCTCTCTCATCTTTATTTAAATACTTTGTGCTGCGTCTACGTCTGTCTCCCTCCGACTCACTCTTGGTTGCTTAGAAACCCATGATAACAACAACAGTCGGTGTCACAGACCACGTGTTCTGCTCCGCACACAACAACAACAAAAATGACGACGACGACAACGACAACAACACAAAATAGGCCTATCGTCCAGCACAGTCTGAACCCCGCGGAACCTCTCAACGCCCCACAAAGCGGCGGAGAACTCACCTCTCGCTCCACAAAGCAGCGAGGAACCTCTTGCTCCACAAAGTAGCAAGGAACCCAGGTATCGCTCCACAAAGCAGCGAACTTCTCAACGCCTCACAAAATGGCGGAGACTGCACAACGACATGGTTATAGAGTCGGCCTCTTTAAAGTTACCCGGCGTTGCTTAGCGTGTAATATCAGCCTTGAATCCCGCCGATCGTCATTCATCGAGGAGAAAAGACAGGCAGCGAATCCACAGGAACTTCCTGGCTGACGTCAGTCCTTCAGCGTGCCTCTCCTCCCCTCGGTGAATGCCGACTCCAGGGCTCCGGCTCCCGAAGGACCAATTAATGATAGGTTTGTAGCTTGTACCTATCCGCTGGAACGTTGAAGACAATATAATTACACTGCAAAGCAAGACACAAGCAGGCTGGTTTACTCATGCATGAGGGAAATAAGATAAGATAAGATAACCTTTATTAGTCCCACACGTGGGAAATTTGTTTTGTCACAGCAGGAAGTGGACAGTGCAAAAGTTATGAGGCAAAAATTAGAATACAATAAGAATAAATACAGTACACAACTGTACAGAATAGAATAAAATAAAATACTATATACAGTAGAATAAAATAAAATAAATATACAATAAGATAAAAATAGAATACAAATACAAATACTATATACAACTGAGTAAAAATACAACGATGACAGAAAGGATTATTGCACTTAGTATTATTGCATATGTATGGATGTGTGTGCTTGATCAGTTAAAGTCTTTATTATGGAGTCTGACAGCAGTGGGGAGGAAAGACCTGCGAAATCTCTCCGTCCCACACCGTGGGTGCCGCAGTCTCCCACTGAAGGAGCTGCTCAGTGCTGTCACAGTCTGCTGCATGGGGTGGGAGATGTTGTCCATCAGGGATGACAGCTTAGCCGCCGTCTGGCTGGGGCCAAGTGTCGTCCCACCACCTAGCCTCCGTCAGACTCTCAGCCAGGCTCCCCATAGCACTACTTTTATTGTGGTTACATGAATATGCATAGGGTCATTAACATATAACATCTTACATAGGTATACATATGAACAAAGAATACTGTGTGTGTGTGTGTGTGTGTGTGTGTGTGTGTGTGTGTGTGTGTGTGAGGTCAAGGTGTGACCCTGTGAAGACTCCCCCAAAGCTGGCGCCAGGAGTCTAGCGGTCCATCTGAACAAAAGGCTCTTATACTTAAACAGATATACGTGTGTTTGCTATACCATATATCAGCAAGAGAAGATACGACCTCTCCTAGGAGGTGTGTGATCTATGCCAGAACACTCTGTAGAGGGAGTGAACGCCCTCCCCCTTCATGCTACTCAGAGCTGTTACAGACCTCCTAGGATGAGACATTCTTTCAATCTACAAATGATTATACACTTCTAAGCATATGTGGGTAAATGTTTCTAAGCATAAATGACAATCAACAATACAAATCTAACATCTATTTATCGATATTGAAATGGATGAATGAAGAACTGATTACTGGGAACACCTTTAGGGATTTGCAGTGTGAAATGTCTGAATGCTCAAACTAAATTTTATCCATTTATTTTACAGTTTCAGAAGATGAATGGATGTGCTGTGACGCATCATCAGTGTTGTATCCTGGGTTCAGTGGGTGTTTCAGGTCTCACACCATCCCAGATGACCTAGCCAGGGTTGATCAGGCCTCTATTTGTATTCCAGCAGCACTGCACCAGCGACCACCTCTCGTAGTCTATAGCCACCTGGAAGGTCCCTCTGCTGCAGTTTAGATGGCTATTCTTCTAAATGGCTCACTCATGCCAAGCAGTGGCATCTGTTTCAGTCCTTTAGAAGACCCTGGTATTTGGCCAGCTTCCTCTCAAATGCCTCCTCTACGCAGTCTTCTGAGGGAACCGTCTATTCAATCAAGAGTAGCTGTTTTGGGGCTTCTGACAGAATCGTTGCGTAGGAGTGTCAGACTCCAGCTTGTCGGTCTGCTGATTAAAACAGTGTCTCGTCCACACTGTTCTCATTTATCAGTGCAGTTAGCCAAACAATGAAGAACCACTTGCTGCTTAAGAAACAGAGTGAAAATGGACAGTGCAGCCTCAGTTTCTTAATATAAAAGTTGTTGTTGCGCAAAAGTGACCCACCCGCCCAGCCTGAATTTTAATTTAAGTTTCCTTATAAATAAACATAAACTAATGTGAGTGTTTTGACTTCAACCAACTAACCCAGTGGCATAACATTCTGTAGATGGCGCTAAACTTTAAGAACTTATTCCTCAAATCTACCTTCACAAACATTGTTAGATCAGTTTTTGAGAGCTGGGTTCCATGGTGTGGCCTTTATACACGTAGTGTTTTATGTCTACTTTAAGGTAACCTACCTCTTAGTGATGGGATTTCCGGCTCTTTTTAGAGAACCGGCTCTTTCGGCTCCCAAATGGATTTTCAGGTTGTTTTGTTGCTTTAATTAATTACTTATCAACAACAATATAAAATTATGCACAAAAGGAATTAGTAATGTAAAAAAACGTGGTTTTCTTTATGTATGTTTATATCTAAATATATGTGGGGGTCCCTAGAGACGAAACGCGTACAAACTCCAAAACACATTTCTAGCATTAACTGAACTTCCAAAACAGAGCTACCTAGATCACTTAAATTACACAATCAAATTCATATGTCTATTGTTTTTGTATTAACACACATTAATACACAAACACATAGATATTCAAATAATAAAAAAACCCCACTTCATTTACCTTTTACTACCACACACCCAATCCGATTGTTGGTACTTCCTGGCTTGTGTAGCCACTACGTAACAAAAGCTCAACATGGCCCCTAGCATCCTGGAGCACTTCCATTGTGTTTTGGAGTTTGTACGTGCTTTGTCTCTAGGGGCCACTGTAAGAATACTTTTATTTAATGACTCCACATAAAATGTAATTAATAAATTATAAAATACAGAAACCAACTGTGAATTAAAGTTATATAAAAATGTAACAGTGCAAATGCAAATCCTCACTGACAGTTTAACCAAAAGGCATTTCCAGTGGAAACTGGCCGACACATCCTCAGCATAACCATGTATAACATCCACAGAACTTAAAAAGAGGTTATACACACACAATACGGTAATATTATGTTGAAGCACAGTACGTATCACTGCGCGAGGCTCCGCCTACGATAGCCGTAACGCTCCGACAATCCATCAAGCGGTGCGGCTTCGTAGCTTAGCAAAGTCGTACTGAAACCTTTGACAGATTTTCGAGCGCCGTGTACATAAAATCGTTTCGAGGTCAGTAAACACAACCAGAGTTCATACATAAGGCACACGGGATTATAAGGGGCTCTGTCGACTTTCAGAAAAATCAAAGGATTGATTTTAAGTGCGCCGTATTTTCCAAACAACACGGTAATAACGACGGCCCGCTAGCATGCGCTACCAAAAATAGTGCTTCGTTGTGTATCTGACAGACGAAAGCTAAACCAGTTCCACACCAGTGAAGCTGCAGCATTTTTACAAACCAGTTCTGGTTCATCCGTTTCAGTTAACCATCCACTTTCGCTCTTCTCATTCTGCGTCGCCGCCATGTGCGTATGTAAACAAAGGCACTGCGCATGCGTGTTTTACCCATATTCTATCGTGATGTTTCAATTTCTTATCGTTGCCCAACATTACTGTATTACCGTGAACGGTATGATATAGCCCAGGCCTACTGCAAACCACAACACAATAAAATGTAAATTAAAATATGGAAAAAAAGGGGAAAAAAAGAACGCCCAGATCTTTAATTAAGGGAAAGGTTGGCATTTAGAAATATTAATGTCACACTCCCATTGCACTGATGGGTGGACAGTTCTTAGATGCCTGTGCATCAGAATCAGAATACTTTATTGATCCCTGGGGGAAATTATTTTTTTGTTACAGTGCTCCATTATAAACAAACATTAACAAGACAGACAGTACGCAAACTAAGAATAGTACTATATATATATATATATATATATATATATGTATATATATATATATATATATATATATACACTGAACAAAAATATAAACGCAACACTTTTGTTACTGCTCCCATTCCCCATGGGATGGACGTAGAGACCTAAAATTCATTCCAGATACACAATATAACCATCCCTCCCAAACAGTGGTCACAAATCAGTCCAAATGTGTGGTAGTGGGCACATCTGCTATATTGAGATAATCCATCCCACCTCACAGGTGTGCCACATCAGGATGCTGATCTGACATCATGAGTAGTGCACAGGTGTACCTCAGACTGCCCACAACAAAAGGCCACCCTGGAATGTGCAGTTTTGTCTCACAGCAAAATGCCACAGATGCCACAAGCAATGAGGGAGCGTGCAATTGGCATGCTGACAGCAGGAATGTCAACCAGATCTGTCGCCCGTGCATTGAATGTTCATTTCTCAACCATGAGCCGTCTCCACAGGCGTTTCAGAGAATATGGCAGCACATCCAACCGGCCTCACAACCGCAGACCTCGTGTAACCACACCAGCCCAGGACCTCCACATCCAGCAGGTTCACCTCCAAGATCGTCTGAGACCAGCCACCCAGACAGCTGCTGGAACAATTGGTTTGCACAACCAAACAATTTCTGCACAAACTGTCAGAAACCGTCTCAGGGACGCTCAACTGCATGCCCGTCGTCCTCATTGGGGTCTTGACCTGACTCCAGCTCGTCGCCGTAACAGACTTGTGTGGGCAAATGCTCACATTCGATGGCGTCTGGCACGTTGGAGAGGTGTGCGCTTCACGGATGAATCATGGTTCACATTGTTCAGGGCAGATGGCAGCTGAGAATGTCCCAGTTCTTGCATGGCCAGCATACTCACCGGACATGTCACCCATTGAGCATGTTCGGGATGTGCTTGACCGGCGTATACGACAGCATGTACCAGTTCCCACGAATATCCAACAACCTCGCACAGCCATTGAAGTGGAGTGGACCAACATTCCACAGGCCACAATTGACAATCTGATAGACTCCATGCGACGATGTGTTGCACTGCATGAGGCAAATGGTGGTCACACCAGATACTGACCGGTTCTGGGTCCCCAGACCCCCAATAGCGCAAAAAACTGCACATTCCAGGGTGGCCTTTTGTTGTGGGCAGTCTGAGGTACACCTGTGCACTACTCATGATGTCAGATCAGCATCCTGATGTGGCACACCTGTGAGGTGGGATGGATTATCTCAATATAGCAGATGTGCCCACTACCACACATTTGGACTGATTTGTGACCACTGTTTGGGAGGGATGGTTATATTGTGTATCTGGAATGAATTTTAGGTCTCTACATCCATCCCATGGAGAATGGGAGCAAAAACAATAGTGTTGCGTTTATATTTTTGTTCAGTGTATATATGAATACCAGAGGCGCAAAACACCAGCTACTGGTAGACAGAACAGTCAGCCGAGACTGCAAGACCAGACTGGCCAACCAGTGCACTGCCTGGATTGATTACAAGAAGGCCTATGACTCAATGCCCCACAGCTGGATACTGGAATGCTTAGAATTGTACAAGATCAATGGGACCCTAAGAGCCTTCATCAGGAACTCAATGGGGATGTGGCGTACAACACTAGAGGCCAACTCCAAGCCCATAGCACAGGTCACCATCAAGTGCGAGATCTACCAAGGAGATGCTCTGTCCCCACTGCTGGCCACAGGCAGGAAAGATTTCCTGTGTCGTTCAGTGGTGCTTTCCGGTAATCTCAGTCTTTCACTGAACGTGCTCCTGTGACTGACCAGCATGTCATGGAGTGGGTGGGAGGTGTTTTCACAGTATGAAAAAAAAACATAATGTTGGATGCACAGACCCGAAATCTGATTTAAGAACATGAGGATTTAAAATTGCCAGTTTATCAAATACCACTGTGGAGTCCTTACCTTTAAATATAATCTGTCTTCTTCCTTTCCTGTCCTTTTTTATTTTATCTCCTTGTGAAAAAGAGCCGTATCTGTAACTAGCAGACACACTGTGACAAAATGTAGACACAAACAGTTTGTGTTTGATGATTTTTTTTAGATACTGAAGTGCATCAACTGCAACTTACAACTGTACAGATATTTGTTTAAAAACGTAGGCAGTAAAAGTAAAAAGTTGTCAGAAAAATAACTACTTAAAGCACAGATACCTGAAAATTCTACTAAAGTAAAGTAACAAAGTATTTGTACTTGATTACTTCCCACCTCTGTGGTGGACATAGTGAAAGCAGCAGTAGTAGTCTGGAAATCAAATATAAAAGTAGAACAACTTAAAAAACTTTGTCTTCTTGATGTTTTTGATGGTTTAATTACGCCTTAAAAATAAACTATTGTGCTTGATAGCCAACAGTTAACTGATCATATTATTATTATTATTATTTCACAAAATATACTTATATTTTTCTGACTGCTATTTTACCTTTTACTTATGATCCTCTTAGTTCTATGTTGTCTCTTTACGTCAGTGTTTGTACTCCAGTCTTGTGTTTCATGATCCTGCTTTCCCTACTTAATAATAATTTCCCCTAAATAATTTCCCCCAGGGATCAATAAAGTATTCTGATTCTGATTCTGATTCTGATACTTCCTGTCCTGCTGATAACAACAGCACAGCCTTCACCCAAATACAGTGACGTTACTGCTTTGTTGCACCGGGGATTTTAAAGTATTTTAGCTCTCTAGCATTTTTTCATGTGTACAGATGGCACAGCCCAAATGACATGATGAAATTATGTTTCTAATTACATTGTGAACTTTATTGGCTGTAACTGTAAGTTTTAACAAAAGCATTTTCTGCTATCAAAAATATCATTGCTGGGACATCTAAGAACTGGTTTTGACACATAAAAAACAACATTGATTGTATCATTTAAAATATATCTAATTTATAATATAATATAATTTTCTAATTTTATTCATTTATTTATTAATTTAGGCATGCCACAGCTGTCCTCACACATGCAGCTGTTGTCACTTATAAAAAAAACTGGTCAGCGAGAGTACTGAAGTTCTTATTAATTTGTGTCCACAAAAGTTTTTGAATCAAATTACACTCATTCCATCCCAAAACCCACGTGTACCGAGAAAGCGAGCGAGAGAGAAGATTTAATCTATTAAGAAAAAAACAAGCCACATCCTACATCAGTTCAATTACAAATGGTCTTTTCAAAGTGAGATAGGAGAGAAGGCTGTGGAATAGGTAGGAGGTTTCATTTCCTTATATTTGGGCTGCCAGTCAGCCAGCAGAATACTAATGTTAAGCTGGAGGGGATATAGCACTGCCAGCAGAAAGCATGACCTTGGGTGAGTCGCTCTGTGGGAAAACCAGAAAAGAGCAAAGAAGGGATCAGAGTGCCCCCTGGCTGTGAAAGCATCATCGACTTTTAAAAGGACAATCTGCTATGGCAAGAGATGCAGGGGAAAGGTGGTCATAGTCTTGTCATAGTTAAAGGGGAATCCCCTTTTGAACCCAAGGACAGCCCCATGTTGCTGTTCTACATCAACCCTGTGTGAATACTAACAAGCCACGGATGCTGTTGAAGAGGGAAAAGACAGCAAAAGAACAGTGTTTCAGAGTTTGTTGTAGTTTCATGTAAATCAGGACCTAATCAGATAGTTTGAGGATTTAGAAATATATAAACGGTAGCTATATTATTCACGTGTCCGTAAATTCATTTTCAGAATATTAGCTTTAGATTAGATTATACTCATACTGAAGCTTTCTAATGGGATGATACAAGGTAGCATTTAGACCTGTTTAGGCTACAACAACTGATCCTGTTGTTTCAAAATGAATTCTTTGGAGGCAACAAAACCTAACAATTTGTGTATATATAAGGAAACGATGATTGATGAACACAGTATAACACACTGCACATAGCAGGATGTATGTCAAGTACTGACTTGCACCTCTGAAACCAGAACAATGAGCTACAAGATAATGTAACAATGTAAAGCGGAGGGGGGTTCTTCATGCTCAGTTCTTAAGTTGAATAACCCGTTCCAATAGAACCACTGTATGGCCCATCAGCTTTATCTTTCTGTAGTAACTATGGCTCTGCGCTTGATGGTGAAAATTGGTTCAAATTGGTTAAAAAGTCCACTGCCCTCTCGCTTAGATATCTCCAAATCCACAGTTATCAGGAACAACCACCTTTCCACTCTTCATAGCAAATTTCCTGGTTCACTCTATCCTTCCTCCTCAAAGTCTCGTTTTCTTTACTCATTAGCTCCTCAAAGTACTTCTTCCATCTTCCTCTGGGCATTCAGTGGAGTATCATGTAAACCCAAATCTCTTCTGGATTAACATTTTAAAAAGGCAAAAATGAGCAGAAAAATAGTCAAAAATGCAAAACCAACTCACAGGTTCACAGTCTGGCCAGAGCTCCACCCTTTTGGCATCTCTGCTGAAATTTAAAGCTGTTGCTTAGATCCAATTTGAAGAAGATTGGCTCTAAGATGTTTTTTGAACATCTTAGATGCTCACCTCGCAGAAGACAAAAGGAAGAACCCCGTGTCTCTTCTTCTGTTCACTCTTTCTTTCCCTGTCTTACTGGACGTCACATCTTCTGACTCTGGTGTCACCCACTGGGACGTCCAATAACACTGGTAACTTCTACTCACCCGATGTCCAGTCTGAAAGGCCACCTGGGTTGTCTGGAAGACTGTTTACTTACCCTAGCAGGGCGAAGGACACTGTCTCAGCTGAACTCTGGACACACACACACATATACACTGATATGCACACACTCATCCCCCCTCCCTTTCCAAACGCCTTCGACGCTTATTCCCTTCCGATGCTGCACCCTTTACCCACCCCCCTGTTGCTTGTCATGTGTTTCTTTGGTGTATTAAGACTTTTTTCATGTGCAGAGGTGTTTTTTCTGTTCTCAAACTGATCTCCCTGTTGGAGCTCAGTCTGGGGGGAGTTATTTTTCTCCTTATCTTTCCTCATGTGGTGCATTTTCCATTGTTATACCTCTGACCTGTCTTCCCCATGTGATGTTTGTGTAATGTATGTATGGTCGGAGGGTAAGATGGCGAGTGCAATAGGTCGGCAGCCTTGTGAAATTTCCCCATGTGGGACTAATAAATCGATTCAATATATAATTGAAAACAAACTTTAAAGTTACTATATTACATTTTCCTCTTTTCTGTGTTATTCCTAACATAGAAAATTCTGTTACATTTGAACATTGAGTCACATTTGAATATACTTCACTTCACGCTTCATTCAGTGTAATCAGTATTCAATGAGACTTCATTTGCACATTCTCATTCTTCATTGTAGCATAATCCCTTTGAATCCAGTTATATATGAACATGAGAGGAGGATGTTAGTAAAGCTGACATCCATCATGAACAACCCACATCACCCACTGCAGTCTGTAAGTCTTTGAGTGTGCTGAGCAGTTCCTTTAGTCAGACACTGAAACACCCTCGCTGCAGGAAGGAGCGCTTTGGCAGGTCATTCATCCCAACAGCAGTTAGGCTCTATAAGTCCTCAATCACGATGTCATAAGTCACTGGACATTGTGGACGTCCAAGGTCACCACTTCATGCATAATGGACCTTCTATGTGTATGGACTAGACCTGTAGTCAAGACCGCCTAAACCGAGACCAAGACAAGACCAAGACCAAAAAGTCTTTAAACTGCAGCCAGATGCTGCTTCGTTTCCGGGTGTCAGGCTTATTTATGCGTTTTTGCGATGCACTCGCACAGCCCTCCTCACCGCTGTCTACTATCTCACTCACTGAGACGACAGACGCACGCTCCACGTTTGCGTCTCTCACCCTCTCTGTTTTTCACATGATGATATTATCCTATATCCTCGCACGTGATCGGCCACAATATGGAGGGATAGGAGCATAGCTGAGCCACTGTGTGAGAGCTGAGCAGCCAAAGGAAATTAAGTGAGGAGCGGCTCTCGCTCAATGGCAGTCGACTCTGATTCACTACAAAGCGCTCTCTAAGCACGGCTCTTAGAGCCGATGCTTTTGCGCATGACACATTATCGAAGGTTATGTTGTGTGTCATGGATACTGTTGACTCCAGAGGTGGAGCCAGACATTTTATACATCCGGGGCTTAGTCCTAAAGGGTAGTATGCATGTGGGATGGGGGGGTTAGAAATGACTGAAAGATTAATAGGCTGTGTTTTGAGTTTTGTTCAAAAAAGAATGACTTCATATAGGAAAAAAATATATATCACATGTGCAGGACACCTTAAACTAGTTTTTTAATTAAGCAGCAAGTCAGAACAAAGTCGGGGCTGTATCAAGACACGAGGACTAAACCCCAATTCAACCAGACCCAGAACTGATCCAGAATTAAAACAGGACTACAACAGTTCAAAATCAGGACTACTGAGGACTTAACCAAGACAGAACAAGAATCAGAACTAGATGATAGTAGCACTAAAAATCATCATAGACCTGCACTACACTTATTTTAATTCTACAAAAGTCCACTAATTAGATTCAGAAAAGTTTATATAATTATTCAGCCTTGTTGTGCAAACAAGCCTGCAGAACTTAATAAATGTAGAATTTGAAAAATAACAAACCCAAAAAGAAACACTAGGTACGAGATACATGAGGACCTGTGATACGGTGATACTTTTGGTAAACAACCATTTGACTAACATGTGTGTCTCACCTGCTCTTGTTCCACCTCTGTTCCTCTCTCTCTCTCTCTCTCTCTCTCTCTCTGTTCCCCCCCCCCTCTCTCTCTCTCTCTCTCTCTCTGTTCCCCCCCCCTCTCTCTCGCTCTACCCCCTCTCTCTCTCTCTCTCCCTCTCTGTTCCCCCCTCTCTCTCTCTCTCTTCCCCCCTCTCTCTATCTCTCCCCCCTCTCTCTCTCTCTCTTGTTCCTCTCTCTCTCTCTCTCTCTCTCTGTTCCCTCTCTCTCTCTCTCTCTTCCCCCCTCTCTCTCCCTCTCTCTTCCCCTCTCTCTCTCTCTCTCTCTCTGTTCCCCCTCTCTCTCTCTCTCTCTTCCCCCCTCTCTCTCTCTCTCTCGCTCTCTCTCTCTCTGTTCCTCACTCTCTCTCTCTCTTGTTCCTCTCTCTCTCTCTCTCTCTCTCTCTCTCTCTCTCCGTCCCCCCCTCTCTCTCTCTCTCTCTCTTTCTCTGTTCCTCTCTCTCGCTCTCTTGTTCCTCGCTCTCTCTCTCTCTCCCTCTCTGTTCCCCCCTCTCTCTCTCTCTCTTCCCCCCTCTCTCTCTCCCTCTCGCTCTCTCCCTCTCTGTTCCTCTCTCTCTCTCTCTCTCTTGTTCCTCTCTCTCTCTCTCTCTCTCTCTACCCCCCCTCTCTCTCTCCCTCTCTGTTCCTCTCTCTCTCTTGTTCCTCTCTCTCTCTCTCTCTCTCTCTCTCTCTCTCTCTCTCTGTTCCTCTCTCTCTCTCTCTCTCTCTCTTTCTCTGTTCCTCTCTCTCTCTGTTCCTCTCTCTTTCTCTGTCTCTCTCTCTCTCTGTTCCTCTCTCTTTCTCTGTCTCTCTCTCTCTCTGTTCCTCTCTCTCTCTCTCTCTCTCTCTTTCTCTGTTCCTCTCTCTTTCTCTCTCTCTCTCTCTCTCTGTTCCTCTCTCTTTCTCTCTCTCTCTCTCTCTCTGTTCCTCTCTCTCCCTCACTCTCTCTCTCTCTCTCTGTTCCCCTCTCTCTCTGTTCCTCTCTCTCCCTCACTCTCTCTCTCTCTCTCTGTTCCCCTCTCTCTCTGTTCCTCTCTCCCTCTCTGTTCCTCTCTCTCTCTCTCTCTCTGTTCCTCTCTCTCTCTCTCTCTCTCTCTCTGTTCCCCTCTCTCTCTGTTCCTCTCTCTCTCTCTCTCTTTCTCTCTCTCTCTCTCTCTGTTCCTCTCTCCCTCTCTGTTCCTCTCTCTCTCTCTCTCTCTCCCTCTCTGTTCCCCTCTCTCTCTCTTGTTCCTCTCTCTCTCTCTCTCTCTCTCTCTCTCGCACTGCATGCTGGGAGTTTGCTGGTGGTGAGTTTGGTGTGTCTGAGTGTGAGTGTGTGATTTTTTTCACTGAATGCTTTTTTCCCGTGTTCTTGCTGTGTTTATTGTATGGTTGTTTCATAGCTGTTTGTGGTTGTGTAGTTTGTGTTTCAGTTTGACAGGGATGGCGTCCGGTGGGACGCTGTCCCTGTCTTTGAAGCATGGAGTCAGGGTGGTGCCGCAGCCGAGCACCACTGTCGAGCAGGTGCTGTTGGCTGTAGGTGAGTGGGTGGGGCATGGAAACATATCGTTTGCTTCACGTATGAATAAAGCGGTTGTCATATTCTTGAAAGAGCAGGGGTTTGTCAATCAGCTGATAGAGAGTGGCCTGTATTTGAACAATGAATTTATGCAGGTTTCACCCCTCGCAGTGCCCTCCACTCGGATCACTGTGTCGGGGGTGCCTCCGTTTATTCCCAATGCGGCTTTAGAGCAGGAACTGAAGCGCTTTGGGAGATTTGCCAGTGGCTTCCGGACTGTGAGTCTGGGCTGTAAGGACGCCAAGTTGAAGCATGTTCAGTCCCTTCGGAGGCAGGTGTTCATGTTTTTGGACTCCCCCACACAGACACTGGATGTCTCCTTCCGTGTCAGACATGAAGAAGGGCTCTACATGGTGTATGCTAGTTCTGGGAACATGAAATGTTTTGAGTGTGGAGATGTGGGTCATAAGAAATTAATGTGTCCTCACAGACAGCTTGCGGTGGGACCTGCTGTGGATGATAGTGGGGAGGGGGTTAGCGGGCAGCAGGTGTTGGACGTTGCTACGCCTTCGGCGCGGGGTGAGACCGCTGTTGCCCCGGCTGAGGCTGTGCCTCTAGTGCGGGACGAAGCTGCTCTTGTCCCGGCTGAGGCTGTGTCTATAGTGCAGGGCGAGGCCGCCGTGGACCCGGCTGGAGCTGTGCCTCCAGCGCGTGGTGGAATTGCCCTTTCTCAGGAGGACGCTGCGCCCTCGGTGCGAGGTGAGGTCGGCGTTTCTCCCATGGGTGCTACGGCTTTGGTGTGGAGTGAGGTGAGTGATTGCCTGACTACGACCAAGCCGACAGAGAGGGTGGAGGCTGGACCTGCGGTCAGTACGGCGCAGACTGGGGATGAAATGGGGAGCTCTGAGTTGGGTGTAGAGTGTGTTATTGCCTCGGGGGACGGAGAGGTGGAGGAGCAGCAGCGCCGGACGCCTGCTGGTGGTTATGGTTACGACACGAATGACATGGAGTGTGATTCTGACTCTGATAATGTTTCTGTGGCAGACAGTGTCTCTCAAAATGCGGATTTGTATTCTTTGGAGGAAATCGTTGCTTTTCTGGATGGCACCTTTGGTAGAAAGGTGATGTTAGGGAATATTTCCCTGATGTTGAGAAATTCGTTCGGTCAGCTATGACTCTTCAGAAGGTTGTGGGATTGGACTTGCTGGATGGTAAAAAGCGTTATCGTCTGAAGAAACATGTTACTGGTCTGAGGAAACAGTTGAAGCGTCTGAATCGGTAGAGACACTGGAGTTTTTTACGCTGTAACGTTATGATCATACAACACTGGGTGTTTCATCTCTGCTGGGTTTTTCTGTTTGCTTTCTTGATGGCTTCCTCTTATGTGCACGGGTTGAGGGTGGCCTCCTTGAATGTGAATGGGTGCAGGGATGCCGATAAAAGAGCCTTATTAGCTGAGGTGATCAAACAGAAGAGATTAGATATAGTCTTTCTCCAAGAAACACATACTGACAGTTTGAATGAGATAGACTGGGATCTGTGGTGGGGAGGGCAGAAGTTTCTTAGCCATGGGACAAGTTTTAGCGCAGGAGTTGCTATTTTGTTTTCTCCTTCTCTAAATGCGAATGTTATTTTCAGCATAGAGATGGTGGCGGGCAGAGTCCTTTTGGTGACGGCTGAAATTGAAGGTTTTGTTTTTACTTTTGTTAATGTCTATACACTTTACGGACAATTAACTTGGTTGATGCGTGGCGGATGAAGCATCCCTCATCCAGGCAGTATACCTGGGTGAAAGTGACTGATGGCAGGGTTAGTGCAGCGAGAGTAGACAGGTTTAATGTGTCTGTTTCATTTACTGCTCGAATTGTTAACTGTCAGTGTTTTCCCGTTGTTTTTACGGATCATCATTTAGTTTTACTGGAGCTGTTTCTATCTCCCACCAGCAAATCCAAATCTTTTTGGCGGTTTAATATAAAATTGTTGCATGATCGGATATTCTGTGACAATTTTAGGTATTTTTGGGATTACTGGAGATCACGGAAGGGTGATTTTGATTCCCTTACTCAATGGTGGGAGGTAGGAAAGGCCCAAATTCGTGTGTTCTGTCGGCAATATAGTTTTCTTTTGACAGCCAATATCATGAGAACTGTGCAGGACTTTGAAAAGGATATAACACATGTGGAGACTGTCTCTGGTTCACAGTTTGGTCAGCAGGATAATGCCTGTCTTCATTCTAAAAGGCAAGAGCTTAACCATTTTTTACATGAGAGGGCTAAAGGAGCTCCAGGACATGGACGCTCCAACCACGTTTTTCTTTAATTTGGGGAAATCTGTGGTTCACAGAAAGCAAATGGTGTGTCTTCAGCTTTCGGATGGAAGAGTGACCACGGATCCGGCTGAGATGAGACGGCATGCAGTGGCCTTTTACACGGACTTGTTTAGTGCGGATGGCTGTGATGTGGACTCTGCTTCGGACCTTCTGCAGGGGCTTCCTCAGCTGAGCCCAGGGGATCTGGACGTTTTGAACAGGGATATAACCTTGGATGAGCTGTCTGCGGCGGTGTCTCAGAAGGCTTCAGGCAAAGCTCCAGGAATAGATGGTTTACCTTCAGACTTTTTTAAGCACTTCTGGAGTCTTCTGGGTTGGGACCTGCTGGACATGTTTAAGGAGTGTTTTGTAGGAGGGATACTTCCAGCTTCCTGCAGGCGTGCAGTTATCTCTCTCATACCAAAGAAGGGGGATTTAACCCTTCTTAAGAACTGGAGACCAGCGGCCCTTTTATGTGCAGACTATAAGATTCTCTCCAAGGTTTTATCGAACAGACTGAAAATGGTCATTGACCTGCTGATTGGTGTGGATCAATCTTACTGTATTCCAGATAGGTCTTTGATTGATAACTTGTTTTTAATGAGAGATGTGTTTGATATTTGTGAAGTGTACAATGCTAATGTTGGCATCGTTTCTCTTGATCAGGAGAAGGCTTTTGACCGTGTGGACCATGATTTTCTTTTTTCTACCTTGCAGACCTTTGGTGTTGGGTGGGGGTTTCTGACTTGGGTGAAGCTGTTGTATAGCGATGCTTGCTGTGTTGTGAAGGTGGGAGGGGGGTTGAGTTGTCCTGTGCTGGTTCGGAGAGGGATTAGACAAGGTTGCCCTATCTCTGGACAGCTTTATAGCATTGCTATTGAGCCTTTTCTCTGTAGACTGAGAAGCAGGTTGAGGGGTTTTTCTTTGCCGGATATGGTTCAGAGCCCTCCTGTCATATCCTGTCGGCATATGCTGATGATGTTAATGTTTTTATTATGGATCAAAGGGATGTGCAGGAATTGCAGGAATGTCTGGTTTTGTATGGGAACGCTTCCTCAGCTAGGGTAAATTGGGATAAGAGTGAGGCTTGTTTGGTGGGGCAGTGGAACTTGTCGAGTATTCCCACGCTTCCTGGGAACGTTCGCTGGGGTCGAAGGGGCATTAAAACTCTTGGGGTTTACTTGGGGAGTGATGACTTCGTGAAGCAGAACTGGGAGGGAGTGCGGGAAAAGGTGGAGGCTAAGCTGTCTAAATGGAACCGGTTGCTCCCCTACCTGTCCTACAGGGGTAGAGTTCTGGTAGCTAACAATCTGGTTGACTGATCTTTATGGCACAGGTTGCTTGTTTTAGTGCCACCACCTGGTCTTCTGGAGGAGGTGCAGCGGCTTCTGGTGAAGTTTGTTTGGTCGGGACAGCATTGGCTTCGTGCAGCGGGCCTGTATCTTCCTGTGGCGGAGGGGGGACAAGGCCTAATAGATGTTTTGTCCAGAACAGCAACCTTTAGACTGCAGACGGCACAGAGGCTGCTGTATGGCTGTGGTCACAGCTGGCTGGCTTCTGCTCAGCTGCTGCTTAGGAGAGTGGGCCGGCTTGGATTGGATAAACACCTCTTTCTTCTGAAGTTGGATCAGGTGGATCTGTCTGGACTTGTGCCATTTTACAGCTCGGTGATGAACGCCTGGCGGACGCTGAAGGTCGCACGTGCTCCAAGACCTGGGATGTGGCTTTTCGAGGAGCCGCTGTTTTTTAATGACTTTTTTCCCAGCACTGTATTTTCTTCTGCTACAATACGGACCAAGTTTGTGGAGGCTGGTGTTGTCAAACTGGGTCATCTTACAAGGATGTCTCTGGGTGCACTTGGTGGTGTCACAGGCATTAAGTCCTACAGAGTGCTGGAGAGGATTATGGAGGACGTTTGGCAATCTCTGTCGCCTTCACTGAGAGACTTTGCTGGAGACCGTGTCCTGGCTGATCAATGGGCTGATGACAGTGAATATGTTTTCCCTTCATTGATGGGCAGTCCTGCCTTTGAGGAGCAGCCTGAGGGGAGTGGCATGCTGCTCTCCCTGGGGACACCAGTGCTGGATAGTTTCAGCTCTTGTGGCAAGAAGCAGCTTTATTTATGCTGTGTTAAGTTGCTGAATTTCCGCTCTCTGGTTGGAATCCGGGACTCAAAATGGACTGAGTTTTTTGCTTCGGTCTCTACCCCTAAAGGCAGGTGGAGGGTCCTGTATAAGCCTCCTGTTGAAAAACGGATGGCTGACCTCCAGTGGAGGATTATACATGGAGCAATAGCCACGAACAGACACAGGGCCCACCTGGACCCGAGCACTGGGGAGGGTTGTCCTTTTTGTTCAGAAAAGGAGACGCTGGAGCACTTAGTGGTCTGTTGTCCGCGGCTGGTGGGTTTATTTTCTTTGTTGCAGGAGTGGGTGGAATCTTTAGGGGAGGCTTTCTCTGTACCTTTGTTTGTTTTGATGCTAGGTCAGGGTTGGACTGATGTTGTGCAAAGTCTAAAGGGCCTGTTGGCATCCCGTCTGAGAGTAGAGCATGCTTTTTACTCTCTGACTGACAGTCTGGACTCCTTTGAAACTGTGTGGGGCATTGGAAGGGTTTTGTGTTCAGTAGGAGCGGATGGGACACTTGTGCTTAACTTTTGAGTGTGTGTGCTGGGTACCTTAGTTAATGTTTGGTGTACAATGAATGTTGTGATTATGTGGTAGAATTTTTGTGTCAGTTTTTTTTGTTTCTGTTTTTGTTTTTAATTCGGTGTAAATAAAGTTGTGTGAAAAGTCAAAAAGTCTCTGTTCCTCTCTCTCTCTCTCTCTCTCTCTCTCTCTGTTCCTCCCTCTCTGTCTTTCTGTTCCTCTCTCCCTCCCTCTCTCTCTCTTTCTGAGTGAATGGGGCTGGGAATGGGAGTGTCGGAGTGAGTGGATTTCTGTTTTCGGGTTCCTCTTTTCTTCTTTCACTGTCAGGTGTTTATTTTTTCGACACATGGTTGTTGGTGTGTTTTGTTTGTTGCCGGCTGGTTTGGTAGCTTTTGCTACCGTCTTGGCTTGGCACAGTGCCCGCTGTTGAGGGTGGTGCAGGGTTTGAGAAGCTGACACGCCGTCATGCTGTCAAACTTATACCGACTGTGAATTGCTCGGTGGAAGAAGCTGTTTTGGCTGTAGGAGAGGTGGTGGGCTATGACAGCGTGAAATCTGCCTCCCGTATGAACGGTGCTATTATTATTTTTCTTGTTAAGGTACCTAAAGTTAATGAGTTGGTGGAAAGCGCCGTCGTCATTCACGACACCTTTACGCCTGCTCTCCCGTTGGTTAGCCCTGCTAAAAAGGTTACCATCTCAAATGCGCCTCCTTTTATTAAAAATGAAACTTTAGCCAAGGAGCTGTCACGGTATGGCCAACTGGTTTCGCCCATAAAGACGGTCTCTTTGGGGTGCAAATCTGTGCTCCTCAAACATGTGTGTCACAGAAGGCAGGTTTTTATGATCCTCAAAGACAACGCTGGCGAGCTGAACCTGTCTTTCACGTTCAAAATAGAGGGTTTCAACTACATGGTGTTTGCTTCATCTGAGAGCATGAAATGTTTTGGTTGTGGTGGAGAAGGGCATTTAATTCGCTCCTGTCCAGAGAGACGAAGAAACACGCAGCCCGTGGATGATGCCATTGGGTCATCTCCTGGTAGGGACCCGGCGATCACTCATGCGAAACCCGCTGAGCTCTGCCATAGCTGAGGTGGACCCCGCTGCCGAGGCGCCTGTGGAAAACCGGCATTTTCCAAGCAGTAACGGGTCTGATGAAACTGGCATTGTGAAAAGTGTTGATGGTGTGGAACCGGATCTGACTAATGACCAGTCTGCAGTTTTTTCTTACACCAGTCAGACAGCTGACACGACTCTTGAGTCTGTGTGTGATGATCTTTGTGAGGATGACGACATGCTTGATGAGGATTTGCTGAAGTTGTCTCCAAAGAGAAAGAGCTCGGAACCTGCCCACTGTAGTACAAAAATGTCGAAAGCTAAGAGAGGAAACAGAGCAGGAGAGAGCAGCATGGAGTCTGAAAGTGATTTGTCCCTAAGCCAGGAACACCAGAATCTGTACTCTCCTGCTGAGATCAGGAAATTCTTGCAGAAAACCAAAGGCCTCAGGATGGTGAAAGTGGAGGATTATTTTCCGGACCTTAAGCTTTTTGTTGAGTCGTCTCGGGTCCTGACAAAAATCAGGGAATTTTATTGATGATGTGTTGACAGACCAAGAGATCTATCGTTTAAAGAAACTGATTTTGAAAGTGAGATCTCAAGCACTTACTGCTGATGATGACGATGATGTTTAGGAACACACTCTATATGTCACTGTCTTTTTTCCTCTGTCTCGCTTCTCTCATGTCTGAATTCAAGATAGGCACATTAAATTTGAATGGTGTTAGAGATGAGGTAAAAAGAGCTGCTTATTTTTGAGCTTATGAACCTAAAGAAATTGGATCTTATGTTGGTTCAAGAAACTCACAGTACTGGTGACGATGAGAGTGACTGGAGGAAGGGCTGTGGGGGAGATGTTTTTGTAGTCATAAGTCCAGTTGTAGTGGAGGTGTGGGGATTGTGTTCTCTAAGAATTTTTTACCTGTTTCTTGCGAAGCAGAGGAAATAATCAAGGGGTGTTTGCTGAAAGTTAAAGTCAAATATGAACATGTGACTTTTGTTTTTCTCAATGTATATGCACCAACTAAAGGAGTGGACAGAATGGGTTTTTTAGATGTCCTGTGTGATACTGTTAAGGTTTCTAGCGATGATGAGTATTTGTTTTTGTGTGGGGATTTCAATTGTACTGCTAACCCACCTTTGGATAGGAACCACATCGAACCTCATCCTGCGTCCTCTCGCAGGCTTAGGCAGCTGGCTGCAGCTGTGGACCTGTCAGATGTGTGGAGGTTTTTCAATGGACATCTGTGGCAGTACACATGGAGTCATTCTAAGGACAATCATTTATCTTTGGCAAGACTGGATCGCATATACTCATTTAAACATCATTTGAGTATTTTAAGGACTGTCAGATAACCCCTGTTGGTTTCTCTGATCATTGTCTGGTTCATTGTTCTGTTTTCATTAAAAATGTTCATGTAAGGAGTGCCTACTGGCATTTCAATATGGCCCTGTTACATGACAACACTTTTAGGACAGCTTTTGAATTTTTTTGGCTCACTCACTGGAAATCTAAATCTGACTTTGCATGTATCCAGCAGTGGTGGGATTTTGGGAAGTGTCAGATCAAACAATTGTGTCAACAGTTCACTCGTGATGTGACTAGAGACATAACCAGATCTATGAGAAACCTAGAGACTCAGGTGGTAGAACTGCAGAGTTTAGCGGTGTCTACAGGAAACCGGGGGCTTTTAGATTCCCTCAAATCCAAAAAGGCTTTTTTAGCTGACCTGTTGGGCACGACAGCCAAAGGGGCTTTGGTCAGGTCACGTTTCCTCAGTGTCACGGAGATGGATGCCCCATCTCACTTTTTCTTTGGACTGGAAAAGAAGAATGGGCAAAGAAAAATTATTCACTCTCTGTCTCACGATGGCTCAATAATCTCGGATCCTTCTGAGATCAGACAGTTTGCTGTCAGCTTTTATAAGGACCTTTTTAAGAGTGATTTCTCAGAAAATCCTAGTTTGTGCAATAGATTCTTCAAGGGACTCCCTCAGGTGGCGGCTGAAACCAATCGAAAACTGGAGGTTCAGCCAACTTTGCGTGAACTTCATGCTGCTCTGATGAGTTTTCAGAATGGTAGAGCTCCTGGCATGGATGGCCTTCCTGTTGAGTTCTACAAAGACTTTTGGTCTGTGATGGCTGAGGATTTGCTGGAGGTTGTCACAGATAGTCTGCAGAAAGGCTTGCCGCCTCTGAGCTGTAGACGGGCGGTCATCATTCTGCTGCCAAAGAAGGGAGATCTGCACAGTTTGAAGAACTGGAGATAGGTATCGTTGCTCTGTACAGACTATAAGATTTTCTCCAAAGTCCTGGCCACCAGGCTTCGTGACGTGATGGCTTCTGTTGTTCATGGGGACCAAACGTATTGCGTCCCCGGCAGGCTGATAAGTGATAATGTCACTTTGATTAGGGATGTTTTGGACCTCTCTAGCTCTTTGGGTATAAATGTTGGTCTCATTTCTCTAGACCAACAAAAAGCTTTTGACCGGGTTGAACACCAATATTTGTGGCTGCTTTTGGCTTCAGCCTAGGTTTTGTAGCCATGATTCAGGTTCTGTACCGTGACATTAACTCAGTTTATTGAAAATATAATTAATACATTTTCTTTTTATTAAATCAAGTATTTTAGAAGTCAGGCATTAAAAGAAAGTGCCCCTGATCAGAATTAAACATAATCACATATGAATTAAGGTTCTGTGTTCACCAGTGCTATAATTATTACCATGCCAAATCATGCATAATGATGGACTGGCGACATACTTATATTTCCCACATTCCTGCAGACACTAAAAGGTCAAAGCTGGATAATGTCAACACACACAAAATTCAGACATTAGACCAGTCATTTTCACTACTCAAACTACATTTGTAATTTAACATATTAATCACACTTATACTTGGATTATTATAGGGTTAAGAATTTGGTTAAGAATAAAGATGATTTACTAGTTAAGCCTATTCTCTGAACTCGTCACTTCTACTTCAGGCTTTGGTAGTCAATAAGGTTGCTGCTATCAGGTCTCATATCACTCCTCCAGCTTTTTCTTATCCCCCAGATTTCTGCTGTTTTCATTCACTTTGTCAAGGTCCTGGAGAAGAATTGTCTTCCTTCCGCTCCAGGCTTTTCTGGGAAAAATGGCATCTCTGAAACATTTCGGTTAGATGCCAGAGTGCTACATAGCACTGAAACTGTGCTTTTAATGTTTTTGTTTTTTTGGTTTTTTTTTTAAAAGGTTTTTTAATAAACAGAAATAACAGAATGTATGGATAACAAGAAGTATGCACTTGGAGTCTTTCTAGATCTATAAAAAAGCATTTGATACTGTTGACCACGAAATTCTAAAAATCAAACTTGAAAAATATGTTTGAACTGGCAAAAGTTTTTCTGTCCACCCCCTTACATTTATGTAATGCATTCAGGCTACATTCCAACGAACAGCCATCAGTCATAATTATATTATATACCATTATTATTATATACCATTCATATTTTAAAATAGTAATTTTAGAAAAAGCAGTCAAATATTTAAAAAAACAAACTTTTCCACATGAAAAGTGACCACTTTAAGTCACATTGATGGAATTAACTGCATATCATAGAAAAAGGCATTTCAGGTTTACAAATGTTTAGTTTTATTCCCACTCTGCTAACATATGCTACCTACTGTCATTTACTTGGAGGAAGACATAAAGATTTCTCATTGACATAACTCAGCATGCCAAACTTACCGATTTTCTTGCTGCAACTTGTGTTGTTGTCCAGGAGGCCATCATTTCTCCTGTCTCCCCCGATGTGCTCTACCTCTTTCGAGTCCAGGCTGTCTGCACTAATGACATGCGCAGTGACTTCAGTCAGAGTATGCTTTTTAGAGGTAGTACGTGCTCACACACACACACACACACACACACACACACACACACACACACACACACACACACACACACACACTCTAAGTGTGTGTGTTACGAATTCACACATTCTCTTCTCCAATGTCTTCCTTACTATCAGTATTTCCATCAGCCCTGCATATTATTGGTGTATAAGCCATAATAACCTTAATATTTCAAAATGTATTATTACTTATTCCTTTGATCATAATATTTTAGTCATTCATATTAAGGTTATTAATGTAAGCTAGTGATGTATCAGTAGCTGCAGACTAAAGGACAGACAACTGAAAGTGTAATAATTCAATTTAATTACATCCAGTTAATTAGCTTCCTTAATATGTATTCAGTGACTTACATTTACATTGTTTCATGAAGTGGTTAATGAGCTTATAGTGGACTCAAACTAGTTTGCAAACATCTGTTTAAGTGTTCCTCAGTCCTGCATTTCACTGTAGATACTATTTTCTTTCTCTTGTTTTAGCGAACACTACCAGGATCTTTGAAGGGACGAGGATTGTAAAAACTGGAATGGTAAGGATAATGGATGTGAATCAACACTACAGGGAGTGCAGAATTATTAGGCAAATGAGTATTTTGTCCACATCATCCTCTTCCTGCATGTTGTCTTACTCCAAGCTGTATAAGCTCTAAAGCCTACTACCAATTAAGCCTATTAGGTGATGTGCATCTCTGTAATGAGAAGGGGTGTGGTCTAATGACATCAACACCCTATATCAGGTGTGCATAATTATTAGGCAACGTCCTTTCCTTTGGCAAAATGGGTCAAAAGAAGGACTTGACAGGCTCAGAAAAGTCAAAAATAGTGAGATATCTTGCAGAGGGATGCAGCAGTCTCAAAATTGCAAAGCTTCTGAAGCGTGATCATCGAACAATCAAGCGTTTCATTCAAAATAGTCAACAGGGTCGCAAGAAGCGTGTGGAAAACCCAAGGCGCAAAATAACTGCCCATGAACTGAGAAAAGTCAAGCGTGCAGCTGCCAAGATGCCACTTGCCACCAGTTTGGCCATATTTCAGAGCTGCAACATCACTGGAGTGCCCAAAAGCACAAGGTGTGCAATACTCAGAGACATGGCCAAGGTAAGAAAGGCTGAAAGACGACCACCACTGAACAAGACACACAAGCTGAAACGTCAAGACTGGGCCAAGAAATATCTCAAGACTGGTTTTTCTAAGGTTTTATGGACTGATGAAATGAGAGTGAGTCTTGATGGGCCAGATGGATGGGCCCGTGGCTGGATTGGTAAAGGCAGAGAGCTCCAGTCCCACTCAGACGCCAGCAAGGTGGAGGTGGAGTACTGGTTTGGGCTGGTATCATCAAAGATGAGCTTGTGGGGCCTTTTCGGGTTGAGGATGGAGTCAAGCTCAACTCCCAGTCCTACTGCCAGTTTCTGGAAGACACCTTCTTCAAGCAGTGGTACAGGAAGAAGTCTGCATCCTTCAAGAAAAACATGATTTTCATGCAGGACAATGCTCCATCACACGCGTCCAAGTACTCCACAGCGTGGCTGGCAAGAAAGGGTATAAAAGAAGAAAAACTAATGACATGGCCTCCTTGTTCACCTGATCTGGACCCCATTGAGAACCTGTGGTCCATCATCAAATGTGAGATTTACAAGGAGGGAAAACAGTACACCTCTCTGAACAGTGTCTGGGAGGCTGTGGTTGCTGCTGCACGCAATGTTGATGGTGAACAGGTCAAAACACTGACAGAATCCATGGATGGCAGGCTTTTGAGTGTCCTTGCAAAGAAAGGTGGCTATATTGGTCGCTGATTTGTTTTTGTTTTGTTTTTGAATGTCAGAAATGTATATTTGTGAATGTGGAGATGTTATATTGGTGTCACTGGTAAAAATAAATAATTGAAATGGGTATATATTTGTTTTTTGTTAAGTTGCCTAATAATTATGCACAGTAATAGTCACCTGCACACACATATATCCCCCTAAAATAGCTAAAACTAAAAACAAACTAAAAACTACTTCCAAAAACATTCAGCTTTGATATTAATGAGTTTTTTGGGTTCATTGAGAACATGGTTGTTGTTCAATATTAACATTATTCCTCAAAAATACAACTTTACTAATAATTCTGCACTCCCTGTATTGACTTTTGATTCTGTGTGAGCCTCTCTCATATGAACATCAGTGTCTCAATAAGCATTAGAGTCAGGAAAAATCAAGTTCATATGCATATGGATGAAGAGATTTTATTTTAGTTTATTTATGCAACCAAATTTTCAGAAACGACCAAACTCTAACTGCATTCTCTCTTTCTTGCTTCATTCCATACAATCATTTAAAAGGGTATGAATTCACCTAGAATTCATTGATGTCTGTAACTAGTCACTGGTAAATTATTGACCATAGTTCAGATAAATTTCACATTTCACACGAATCAAAGAATTCTTGATGAAAGCGATTAAGAGGTTAACAGTGTTAATGTTCTGTTTTTCATGTGACTGATCTCACGTCATATGACACCTTAAGGCCGGGGTGCCCAATCCCAGTCCTCGAGAGCTACCGTCCTGCAGCTTTTAGATGCATCCCTACTCCAACACAGCTGAATCAAATGGTTTGATTACCTCTTCAGCATGCCATCGTGTTTGGCAAAGGCCTGATAACAAGCCATTCATTTGATTCAGCTGTGTTGGAGTAGGGATGCATCTAAAAGCTGCAGGACGGTAGCTCTCGAGGACTGGGATTGGGCAGCCCTGCCTTAAGGCCTCAAAGTTCTAATGTCAGTTTTTTTTTCTTCAAAGGTTTTTAAATCTTTGCCCATTTCTAATGACCCTTAAAAATTGAAACATATTTTGACGTTTTCTAGTTTTAAAGCTCAGTCTGACCCTTTAATCTTGTTCTGATTTTGCATATATAATCAAATAATTTAACTTATAATCAGGTAAATGTATGTCAGACAGGTATGTAATATCTGTAATGTGTGTTACCCGAAAAGGATTCATGATATTATTATTGACATACTAAAACCCTGCCATCATGTTTTACAAGCAGATCGTAAACTTCATTTTTTTCCACACAGAGATGTCCTGTCATAATCTTTGTTGCACATGATGCTCATGCTGTGCACTCTCATTATTATGATACAACGTAATACTCTGATGTATATGGTTGTATTTGAGAATTTGCAGTTTCTACTCTGTATAAGATAAAAAGATTTGGTAAAACAAATAAATGGAACAAACAAGGTGAGTGAAATCTCACAGTTTACATTAGTTGTAATTTTCTTCATTATAATGTCAAAGCTCAGTGAGTTCATGGGATGACTGACGATGCGTCTTTGTATTAACTACATTTTTTTCCTTTCTCAGCCAACACTGTCTCCAGCCTCCTCGGCTGATATGGCTCCCATTTCCTCTGGCTCATCAACTTGGACTTCATCTGGTATCCCCTTCTCATTTGTCTCTATGGCAACAGGCATTGGTCCATCCTCCAGTGGTAGTCAAGCAACTGTGGCATCTGTGGTGACCAGCACTTTACTGGCTGGCCTGGGCTTCAGTGGTGGTGTCATTTCCTCTTTTCCCAGCTACATTTGGCCAAGCAGAGCACCCAACCACAATCCCACCTCTCACCACCAGGCTACCAAAGCCAGTGAGCAGATGAAAGACACGCCTGCTGTTGTCAGTGCAGCAGTTAAGGATAATAATGAAGCTGGGAGTGAGGACAGAGAAAACTGCAAAGGTCAAGGAGAGGACAGAGAGAGGGAAGGCGAGGCTACGGATGATGAGAAGGAAGAAGAAGAGAAAAAAGACAAGGAGAGGAAAGGATCGGGAGGTTTAAGCAGGGCAAAGAGGAAGGATAGCAACATAGCAGCAAAGCATTTATTTGGTAAGATGCCTTACTGTGGTGCACGGGAGAAGGAACAGACTGAAAAAGAGCCTACTAAACCACCGCCTGTTCGAAAAGACCAACTAAAAGCAAATACTTACAATCCACTTCACTCTTACCCAAGTCTTACCGCAGAATCAGCCAATCAAACAGCAGCAGTCCCCATCCAGGAGGACCTGTCAGTGACACTTAGGCACCGCATAATGAGGGATGAAAAGCACAGGCCTTTCTCCTACCACACCGGTAAGTCAACAAGGTGGTCATGTACAAACCAGTGGTTATAAGAATATTAGCTGTTTCGCCTATTTGCGGAAGAGCAGATTCTGTTTGTTCTATTAATATCTCCCTTTACATTAGTCATGAGATTACTTGTTATGAAACATGTTACAACTTGTGTTGCCTGCTGCTATTTAACACATTGTGGGCTTCTGTGTACTGTTTGTGGGGATGGCTCTAAGGTCCAGCTCCTTCATAGACTAGCTGGTTATAACAACAATTTTGAGTATTTATTTGAAAATGAGTATTAGTGTGTTGACCATTTTTGCTTTATTTTGGAGGGGGAATTTATCATTTAGACTTGTGGAGAAGAAGGATAGTGGATATATTGGACAATGAATGTCAAAGATGGAGGTCCCAGGCTAGCTAGGTTTACAAAAGTTTACAAGTGACTACGCCTTAACTAGACTCGATCTCTATCCCTCTCTCTCTCTCTCTATATATATATATATATATGAGTGTGTGTGGCCTCTGTGTTACCCGTATGTTAATGAGCTCCTGCTGTGAGGGCTGAAGTTGAGCATTTTGACCATCTACATTTTGATGTTTTGAAATGTGTCACAAACAAAGGAAGGATCTCAGGGATACTACATTTTCATGGATTAGCGACTTGTTAATCAAATTGCAAAGCATGACCTGCTTCATATGTCTTTTTGAAGGCTAAAGCAGTAATCATCTGAGCATAGGTATAATCTCATGATATTTTATTTTTAACTAAAACCCAGGACAGTAGTACGGCCAAATGACAACATGGGGAGATTTCTTTGGTAAAGGTGCTAACATTTCCAATTTTCTTAGATAAAAACTGTTCTATATATTGTAGATATGGTCCTGGAAAGTGAGGTCAGCATCACTGATAATGCTGAAGTAACAATTTGTAACACTCTCCAGAAACAATTTATAAGAAATTTCTGACCTTTAGCTTTAGCCCTAATAGTTGTGTTTCGTCCTGGTTTAACTGTAGTAAGTTATTAAAAATCCAGTTATCTGGGACAACTGGCTGAAGGGAAGAAGCGCAACAGACTTTGACTTTTTAGAAGGACATTTAAATGACAAACATTTAACATTATACAAGAGTCAAAAAAAGAACATGCTGAGAAAATACTGAGTTACATGAATAAATATGTAATACTGTTGTAATAATGTAATATAAATGCACTGCATACTTTTTACTGCACAGCTTTCAGTCCACTTGTTCTAATGGTCAGTGAAAGTTAGTACCACAGTGAAAGTGGAGAAACAATGTTACACATAACAATGTAGAGATTAGACAAATGACAGATGTGAGAAGGAGTAAAATGTAGGCTAACTCTGTTGCTGTGTAAGCTAGCTTTAGCTATCATCCTGCCATATTGTATGATGATTATTCTGCCATGATTTGTATTTTAGTTAACCATGAGAGCCATACATACTCAAAGTATTATTTCATTACTGTGGAAAGTCATTGAATGTGTCAGGTAAAATATGTGTGTTAAGAAGACACTTGTTGAATGTTGAAACAGCAAAGAAGAATAACTTAGTTTGGAAACTATGGTCCTGAGACTGATGTATCCATGCAGAGAAAATGTGGATTTGGTTGTATCTTTTGTAGCTGATACTCAATACAGTCAGGTGAAGGCAAGAGCTGCTGTCAGTGTCTCATTCATTGCCCCTTACTATTTCCCCTGTTTAAGGGCACAACATTTGGAAGCACCACTAGGATATTTGCCTTGAGGACCACGCCTGAGCTGTAAGAAAAAGCCAGATGACCCAGGCATCAGAAAGGAGCACTGCAAAGCAGCAGAGATGTTACTAGACTGACATTGGCGTTTGTATCCTGAAGTAAACAGTAATCACTAGGAGGCAGCAAAAATCTTTCAAGTCTAATAAACACTCATTTCATTGCCTGTGCTAACTCCTCTGGAGTCTGAAGTAGAGAAGCTACAGCTGAAAATGAAAGAAACACTGTATCAACTGACGGAAGAGCAGCTGATTAAATTATGTGATATACTTCAAATCTCAGGAAAAAAAACTATGTGATTAATAAAATACACAGTCAGTTAGTCTCACATTTAAAGCAACTTGAACATGCAGAGCTTCAACCGCATGAAGGTATGTCACACCTTCTTGATGTCCAGAAGGACATATAAGCAATATACAAATGGAGAGGGCAGTAGAGAAATTAAGACTGCTTCTACACGAAAAAGAGGACAAAATGCATTGCTTAATGAAGAATGGCATGAATCCCCAGCTTAAGGTATTGTTCCAACACCACCGAACGGCTCTATGTAGCACAACAATTATAATAAATGAGGCCAAATAGTAGAGCCTGAGCAAAAAGACAGGTTCACATTTTCCAGTCTTGAAAGGCAAATTGAAAATGGGCTCAGTACCAGACCTGCAGTTAAGGAGTTACAGTGAGGAACATAAGTATTTGAACACCCTGCGATTTTGCAAGTTCTCCCTTTTACAAATTATGGAGAAGCCTAAAATTCACATTGTATTCCCACTGTGAGAGACGGCATTTTAAAAACAATTCAGGAAATCACATTGTATGATTTTTAAAGAATTTATTTGTATAGCACTGTTGCACATAAGTATTTGAACACCTGAGAAAAGCCAATGTTAGTATTTGGTACAGAAACCTTTGTTTACAATTACAGAGGTCAATGTTTCATGTAGTTCTTGACCAGGTGTGGACACACTGCAGGAGGGATTTTGGCCCACTTCTCCATAAAGATCTCCTCTAGATCTGTCAGGTTTCGGGGCTGTCCCTGAGCAACACAGAGTTTCAGCTCCCTCCAAAGATTTTCTATTGGATTTAGGTTTGTAGACTGGCTAGGCCACTCCAGAACCTGGATATGCATCTTACGGAGCCACTCCTTGGTTATCCTGGCTGTGTGCTTCGGGTCATTGTCATGTTGGAAGACCCAACCACAACCCATCTTCAATGCTCTGACTGAGGGAAGATTGTTGCTCAAAATCTCACAATACATGGCCTCATTCATCCTCTCCTTAATACAGTGCAGTGGTCCTGTCTCCTTCAAAGAAAAGTACCCCCAAAGTATGATGTTTCCACCCCCATGCTTCACAGTAAGGATAGTGTTCTTGGGATACAACTCCTCCTTCTTTCTCCTCAAAACACAACGAATTAAGTTTAAACCAGCAAGTTCTATTTTGGTCCCGTCTGACCACATGACTTTCTCCCACGCCTCCTCTGGATCATCCGGATGGTCACTGGCAAACTTCAGACGGGCCTGGACATGTGATGACCTGAGCAGGGGAACCTTCCATGCAATGCATGATATGAGACCATGGCGGTGTAGTGTTCTACCAACAGTGACCTTTGAAACTGTGAGAAAAGTGCCACAGAGTTATACAAACAACTCTCCTCTTAGAGTTAGAATAGTAAAGAGACTCCCTAAAATTTCTTGATCAAGACAACAGAATTGAGGCAGAAAATCCTGTTTGCTTCTCAGGAAGTTAAATCAAGTCTAAAATATGATCCAGCACTAGTCCAGAGTCTTTTCATGCATACTGTCCTGACAAACAAATACTTCAAATGAGCTGTTGTCAGAGAAGGTGAATATTGCAGTTGAGAATGGAAAGGAGAGACAGGATGAAAAGAAACATGCAGCTCCATCATGAGTACCTACTGTAAATACTGTCTAGACCAGTGATTCTCCAGTGGAAAAGAGAAACACGGTCAAAGAAAGAGCAAATAAAAGAAATGTGCGCTGACATGGTACTCCTGAAAGAGTTGAGGGCAGATGACACCACGGTGATTGGCCTCATCAGTGACAACGATGAGGCCGCCTACAGGGAGGAGGTGGATCGTCTGGCTGAGTGGTGCGACACAAACAACCTGCTGCTTAACACCGAGAAGACCAAGGAGCTCATCGTGGACTACAGGAGGAATGCTGACCCACATCCACCCATCCACATTAAGGGGACGGCTGTGGAGCGTGTGAGCAGCTTCAAGTTCCTGGGAGTCCACATCTCCGAGGATCTCACCTGGACGACCAACTGATCCAAGCTGGTCAAGAAGGCTCACCAGCGCCTCTTCTTCTTGAGGACTCTGAGGAAGAACCACCTGTCCTCAGACATCCTGGTGAACTTCTATCGTTGCACCATCGAGAGCATCCTGACCAACTGTATAACAGTCTGGTACGGGAACTGCTCTGCCTCGGACCGGACGGCGTTGCAGAGGGTCGCCGGAGCACCACTTCCTGCCATAAAGGACATCTACAGGAAGCGGTGTCTGAAAAGGGCTGGGAAAATCATCAAAGACCCCAGTCACCCATCACATGGACTCTTCACCCTCCTGCCCTCTGGGAGGCGCCACAGGAGCCTCCGGACTAAGACCACCAGGTACCGGAACAGCTTCTTCCCCACAGCTGTCAGACTCCTGAACTCTGCCTCCTGACATCTGACCCACGTTAAACTCATGGACTGAACATACACACACCCACAACCACCCACACACACACACACAATGGACAACTGTACCCTCATACACACAATAACAAAATGGGCTGAACCACCACTCACAACCACCAGCACTTTATGTAACCACTGTAGAAATTATCCACATATCTCACTTATCTTAACTGCACTACTGTATAGTTCTGTGTAAATAATCATTCTGTACATACGATAATTTTTAATCCTACAACTGTTTATAACTTGCATAGTTCACATTTCTGTATAGCTGTATATCTCAGATTTCTGTATAGTTTTTCATATTTATATCCTGTTCATAGCCTGTACTCACTACAGCCTGTACATACTTATACTTATAGAATATTCATAACATACTTCATACTTCTGGATGGATGCAAACTGCATTTTGTTGCCCTGTACCTGTGACATGTGCAATGACAATAAAGTTTAATTCTATTCTATTCTAATTCTATTCTAAGTTTCCAAAATCAGAGAAGCCATTCTAAAGACAACACCTAAGCTCAGCGCGTGAGCAATCGCACACTGCTGACATGGTCTCCCCACACAGAAAATCTGCGCTGCACACACAAAAAAAATCCAGCCTGAATTGGAATGAAAGTAAATACATGTATTTATTTTATTTCACTGATTTTCTGTTCACGGAGACTGTGTCAGCAGTGCACGATTGCTCACACGCTCAGCTTAGAGGGAACAGTGCCTGCAACCCAACTGCTTTTCCCCATTAAGGCGAAAGAAAATTCATGCTGTTTTATTATTAGCATGTGAGGGGAACAGCACAGTTTCAACAAAGATTTGCACCACAGAAATATTTTCCAGCACCATGCCACCACTCTAGATGCTTTTCATGTGTGAAAGAATGTTACGAATATTGTCAGCACTGCTTCAAGTGTGGGAGATGTGAGCATTTTGTGCAGGTTTCAACGCACCAAGCACCTTTCAAACAAGATAGCATTCTGATCTTCAAGTCTCATGAGAGTAGGGAGAGTAGAAAAGCGCTATATAAGAATCAGTCCATTTACCATTCATGAGAACCCACAGTGGCCTGAAGGACTGAAGGAAGTTCTGCGATACCCTTTTATCAGTAAAGGCTAGTATGACACCAAATATTGTTTACAAAATCCCACGAACCATGACATCGTAGTGCCAAATAGGAATGTTATGGAAACTTTGCGGTCTGTTGGATCAATATATCCTGCTAATATATTGAAAACTGACTGGATACCTACTGCATCAGTCCATTATGCCCAGGCACATCTACCATTGAACACTAGGATCCACCTATCAAGTTGTTAATCAGATGTTAAGAGAAGAATCACAATCATTCTTTAGGTCTGACAACGACATAGGATGTGCTGAGAACTTGCAAACGAACACTTCCATGAAAGATAACGAGCCAGTGACACCGACTTATCTCTCTGTACCAAAGCCCTTGTATCAGGAGATGAAAAACTACCTGCAGGACTTCTGAGCTCAAGGGTCGATGGAAAAATCCACCTCATCATACTCCTCTCTGGTAGTCTGTAGGATGTCACGACAGTGCTGCAAAGAGTTAGGGAGAATGGAATCAAACTAAAAGCAAGGAAGTGCAATCTGTTTAGAGCAGAAGCAAGGTTACTTGGCGGGATTGTGTCAGCAGAAGGAAGCAGGATAAACCCCACAGATAGCACTGCTATGACTGCTTTGAAAGACAAACAGCCAGGTACTGTTGGTGAATTAAGAGCAATGTTGGGACTGTTCAGTTATTACAAACAATACAGGATTTTGATGGAATCGCCAATTCTCTGTATGACCTGCTCAGTGGACCTGCAGACATTGAGACCCAGCGAAACAAAAGATTAAAGTGGCAGATAAAATAAAACAACAGTAGTTGTCCCTTCAAGTACACATATTTAGTGTAGTGACATGCACCAGTCAGTGGTAGAGCAGTTGATAGACTGTTTAACTCAGCCTCCTGTTATAGGCTTTCCAAAATTTTCAGAGCCATTCATCGTGAAATGTTGCTTTGTGCAATTTCTTGCATTTCTCGTACTTTAACTGCAGTTGAGAAGAATTACCATTTGCGTTCAGAGTTTCTAGCTCTCAAATGGGTGATCACAGAAAAATTCTGCAATTACCTCTATTATGCAACATTCTTCACAGTGTACACCAATAATTATCGACTTACCTACATGCCAAACTGAATACAACAGGGTGACGATGGGTAGCAGAACTGGCAGATTTCCACTTCACGATTAAAATGTGAAGGAAAATGTGGTTGTAGACAGTCTTTCCAGCATGGTGTAGACACGATGAAAGGGTTCATGGAGGAAATTACATGTAATGTGATTGGAGCAGCTACACAGACAGTGGAAAGAATGAATCCAGTGTGTCGTGTCCATGGTCTCAGTTAACTGTGCAGCCATGGCCACAGATGTTTCCATCATACCACTGACAAAAAGCCAGATCAACCAGGAACAAAGAAGTGATCTGATTTGGTGTAACCTAACACAAGAAAAACCATCAAGTTCAGAACTAAAGCACTTCAACTCACAGGTAATATCTAAGACAACAAATTGAAGATGGATGAGAATCTTCTTGCACAAAGAAACAGCCAACCAAAAACAGCTGGTCTTACCAGAAAAACACGAAAGTACAAGACTAAAGGAGATACATGATGAATGGGGCCATCAAGGTGTTGAAATGAATGTTATCGGTTCTACCAGTTCTACTGGCCGCATATGCAACGAGAAGTAGATGATTATGTAATAAAGACAGTCTGTCTGCATAAAACTCAAGATCCATCTCATTACAGCAGTGCACCACTGACTAATATTGTCACTACTTAACCACTGAGACTTCTATCAAGTGATTTCCTACACCACAACAAATGCAAGACAGTTATGAATACATCCTTGTTGTCACTGTTTTACACACTTCAGGTGTATGCTACAACTTCCAAAACAGGTTATACAGCTGCAATCAAAATCCTTAATGACAGCATGAATACATCATAAACACGGTGTTGAATTTGAAAACATGTTGTTTGTACAACTGAAAAACTACTGTGGAGTTGCTGGATCCAGGACTATTCTCTACCATCCCCAAAGGAATGGGCAAGTGGAGCAGTTTTATAGGATACTATTCCAGATGCTGAAACGCTCTCTGAGAAGCAGAAGGCACTAATCAAGAACTAAGTCAATGCACTCAATAGCAAATGGACTCTTCAGCACAGAATTCAATTTGATTCGATTTTTATTTTTCTTGGAGCTTAACACACAGACCCAAAGCACACCACAGTCACTTGTATCACTCTCATGGACCTTTATCAAACGTGAGTGTTGCTTGTCACCTGCTCTGGCCCCTGGAACACAATTGATTATGGTTGCTGGCAACCGTGGCTCAGGGGGTTGGGAAGCGCATCTGTAACCGGCAGGTCGCCGGCTTGATCCCTGGGCTCTCTGTCCTGGTCGTTGTGTCCTTGGGCAAGACACTTTACCCTACTGCCTACTGGTGTTGGCCAGAGGGGCCGATGGTGCGATATGGTAGCCTCGCTTCTGTCAGTCTGCCCCAGGGCAGCTGTGGCTACAACTGTAGCTTGCCTCCACCAGTGTATGAATGTGAGAGTGAATGAATAGTGGTATTGCAAAGCGCTTTGGGTGCCTTGAAAAGCGCTATATAAATCCAATCCATTATTATTATTAATTTTGAGGAAATCCATTATTAAGCTCTTTTTTGAAAAACTCTGTTGTACATGCACAGTGCGTCATTAAGAGAAAAAGTAATTATCTCAAACTGGTTAAGGCTCTGTAAGGCCAGCTAATTCAAAGAAAGCCTGTAGAGCACACTGGCCATTTATATTGTTGGATGTGTTTCAGTGAACATATAAAGAGCAGCTATATTTAAAAGCACTACATTATCTCAACCACAAAAAAGTGACAAAGTGGCTGGATCACACAACATGTAGCTATTGTGGCTTTGTTGTCTACTCTGCTCATTTTCATTTCCTGTGTTGAAACATTGAAGTAAAACAATGAAACAAACAAAATCAGTCTGCACACAAAATACATCTCATTTTGACTTGATCATTAATGTTTGTGACATTCAGGTTAAACATGACATCCTTATGCTTATTACTACACTTACATATTTGACAGTACAGCTAAAAGGTTCCTTGCAGCAGTAATGGTACTAGTTCATGAACTTTCCTGTGGAGACACTTTCAGTTTCAGACAATTCTGATTGGTCACGTGTTTGTAGTTTTTTTGTTGTTTGTTTGTTTGTTTGTTTGTTTTATTTTGTGATTTTTTTTAAAAATGTAATTATTCTTTTAAATTTTTTCATGGTTTTGCAGGATACAGTGGAATCTGTGCACTCAGTAATAATCTCAAAGGCCTTTTTGGTCCCTTGAAAAAGGTTTCTGCGATTAAAAGTTTTTGATAGTGCTGCTTTTTAGGGGACGGACCAGTGGAAGAGAAATTGTTACTTATTAGACTTTTTTGGCCATTTTCATAATATTGTACAAAGTACTAAACAAGAACTATGACTGTATGTGTGTGTATATGTGTGAACATTGTCAGCTGGTACGCTGTGTGCCCTTACAACCCTGTCTGCCTTACAACGGCGCCATCAAGGTCTATCAAGTGCCCAAGATGATCAACCTTATGAGGCCAGAAGTCTTTAAAGACATTGTGTGTCTAAAAGGTGTAATCTGAGAGATTTACAAAATGTGCCCAAAAAATCAGAGCATGTAATTTGCATGCTGTTTATCTGCTACATACTTTTCATAAAGGTACATTTCCATTTCAAGCTCCCTTGGGTCAGATTTCCAAAATATCCTCATGCACTGATTAATGGTGAGGGCACCTCCAAATAATTTTCTAAGATTTTCAGAACCAGTCATTTGAGTAAAGCGATCTGCGGCTCAGTTTTTTAAAGATACAGCGGGGGATATTTGATCCCATTTCTAAGTATGCTCATTTATATTGACATGAACCATTTCTAATTTTTATGGAAAATAAATTACTGTCAACCAGCAACTCAAAGCAACAGCTTCCTTCTCATATTTACTACACTTTAAAAACTGAAACTGGCATTTACTTAAAAATTTTGAGGCAACACTTTTACACTTAAAAATATTGAGTAGGTTGGAAACTAGTCAAATCTGTTCAATATACTTGATCAATTGAATAACTAAAGCTTAAACATATTAAGTTGAAATCAATAATTGTAGTTGTTACACAAACATGAAAAAATTGAGTAAATAACACTGACATGCTTGGTCAATGTAACTGAATATAGATGGTCAGTTGATCCAAAATTTTGTTCCATTTACTTAATATTATAAACTGAACGTAATCAAAATTGTACTTAATATTAAATATGTTAAATAGCCTGCATTTGTATAGCGCTTTACTTTGTCCCTATGGACCCCAAAGCGCTTGACACTACATCCAGTCATCCTGAAAGTGTGTGTGAATCATTTAGTCATTCACACACACATTGTTGACGACATGCTACATTGTAGCCACAGCTGCCCTGGGGCCCTCTGACCACCACCAGTAGGCAGTAGGCAACCAGTAGGTGACCGAGACTGTCGGTGCCGGGGCTCCAACTGGCAACCTTCCGATTACAAGACGAACTGCCAACTCTTGAGCCAATTATTGTATTTCACTGGTAGTCTAAGTCTGAAAAACCAAACAAACTAATATGTAGTTGTGTGTTTCATAATACATGTATGAAAAATGACCACGTTAACATTTTTCCAAACGAAATTTAATTTTCATAAACATGGAAATAACTCGAAATAAACAAGCACTAAAAAGACAAGAGCCTTTTCCCTTTTAGCTCAAAGCCTCACATACTTGAAGGATAGATGTCAAACCAGGACAGCAAACACAAAAGCTCAGAATATTTAAAAAACAAAACGAACGAAACAATGGAAAAGGCTCATGGTACTCAATTACTCTACGTTATCGTGTTTTACTTACACTTTTCAGTTGTAGTTGCTGACAATAAATAATACTGATTTGAATAATTAATGATTTTAGTACAAGATACTGATGAGTATAGATACGTATTTCTCAAATGTTTTGATTCAATTTTAAACAAAAATATTAAGTACATGCAAAGAAGGTATTCTGTAAACCAGATACTAAATTTATTGTCTGAGATAAATGTAAATAAATACCTTAATTTAACACAAACACATATGTTAACATTTTAGACATTTATTTCAACTCATCAAACTCAAATAATTACTAAAATGATATTCATAGATTTTATTAGGCTCATCTAACTTATATTTATAGTGATAGTTACTAAGCCTCTGAATTCCTTTTTAGAGTGTACATGATTAAGGTCTGGAGACTGATGAGGCCAATCCGTGACCTTAATGTACTTTTTTGTTCTCAGTGTGATGCTTAAAGACCTATCCACAACCTATCTTCTGTCTTCTAGCTGTTGGAGGTTCGCATCCAGGATTCTACAGTAGATGGCTCGTTGATGTGATGGTGTCTTCCCATACCCTCAGCAGAACAATAGCCTTAAATCCTGTTTTTACCTCAGTATACACACACACACACACACACACACGCACACACACACACACACACGACTCTCTGCCATCTCCGGCCCACGCCTGGTGTTTGCTCCCTTCCTGCGTGACTCTCCGGGTCCGTCGCTCGCTGTTTCCGTTCCGGGTCCTCGGTCATCGGCTCTCCTACAGCCACGGATCCGCAGATTTGGTGCTATAAACTCTAACCTACGCCCACTCACCCGCATATCAACCCCGATGACAGCTACTGATCTCACCTTATCTATGGCTTTGATCAACACTCGATCCCTCTCCAATAAGACGTTTCTGCTCAAGGATTTTTTCTCTTCTTACGACTTGGATTTTATGTTTCTGACGGAGACCTGGTTACGCGCTGGTGAGACTGTGGCTTTCTCTGAGCTTCTTCCTCCAGGCTGTTGTTTTTTAAACACTCCCAGGTCCTCTGGCAAAGGCGGAGGCCTCGCCTGTGTTTTTAAATCTGTTTATGACTGCCATCAGATTTCTTTTTCCTCTTTTTCCAGCTTTGAACTACAGCTTTTTAAACTAAACTCATCCACTCCGTTACTGATTGCAGTGGTATATCGTCCTCCCAAATTTAACAAGGACTTCATCAGTGAGTTTGGGGAATTCCTTTCAGGGCTTTCAGTAGATTTCGATCATTTTCTTATTGTTGGTGACCTGAATATTCATGTGTGCTGTCCATCTAAACCCCTGGTTAGAGACTTTGTTTCACTGTTGGATTCCTTCAACCTTACTCAGTGTGTGTCTGGTTCCACACATGAGAAGGGTCACACTTTGGACCTTGTCATGTCTCACGGCTTGGGTATCCACATCTCTGAAATTTGTGAGAGTGCGTGTATCTCCGATCATTTTCCTGTTCTATTTTCTGCCACTGCACATTGTTCTGATGCTGCAGTTAAACCTCCTTCACGCCGTCACCGGATCATCAATACCCATGTACCATCTCAGTTTTCTGCTGCTTTTAGCAACTCTGAGCTCTCCACGGTGGACTGGATTGATTCCTTGTGTGCAGAAGATTTAACTGCTCTTTTCAACTCAACATGTACTTCTATTTTGGACCTCATCGCTCCCCTAAAAACACTCCGTCCCAAAGCTCACGCTGAACCCTGGATTACAGACTCTGTTCGTGCTCTCAGGCGCACCTGTAGGTGTGCTGAGAGAAAATGGAAAAAGGACAAGCTGCACATTTCTTTTAATATCCTCAGAGACTCTCTTTTAACCTATCAGAAAGCCGTTAAAGAGGCCAAGTCCTCCTACATATCAAACCTGGTTAGCAGTAGTGTCCATAAACCTCAGACTCTGTTTCGTGTTTTAAATTCCATTGTAAATCCTTACACATCCACCAGCCTCACACCTTCTGCCACCCTCTGTAATGACTTTCTAAAGTTCTTTGTAAACAAGATTTCCTCCCTGCAGTCTGTCATTCCATCTTCACCTTCCAATCCCTGTGTTTTGTCTTTGTGCCATTCTGCCTTTAATCAGTTCGAACCAATCTCTCTCTCTCAGCTGCATGAAATAGTCTGCAAGGTTAAGACTACCAACTGTTCCACCGATGCTATCCCCTCTCGGCTTCTGAAGCAGGTTCTGGACTCAGTCGGACCTTTCCTTCTGGTCCTGATCAATGCCTGCCTCAGTTCTGGTTGTTTTCCAACACCCTTCAAGCACGCTGTTGTTCAACCTCTCCTTAAAAAGCCTAATCTAGATCCATCCCTACTCTCTAACTATAGGCCCATTTCCAACCTCCCTTTTCTGTCTAAAGTACTGGAACGAGCCGCCCTCACGCAGCTCCAGCTATTTCTTGACAATAACAATCTCTATGAGAAGTTCCAGTCTGGTTTTAGAGCTCGGCATAGCACAGAAACCGCCCTTCTGAGAGTTTTTAATGATTTGCTTTTAACTGTTGACTCTGGTTGTGCTGCTGTCTTAGTAACCCTGGACCTGACAGCAGCCTTCGACACTGTTGATCACAACATACTGCTATCCCGCCTTCAACATTGTGTCGGTTTAAACTAGAAGGAGTTTCTGTGGTGGGACACACAGGAGCTGCGTGCACGAACAGTCCCAGAAACCACAACAAATTTCCATTGTTGCCAAAAGGGCTTGTGGGGACCAAAAGCACAGGCCAAATTCAAATCAAAGGCAACCATTTCAACTGTCTTCTTGATTCTGGCTCTCAGGTTACTACGATTCCTTTTTCCTTCTATAATACTTACCTTTCAGACCATCCAATCAAACCACTGGATGATCTGTTGGAAGTAGAAGGAGCAAATGGACAAGCCGTACCTTACCTGGGATACATTGAGATTAACATGACGTTCCCAGCTAATTTTCTTGGTTCATCCATTAATGTTGATACACTTGCGCTTGTCGTGCCTGACGTCCAGCAATCACCCCCAATGATACTTGATGGTACCAACACTCTTGACGTTGCGTACAGCAAACACTGTGATACCCTCGCTGAGCAGTCATTCCTGCCATCTGGTTCCGGTTACATTGCAGTTTATAAAATCCTCCAGTGTCGCCACATCCAGAATTCAAATGACCAGTATGCTCCTGTAATCTTAAAGTCAGACCAACCGCATACGATTACTGCCGGCCAAACCACTGTCCTTGAGGGATGCCTGGTCACAAGGCTATTCCAAGGTGAGAAAGCAGTTATTCTGGAACAACCCACCTCCAGTTCTCTGCCTGGTGGACTCCTAGTAAAAACCTGCCTTGTGGACTTACCTAAACGTCGGCCATATTCTCTGCCTGTTGTAGTGAGTAATGAGTCCGACCATGAAATCCACATTCCAGCTCGAGCTATTATTGCAGAAATCAGCGCCTTCCAAGAGGTCATTTCCAAAGAGCAACCCACCCAGTATTCAGACCAGTCTATAGAGTCGTTACCTCCATCTCAACCACCATACAACTTTGGAGATTCCCCCTTAACTCCAGACTGGAAAGAACGCATTGTTCAAAAACTCAACACTATTCCTGAAGTATTTGCCAAACACGATCTGGATTTCGGCAGGACCAACAAAGTTAAACACCAAATCAAATTGTCCGATCCAACTCCTTTCAAGCAAAGACCACGACCAATTCACCCTCAAGATCTTGATGCTGTCAGGAAGCACCTGCAAGAACTTCTTGACTCTGGCGTTATCAGAGAATCTGACTCACCATTTGCCTCTCCAATTGTGGTTGCACGCAAAAAGAACGGCAGTATACGTCTTTGTATTGACTACCGCAAACTCAATCTGCAAACAATCAAAGATGCTTATGCTCTGCCTAAACTGGAAGACACCTTCTCCGCACTTGCAGGATCAAAGTGGTTCACGGTGCTAGACCTCAAGTCGGGTTACTACCAAATCGAAATGGAGGAGAAGGATAAGGCAAAGACTGCCTTTGTCTGCCCAGTAGGATTTTGGGAATTTAATCGGATGCCACAAGGGATTACCAACGCACCAAGCACTTTCCAACGGCTGATGGAAAAATGCATGGGAGAATTAAATCTAAAAGAAGTCTTGGTTTTCATTGACGATCTCATTGTCTTTGCACCAACTCTTGAGGAACATGAAGCTCGCCTGATGAAAGTTCTCACCAGACTCAAAGATTTTGGCTTGAAGATTTCACTTGAGAAATGCATGTTCTTCCAGACATCGGTGAAGTATCTGGGCCATGTAGTGTCCCAGGCTGGTGTTGAAACTGATCTGGGCAAGATTTCCACACTCACTTCTTGGCCAGTGCCAAAAAACTTGAAGGAATTAAGATCTTTCCTTGGTTTTGCTGGGTACTACAGACGTTTTGTCCAGGGATATTCGGCCATTGTCAAGCCGTTACATGAACTCACTGCTGGTTATCCACCTTCTCAGAGGAAACTGAGACGAACTGTAAAGCCAGAGAATTACCTCAACCCCAAAGAGCCATTTGGAGGACGATGGACGCAAATGTGTCAACAAGCTTTTGAGTCCATTATTGACAAACTCACTTCTGCCCCAGTTCTGGCATTTGCTGATCCCCAGAAACCATACACACTCCACACTGATGCCAGTGCCACAGGTCTTGGTGCGGTGCTGTATCAAGAGCAGGATGGAAAAAACAGAGCTGTAGCATATGCCAGCAGAGGTCTTTCCCGGAGTGAGTCAAAGTATCCCGCCCACAAATTGGAGTTTCTTGCTTTGAAGTGGGCGGTGACTGAAAAATTCCACGACTACCTTTATGGTGCTCAGTTTACAGTTGTGACAGACAGCAACCCATTAACATACCTCTTATCATCAGCAAAACTTGACGCTACCGGTTACAGATGGCTTTCAGCTTTGTCCACTTTCACCTTCAAATTAATCTACAGAGCAGGAAAGCAGAACTCGGATGCTGATGGTTTGTCTCGCCGACCTCATGGTGAACTGTCTGATGATCCTCTGTCACAGAAAGAACGTGAGCGAATCTGGAGATTTGCATGGCGACATCTCAATGAACCAGATTATGTCTCTATTGACCAGCATACCATCAAAGCAGTTTGTATGTCATCTGATGTACAGTTCAAGCACGGATCCTGATCTTGCTCTGGTGTTATCCATGTCTGTCAATGTCGACAGTCTGCCTGACAGTTTCACGGACGACATCCAGTTCACCTCCATGGTACTCCCCCAAATCTCAACAGCTGACCTTGCAGCCAAACAACGCCTTGACCCTGTCATCCTGCATGTCATAGCTCAGGTTGAACGAGGCGAGTCACCACCGCCATTCCTGAGGGAAGAACTTCCCGATCTACCTCTATTACTGCGAGAAGTAAATAAACTGGAGCTCCATAACACCCTTCTCGTCAGGAAGAGACAAGTGGGAAGTGACTTCGCATACCAGCTAGTGCTACCTGAGGAATATCGACCAGTTGTACTTAACCACCTACATGATCAAATGGGTCACATGGGAATTGACAGAACGCTGGACTTGGTCCGTTCCCGGTTTTATTGGCCTAAGATGACAAGTGATGTGGTCAATAAAATAAGACAGTGCGAAAGATGCGTGAGACGCAAATCCCCATCTGAACGAGCCGCACCTCTGGTCAATATCAAAACCTCTCATCCCATGGAACTGGTGTGCATGGATTTTCTCTCTGTGGAACCAGATCGTGGAGTCAAAGACATACTTGTCATAACTGACCATTTCACAAAATATGCCATTGCTGTGCCAACACCAAACCAGAAAGCCAGGACTGTTGCCAAATGTTTATGGGACAACTTTCTTGTGCATTATGGTATCCCAGAACGTTTGCACAGTGACCAAGGCCCTGACTTTGAATCCAGAATCATCCGAGAGCTTTGTGAAATGGCTGGGATCCACAAAATAAGAACCACTCCATACCATCCAAGAGGCAATCCTGTTGAACGGTTTAACCGAACATTACTGGATATGCTAGGAACACTCACAGCTCAACAGAAATCCCATTGGAAAGATTTTGTAAAACCCCTGGTGCATGCATACAATTGCACAAGAAACGATGTTACAGGTTTTTCACCATATGAGCTTATGTTTGGCCGCCAACCTCGCTTACCGGTGGACTTGGCCTTTGGACTACCCCTTGCCAAAGAAGGATCAACATCCCACACACAATATGTGGACAAACTAAAGTCCCACCTAGAAGAAAGTTACAAGCTGGCCATCGAAAACTCAGAAAAGGTGATGAAACGTAACAAAAACAGATTTGATAAAAATGTCACTGCATCACAGCTGAATGTTGGAGACAGAGTTCTTGTGAGGAACGTGCGGCTAAGAGGCAAACACAAGCTTGCAGATAAATGGGAGTCATCTGTGTACATTGTAGTGAAGAAAGCCGGCACTCTTCCTGTGTATACAGTTTGACCCGAAGGCCAAGACAAGCCCCTGAGAACTTTACATCGAGACCTCCTACTGCCCTGTGGGTATTTACCACCTGAAAAGGAAATGCTTACTAAGCAGAAGAGGAAAATGCCTGTCTTACCCGTGTCTCCTGTACGTGCTGATGATGCTGATAACAATGACGAAGAGGAACTAATCTCATACCTACCTGTTCCCTTCTCTGCTGAACCTGTCACCTTCACAACAACCATCGACTTACCCAATACTCCGCAACCTGTGCCACTTATCAACCAGCCCGATGTCCCTGTAGTATTGGCTACAGAGGAAGAGAATGCTATCCTCTCAGAGGAACCTGTACCTGCTGAAGAGGAACAAGTTATTGCTAGCGGAACCGTGGAAGCTGGCTTTGAGCCAGTTGATCTTGTCGAAACTTCTCACGATGAAGAAAGTCTGTCTTCTGATTCGGAAGGATCCAGAAGTAACTTGTCACAACACTCACCTACTGAATCAGAGCCTCTCAGTCCTGAGGCAGAACCACCCTTGAGGCATTCAACCCGCACCAGGAATCCTCCTGATCGGCTGCAATACATCAAGCCTGGTAAGCCTCTGTTAAAGAGCGTTCAGACCTTCCTGCATGGGTTAAGTTCTGTCTTCTCCTTCGCTCTTCAAGACGATGAAGAAGAGGAGACGATGCCTTCACACCTCAGCCAACCAGTCATTCGCTGCCAGCCTAGTCCATGTACGAGGACGTCCATGAGATTAGGGGGGGAGAGTGTAACCACGGTAACTTCTGACCCCACTTCCGCCAGTCCCTTTATTGTGGCGGGAATGAATCCTGTATAAGTTCCGGGTCAATCAGCTGCATGTCCCTGCTCCTCTGGCTGCTGTTGTCCCTGTGGTTGGCGTACTTGTCAGATCACGACAAATTTTGCACTACAGGCCAGTTGACAGCGTGCAATAACCCGGCCGATTCATTCATCTTTACACTACCTCACACTCGACTCAACGGTCAGGTTCTTTTTTTGTTCTCCCGCGATCAGCCCTGATCAGCGCGAGATGGCGAGCCACCCGACCACCGCTACGTTGCGGTAGGAATTGTGAACCTATGGACTGAATCACAAATTGTTGACACATGACCTATCACAGGTCCATGGAACTAAACTAAATCACATACTGGACTACACCTCATCCCACCTCCTTTTGGAACCTACTAAGCTGTTTTGTATTGTCAACATTATTTTTGTTTGTGATATATATGCATATGTTTTTATTTCTTTTGTACATCCGTCTATACACTTCCCATAACAAACATAATATATATATATTTGAGCTCTACTTTTGTTTCCTGTGTTTTATTCACACCCTCAGGCTCCATAATCGAATCTTAATCTGATAGCTCATTGTCTATGAGGCTGCAGTCAGGCGCCCTGGTCCTTTAACCGCGTTACAACAGCACTTTGGTCAGCCTTGGTTGTTTTTAAATGTGCTCTATAAATAAACTTGACTTGACTTGACTTGACTTGACTTGACACACACGTTTGTGTGTGTGTGTGTTCAGGATCCCCATAGGGGACCGGTCCCATTGTGCTTTTAACAACAACGGAGACAAGTAGAAACTGCTGCATATAAGAATGAACAAGTGAAATGCGGTTATCAATTGAAAAGCCATCATAGTGGCTAAGATGAACAGGTACATGGTTAAATATGTACTGTAAGTAGGGCACAGAAAGGAACTGGCAGGAATAACAGAAGGACAAAGCACAGATACAGATAGAGCAGTCGCCCATGACAGTAAGACCAGACTGACCAACCTGTGCACTACCTACAAGAAGGCCTATGACTCAATGCCACACATGGATCCTGGAATGTCTACAACTCCACAAGATTAACAGGACTCTAAGAGTCTTTATCAGAAGTCTGACCAACACTAGAGGCCAACTTACAGCAAATTGCATCAAGTGTGGGATTTACCATGCTCTGTCCCCACTGCTATTCTACATATGCCTTCACCCTTAGTGAAAGCATTGACAAGACTGGCATGTGGATATTGATTATGGAATGGAGCAATCCTCAGCCACCTCCTCTACATGAAAAATAAATGATGGTCTAGCTCAGGGGTGTCAAACGTACGGCCAGCGTGCCAGATCAGGCCCGCAAGCGGGTTTAATCTGGCCCGTGAGATGATTTTGTAAAGTATAAAAATGAGCAGCAATTTTTCAATAAAGAAAGTGCTTTTCCAATTGTGTCCATTGGATGGCGCAATAGCAATTGTGAGCTACTTTGTTTTGCCTGTGAAATTTAAACCTGATGTGCTTTGGCACCCTCATTGCCCCAATATGTCTCTGTCAAAAAAGAGAAAAGTGGATGCAGAGTGCAGAGTGTTCCAAGAAAAATGGTCATCCTCCTATTTATTCACGGAAGTGAAAGCTGTAAGTTTGGTGTGTTCCCAGCATGTTGCAGTGCTGAAAGAATATAACCTCCGTCGCCACTATGTGAGTCTTCATGCCAACAAATATGACAACTTTCAAGGACAGCAGAGAAGAGTGAAGGTGAATGAACTGTTGGCGGAAACAGTAGCAGACATCAGTGACACTGCAGTGAAAGCTAGCTACCTCGTTGCTAACGAAATTGCACTAGCTTCCAAACCATTTAGTGAGGGTGAATTTGTACAAACATGTATGATGAAGGCATCGGAGATTGTGTGCCCTGAAAAGCGCCAGGCCTTTGCAAATATCAGCCTGACAGGAAACACGGTTGCCGACAGGATTTCTGATCTTTCAGTGGATTTGGACAGACAGTTGAAGCCAAAAATAAAGTCATTTATTGTGTTTTCAGTTGCAATTGATGAAGGCACGGACATTACAGATGTTGCACAACTGGCAATTTTCATCCGCGGAGTTGATGACACATTGACCGTCACCGAGGAGTTCGTGGAGTTGGTACCGATAACAGATACAACGACCGCAGCTGATATTTTCACCCCACTCGTCGGCGCGCTGGACAGGGTCGGAGTGGACTGGTCCCGCGCTGTCAGCCTGGCTACAGATGGTGCGCCCTCAATGATCGGGAAGAAAGCAGGCGTTGTAAAAAAGTTCAGAGATAAAGTGCAATCTGCAAATGCAGGACATGATTTTTGGACTTTTCACTGTATTTTGCACCAGGAGGCTTTGTGTTGCAAGTCACTGAAAATGGATAACGTCATGAAGGTGGTCATCCAAACTGTTAATTTTATCCAGAAGCCTCAATCACCATCAGTTTGACAGTCTTCTCAGAGAGAAAGACCACATCTATGACCTGCCATACCACACTGAGGAAAGATGGTTGAGCCGAGGTGCTGTGCTGAGGCGTTTCTTTGATTTACGAGAAGAAATTGTTTTTTGCTCGCCGTTCACCGTGAATCCCTCTGATCTGCCCGTCCGGATCCAACTTGAAATAATAGACTTGCAGTGTGACTCGGATTTGAAGGGCAAATTTGCCGCAGCTGGCTTGAACACATTCTATCAGAATCTCTTGCCAGGTTACCCCAACTTGACAGCCCTCGCTGCAAAACTGTTGAGCATGTTCGGAACCACGTATCTTTGTGAGCAAGTTTTCTCTGTAATGAGCATAAATAAAACAAAACTGCGCTCAAGGCTCACGCACAGGCACTCGAATCACATCCTGAAGTTAGCTGCCGCTCAGGATGTGAAGCCTGATATTGATGAGCTGGTGAAAGCTAAAAGATGCCAGGTATCAGGAGTCAAATAAACGATGCAACCCCACTGAAAGTGCTGCATGACACACCCTGATGTAGTTCTGTGATCTGTGAAACAGTTCTGTGAATCACTGAGGCACTGTGTGCTTGTGTGTTCTTTGTCCTCAGAATTTTCAAATAACTTGAGATGTTTTATGATTAATAGCTATGTTGTGCCTGTACTATTTTGAACATACCGTCCACAGGCTCTAGCTTTATTTTTATGTTGATCGTATTAAAACAAAGAAAACAATCTGAAGTTGTTGTTTTTAAGTTATATATACAATGATTTTACCAGTCCTGCCCACTTGAGAATAGACTTTTCTCCATGTGACCCCTGAACTAAAATGAGTTTGACACCCCTGGTCTTGCTAAACACCAACCAGAATGAATGGCATTGTTGCTGCAGGATACTGTAATAATCAGGCTGGTTTAGTATGCATTGAAATTTGAATAAATCCCCACCAGTGTCACCAGTAAAATACCCCCACCCCATCACACCTCTTTCTCCATGCTTCAAGGTGGGAATCATTCAGGTAGAAACCATCCTTTTCTGCGTCACACAAAAACACACGGGGTGGAACCAAAGATCTCAAATTTGGACTCACTAAAGCACAGATTTCCACTGGTCTGATGTCCAGTCCTTGTGTTTCTGACCCAAACAAATATCTTCTATAAAAGTCTTCCAGGTCCTGAGGCATAAAAACAGCCTCAGACCATCACACTACCACCACCTTGTTTTACTTGATGTATGATGTATGGTATGATGATCCTTTTCTGAAGTGCTATGTTACTTTTATGCCTTCCAAAAAGTTTAACTTTTGTCTCGTCAGGCCACAGACTATTTTCCCAAAATCTTGAGAATCATTATTAAATTCCTTTCTTTTGAATTCTTTTGGCGACAGAGAAAGACTGGACTCAGAGTGGTCACAGCTCAACAAATTATCTTTATTTTACATTTTTGGAAATGGAGGCCTGAACACACGAACACACAAGCTCAGGTCTGAATTCTTTGCCAGCTAAATCCGCGTATGTATATTTTTGCACTATGTCACACCCACACACAGTTGCGATCAAAACAACTCCTTCAGTGTTACTAGTTCCGCTTTTCTGTCTGGTTTCCTGTGTTTCATTAATATGCCTCTGCACTAAGCTTCCCCTTTCTTTACTTCCCCTTACTGAAGTCTTGGTTGCCAGGGCAACCTGTCAACCTCTGACCTAGTTCTTTGTCACCTCTGGGCCTGGTTTATAAAGGCCTCTATTATTAAAATACATAAAACAATATAATCAGAAAATAAGCATTAAGAATACATATTTATTTCTTAACATCATCAAGATGTTTTCTGGAAAAACTGAGATGAGCCTTCATCTTCCTTTTGGTCAGCAGTATTGGAACTCGACCATGCAGGCTATTTTTCCCAGTCTCTTTCTTATGGTGGAGTCATGAACACCGACCTTAACTGAGGCAAGTGAGGCCCGGAGTTCTTTGGATGTTGATCTGGGGTCTTTTGTGACCTCTTGGATGAGTTATTTCTAGGTCTTGAGCTAATTTTGGTTGGCCGGCCAAGTCTGGAAAGGTACACCACTAGCTCTCACTGTGGTTTGCTGGAGTCCCACAGCTTTAGAAATGGCTTTGGCCTTTTCCAGACTGAGATCTCAGATTTACTTTGTTTGTCATTTGTTCCTGAATTTCCTTGGTTCGCAGCATGATGTTGCATGATGCTTTTAAGGATCTTTTGGTCTACTCTACTTAGTCAGCCAGATCGTATTTAAGTGATTTCTTGATTGGGAAAATGTGTGGTAATAATCAGGCCTGGGTGTGGCTAGAGAAATTGAACTCAGCTTTCAAAGGATGTGATACGTCACAATTAATTTATTTTAGAACAGGTGGCTGAACAGCCAATCGGTTGCATGCAAACTAATGACACCACATTTTAGCACCTGCTCAGATTGTTTTGGAATCCCAGCCGAGCTGGCACTATTTTATTACCTGGTACCAGGTACTATAACCTAATAGAAAACCCTGAAAACATGGCAAACTGCAGCGAGTAGGTACTAGTGGAAAAGGGGCTTACGTAACAAACAAAATGTCAGCAAGTTATCAAATAATTATTTTCCCACTGTATAGTTATATACTTTTTGAGTTTATTAAATAGAAATCTAATAAATAAATAAAAAACACTGATTGGTATGCGTTTATGGCTGATTACTGAAAATCACTGACTGATGCAATCCCATAAACTTACAATTACTATATTAAAAATACATAAGCGTAAGTGCTGGTTTGTGGAAGACTCCGTGTTGCCTCGCCATCTTGAATACATTCGCGAAGATGTGAATCACTGTTTGACCTAATCGCTTTTTCTCCAATGGAAGAAATTTTTAATTTGTGTCTAAACCTTTAAGAGTCTCAAGAAATGAAGGAGCATACCTGTGTTATCATCTAAGATGGAGTCCCATTGTTAGCAGATTAGACATGCAATGCTTTTTTTTGCTATGTTTCCCAGTGTAACAATGTTAGATCTGCTTCAAAGAAGGTTTTGGTAACAACAGCTAGCAGGACTGATGAAGACACCCGTGCTTACCGACAGAAAAGTTAAGGATATCTTCAGCCTCATCCAAAGTAAATAGATGTGAACACATTGATAGCGAAGGTAAACAGCACACTGACAGCGTATACTTGGTACAGATGAGCAGTGAACACAGTTTTTGTCCTACAGCGTCTGCTTTAATTTGAATATACAAGGGGAATAAAACAGAATTCAGTTGACTGCAAAGTGCAATCTGATGACATCTGAGATTTTACACACTGCAACTTTAAACCAGCATGGCTTCTTCAATTCTACATAGAACCAAAGTCTATAGACTCCCCTAACATGGATGAGAGAAGCCAGCTGAATTCTCCTGTGTCCAATATACTGACTATGAGAAATAACTGCACTTACTGTCGAATTTATCCCAGATCTGTATATAAAGTTGCACCACAACAGAGAACACAATGTTTTGGCCAACGTATGTATTTCTTATCTAGTTTAAGGAATACACATGTATCACAAGTATTGTCATATTTTCAACTTCGTTTTTCTTTATATGCCTAGTGCAGCAAAATTATTTTGGTACATTATTAATATTGCTGTCTTCCCTTTTTTTCTTGTCTGTCCATTTCCTTCCCAGGACCAGTACCAGTTCCTATACAGGACTCTACTTAGGCCCATCAGTGTCAACGTGAATGGTTTGGGTCTTCTGGCCAGAGATTTTAATGAGACAATACTGACTGTGTCAGACCGGTCCGAGAGTATGGAGCTGTTGGTCTGAAACAGGCTCTTCAGAACAAGGAGCTCTGCTGAAGAGCCTGTCCCGTGGATCCAAAACACCTGTGTTGTTCCTGAGCCCATAAAAGAAGCACTTATCTTTGAAAAACGTCAAGGAACTATCGTGGACAGGACTTTCCAATGCCTTTTTCGCCAGACTCTTGGTTAAAATTAATAACCTGATTACTTTTTTACACAGATATAAAGTTTTGATATTTATTTTTTTTCACCAATTTATGTCTTATTGTTCTCCTACTGAAGGGTTTACACCTGTTTTTAAGTTTCACAACAGTGTCAGTGGGCAGCGAGAAACACTTTTTGTCTTTTCTTGTTTGCACTATTCAGTGTAGTGTTACAGCCTACATATACTAAAGCAGACTCACTTGGATTTTCCTCAATCAGACTTTTTTTATGGAGACATTTCAGGGCTTTGACTTGTTAAGCCAACCGCTTCTGTGAAGGACATCACAAGTTTTCTGTCTCTATAACAAGATGTCTGACTTCTGCTCATCATGACGTCCTACACCATGCTCACACATCATGTTACTATTCATTAATCACAAGATTAATGGGAAGAAGCTCATGGAAGGATGACCATGAACAAGTATTTATTTAAACTGATTTATTTATTGTTTCCATTGTTTTGTTGTTACACCATTATTCACATCCAAATTAGGATACCTATGTGGTGTAACCACTGCTACTGTGAACTTTTATGGTTAATTCTTTGTATAATTCATAATATGCTTTTTAATATATGGGAGTACCGTATGTATACATATATAAATATATCCTTATCATAATAACTTTGTGATTTTTGTACACGTCCTTTGTGGCCTCCTGAATCAGACTGATTTCCATCATGTCCTATAGATTACTATTCTGCTACTCACAGCTGATTCAGCCAAACGAAGGTGGACTTCTTTAGTCCTCTATATTCTTGTATGCTGCTATGTCATCTGCACTCTCTCTCTCTCGCTCTCTCTCTCTCTCTCTCACACACACACACACACACACACACACACACACACACACACACACACACACACACACTCACACACACATATATGTAGAGAGAGATTCACACAAATATTGACCACAAACACATGATATTCCTTTGAAAAGGATTTTTGTTTTCATCCTGACAGCCAAGCATCAGTTAAGAACACAAACAGGTAGAGCTCACAAGCACCTGATGTACAGGGTGGGCCATTTATATGGCTGGTGATGGTTGGTGATATTAAAGTCCTGTTTGTGGCACATTAGTATATGTGAGTGGGCAAACTCCTCAAGATGGGTGGTGACCATGGTGACCATTTAGAAGTCGGCCATCTTGGATACAACTTTTGTTTTTTCAATAGGAAGAGGGCCATGTGACACATCAAACTTATTGGTAATGTCACAAGAAAAACAATGGTGTGCTTGGTTTCAACATAACTTTATTCTTTCATGAGTTATTTACAAGTTTCTGACCACTTATAAAATGTGTTCAATGTGCTGCCCGTTGTGTCGGATTGTCAATGCAACCCTCTTCTCCCACTCTTCACACACTGATAGCAACACCGCAGGAGAAATGCCAGCATAGGCCGTAGTTTCAGGTGCTGCACATCTTGTATCTTCACACCATAGACAATTGCCTTGTCTATGGTGTGCTTGGTTTCAACGCAACTTTATTCTTTATTCTTTCATGAGTTATTTACAAGTTTCTCTTTGTTCACAGCCATTGACATGTCGAAGAGGTTAACATGTGAGGAGCGGATCAAAATTGTGTTGATATCTGGTGAACACAGTAACCGGGTCATTGCAGCAGATTTCAATGCAAGACACGTACGAGACCACCCATCTCCCATGCTACAGTTAGCAAACTGCTTGCTAAGTTTTGTGATATTAGCTACTCAGAAATGGCACCCTTACAAACTCCAGCTACTGCAGCATCTCAGCGAGGATGACCCAGATCGGTGCACAGAATTTGCAGAATGGGCAAAACAAAAATCAGAACAGGACCCTCAGTTCACGCAGAAGATTTTGTTCAGTGATGAGGCAAACTTTTATGTGAATGGTGAAGTTAACAAACAAAACCACCGCTACTGGTCTGACACTAACCCACATTGGATGCATCCCTCCAAGACTGTTGGAACAACAAAAGTGATGGTTTGGTGTGGTATATGGGGAACAACGATAGTGGGTCCATTCTTCATCAATGGAAACCTCAAGGCCACTGGATATTTGAAATTGCTACATGATGATGTGTTTCCCTCTTTATGCACTGAAGCTGGCACGTTCCCTGAGTTTTTCCAGCAAGATGAACAGTTTCCTGGAAAGTGGATTGGTCGTCGTGGGCCAGTTGAACGGCCCCCAAGGTCTCCCGATCTGACCCACATACACTTATTCTTCTTCTTTTTTATACTAAGTTAGTATACTGTGTTGTGTTGTTTGTTGCGTTGTGATGTGTCATATCGTGTCGTGTTGTGTTATATGTAGTGCCGACGTAGGACAGTTTTCCAATTTCATTGTAGTACTGTACTATGTATGACTGTGCAATGACAATAAAGAGTTATCTTATCTTCGACTTTTATCTTTGTGTGAAGATACGAGATGTGCAGCACCTGAAACTACAGATACTGGATGGCTGTGCTGGCATTTCTCCTGCGGTGTTGCTATCAGTGTGTGAAGAGTGGGAGAAGAGGGTTGCATTGACAATCCAACACAATGGGCAGCACATTGAACACATTTTATAAGTGGTCAGAAACTTGTAAATAACTCATGAAAGAATAAAGTTACGTTGAAACCAAGCACACCATTGTTTTTCTTGTGACATTACCAATAAGTCTGATGTGTCACATGGCCCTCTTCCTATTGAAAAAACAAAAGTTGTATCCAAGATGGCCGACTTCTAAATGGCCACCATGGTCACCACCCATCTTGAGGAGTTTGCCCCCTCACATATACTAATGTGCCACAAACAGGACTTTAGTATCACCAACCATTCCCATTTTATTACAGTTTAGCCATATTAATGGCCCACCCTGTAGTTTGAACCAGACTGATCTGCAGTTCATTAAGCCCATTCTCATTCCCAACGCGTAGCATACCAATGATTTGTCACGTCCCGAGGTGTTTCATAGTAACGCGAGAAGTAACCATCCACGTCACTATGATGCGCGCCTGATTGTGGATGGAATTCAAGAGAATGACGCTCCTGGCGGTAACAGACATTTCAGCCGTGTATTCCAGACCTAACCCTAACCTTAGTCGTATTAGATAGTGTTTTCCAAAGCAATTCATGATGAGAAAGTAAAATAAATGTACATGTCGCCTCTGTCAGTGCGCCCCAGGGTGGCTGTGGCTACAATGTAGCTGCCATCACCAGTGTGTGAATGGGTGGATGACTGGTTGTGTAAAGCGCTTTGGGGTCCTTAGGGACTAGAAAAGCACTAGACAAATACAGGCCATTTTACAGGCCATGTCTAGATTCATTCCAAACGGTTCTCATGTTTCCGAAAGGACAACATACTGATGATTTGTCACATAGCATCGGTATCTTACGTTTTGGGATGAGAATGTTTTGGTTCTCTCTGCAGTGGGCTCAATAACAGATCTATGCAATAATTTCACTGATCCAAAACAGGGTTTTCAACAGTACGTAAAGTCTACACAGGCTTTAATACTCAACGTTCTTCTTTATTATACGTTACTTCCGTAAAGCGCTATATAAATACAGGCCATTTACCATTTACCATTTATGAAAAAAAGAACTGCTGCTTTAAGTATTTAGGTGCTTAACATATTTAATACTATACTACATATTTAAAACAAAACATCCTCATATAGTCACCATATCTGCATTTGTTTTTCGGAAACCTGAAAGCAGTGCTTGTGCTAGCACGCATTTCACATTCTAACATTCATTTACACTTTCCTAACTACAATGCAGTTTTGATCTTGTGTTCCTACCTTTATTCTCTGTGACAGTACTCATGCATTGGAACAGTTATGGCTAGTGATGTGTGATACCACTGATTTCCTTTCCGATCCGATACCAAGTAATATTCAGGGTGGTATCGACGATACTGATCCGATACCGATACTCTGTACAAAAGCTTATTTTATTTATTGTATCTCAAATTATAGCGTCATAATGATCACAGGACATCAGATTACTTGTTCTTATCACTTAAGAATGTAGAGTTCATCATATAGAAATAAAAAATCCGAAGTTGTGCTATTTGAACACCTTGCCTGCCTGCAGCACTAAAGGAGTCCATGAGAGACGTCTGTCTCGCCCTAGCAGCACCCGTCCCTCTCCTCCTCTTCAGTTCGCCTCAACATACACTCCTCATATTCTGTGATATGACTTACTCTGAGGTGTTTGACAAGGTTAGTGATGTTGCCACAACCATACATGCCAACCCTCCCGATTTTTCCGGGAGAATACTGAATTTCAGTGCCCCTCCCGAAAATCTCCCGGAGCCACCATTCTCCCGAATTTCTCCCGATTTTCCACCCGGACAACAAAATTGAAAAACCATATCACAGAATTTATAGCGCGGCCCTGCCAATTCCAGTCTCCAACAATGGCGGCAGCTACTTAGTTTTAATATTACTCTTATTTCTCTTTCTGGGTCGCAAAAAACCTTTTAAAATATTTTCAGGTGAGAATGTAGCTGTGTAAACTTCAAATATCTGAGCCTGTAACAGCAGTCTGGCGAGGAAGGAGCGGCTAGCAGGTCCCACGGGCATGTGGTGTGGAGGTTAGCCGGATAACTTGAAGTCAGTCAGTTAAATTAAACAACAGACCTTTATTCCTTGTCAGCAACATAAGACCATACAGTCAAAGGAGCTTGCAAAGAAAGACCATACAATAAGACCATACAAGCCAGGTCTCCACGGCTCTACACTGTCCATACATACATGTATGGATCGGTAGTTGCCGGCGCCAGGCCGTTACAATGGTGAGGTCTATCCTGAGAACAGAACACGAGCAGCATGTAATGGCTGCCACGCTATACTCACACACCCCCTAGGAGACTCCCCCCCGAGTGGTGCTATAAAACAATAAGGGTTGTTACATCACCCCCCCCCAGCAATTAGAAGGCTGTCCTGAGCCGGACCCAGGTGACCCCTCTCCTGCTACCCCCTTTCACTATACATAGCTACTTTAGGTAGTAAGCAGGCTGTGGAGGAATTGTTATACACCCTTATAGCATTGGTACAGTCAAAAAACAACGTTAGTTCTTGAAGCAAACAATATAAAACATGCAGTGTTACTGGCTAGTCATCCTCTGGAGATGGTCCCAGACAAGGGAAACAGTCAAACATACAACACAAGCGGTTGCTCAAATCAGTACAACAGAAAACCAAAGGCTCTCATGGGCTGCGATGACGAGGGTTCAGTGGAACAGAATAAGTAATCACCCCTTATGAACAGAATAATTACATTACATACATCTTGCATGAAACCAACCCTCAGTCAACCTCAAGTTTGTTCGTATGATAACGGTTAGTCCACCTGGTACCCGTCCAACCAGCGGTCATTACGAGGCACCGGCGGGGTTGGGGAGATGGCCGCTCTCCCGGCTCTCCCGTAGCTCCATGATCCAAACACTTCAGCAGGCTCTTCTGCCGCGCCAGCGAATCCTGTAAGCAAACTCGGGGCTTCTCGACCTCTGCTTCCAAGTTTTCCACTTCAAGGTTGAGGTAAAGAGGTGTAGAGTGAGGGATGATGTACTTTGTCAGGCCAGGCGCCTCAGCATCCGGGTCGCAGCCATCTTCCTCACTTCTCGTGTCTGCGTGGGACGCCATTTTAAAAGTGTGGAAACAACTCGCTCCCACAAAAGTTATGGCGAAGTGAAAAGAGCGTTCACACACAGTACCTAAGCACATATATCAGTCAGACAGAGAGCGTCCATGCACACTCTGATGCTTCAATGCTTCACACAAAACAACACGTCCCTCTGAATGAACACTGAGTCAAAGTCACTGTAGCCTTAGCCTTAGCGCCGCCTATGTCGTAACGGTCCAATATCATTGAGTTGGTGGTCCGACGGAACGTACAGTTACTCACGGAGTACTCTCCCTCGGCAGGCAAGCGTGTCAAGTGATTGGTCGGTGGTCTTCCGGGCCTGCAAATATCGTTGAAATCGCGGGGAGTCGGCTCCTTCACGGCGTCCTATCGGCCTGGCCAACGCAGCCCCACGAAGAGAAAAAAAAACACACCACCTCAGCCGAAGTGTCGATCGTTGAAAAACACTGGAAAAATATCCAAGCCCACCCTCTGTCGGTCTGGATGACGATGAAGATCCAGAGAACAATGTTCGTGCGCCACTTTGTAACAGCAGTCTGGCGAGGAAGGAGTGGCTAGCAGGTCCCACGGGCATGTGGTGTGGAGGTTAACTCGAAGCCAGTCAGTTAAATTAAACAACAGACCTTTATTCCTTGTCAGCAACATAAGACCATACAAGCCAGGTCTCCACGGCTCTACACTGTCCGTACATACATGTGCGGGGATCGGTAGTCGCCGGTGCCAGGCCGTTACAATGGTGAGGTCTATCCTGAGAACAGAACACGAGCAGCATGTAATGGCTGCCACGCTATACTCACACACCCCCTAGGAGACTCCCCCTCCTAGCACAGTGGTGCTATAAAACAATAAGGGTTGTTACAAGCCGACCGACACATCGTCTTCAAACCCCCGCTGTCTTTCACTACTCGGGTTAAACATGATATATAAGTCACTTTGATAACTTAAAAATGTTATTGTTTGGCTTTTTCAGTGTTTTATTTGTTCGTGAGTAAATCGGTTTGGCTGAGATTAAAGTTATTAGATTAAATTAAATTAAATGTAACTTTTTTAATCCCTCGGGAGGGTTCCTCCGGGGTTTTCACACAGCTGAATAAACGTTAAACAGAAAACTGATTAAACAGAAGTGTGAGACGGCCGAGAGCTTAAGTCAGCGCCCGGTTATATTTTAGATAGCAAGGAGCAGACGGCAGTTTCACTCCACCGAGGGAGCTCATGGAGCTCCCTAATTCTGAGGTCTCAAGGTTGGCAAGTATGGCCACAACATCTCACTTTTTTTGCCATATGTATCGCTAATCAGAATCAGAATCAGAATACTTTATTAATCCCGAAGGAAATTAGGGTTGCAGCAGGCAGCACACTAATGGAACTTACAAAGGAACCTTCTGACCAACTTTACACAAACATCACATGGGGGAGACATGTCAGAAAGGTAGGCTGATAGGGAAAAAAAACAACGAAAATACATAACATGAGGTGAGAGGAGAAGAAAAAAAACTCCACTCAGACTGAGCTCCTAGTGGGAGAACAGTTAACCATGTCTCAGCTGTTTGTGGAGGTAAAATATGTCCGCACAATTACGCTCAGCCATTGTTGTGAGTGCACACGCCAAGGGGCTGCGAGACATTTATACAGCCGTATTTCGCACATGACTATGAAAGGCGTTAGAGGAAGTAGTTCCTTTGAATGTAGACAATCCGAATGTTATAGTTTCTTTCCACTGTGTTCCTGTTAATGATAAACTACAAACTTACCCTAAATTACTAAAATATCGATATTTTAATGTGAGAATCGATTCTAGAACATAAATGATTGGTATCGGAGGAATCGATATTTCAGGATCGATCCGCACATCACTAGTTATGGCTAATGGTTGAGCTACAATAGTTAGGTTTAACCTGTCAAGCACTCATGTGCACAGAACAATAACAGATAACCTGACCAAGTGTTGATAACCATGGACCACGATTTGTACAACTAAATGTGTGTGTGTGTGTGTGTGTGTGTCTGTGTGTGTGTGTGTCTGTGTGTCTGTGTGTCTGTGTGTCTGTGTGTGTGTGTGTGTGTGTCTGTGTGTGTGTGTGTGTGTGTCTGTCTGTGTGTCTGTGTGTGTGTGTCTGTGTGTGTGTGTGTGTGTGTCTGTGTGTGTGTGTCTGTGTGTGTGTGTGTGTGTGTGTGTGTCTGTGTGTGTGTGTGTGTGTGTGTGTGTGTGTGTGTGTGTGTGTGTGTGTGTGTGTGTTGCCACATAAACGAGTTTGTGGAGGGTGGACACACACAGCAACGATTAAACATTGTAGCTGTGTCAGAAGAAGGACAATGCAGGGCCTTATCATTCATGTTCATTTGCTTTTAGCAGCAGCTTAAATGTGTTCAAAGTAAACACTCTTTGTTTTTAGCAAATTTAGTCAAGATTAAAAAAACAAACAAACACCAGTGTAAAAATGAATTGTAAACTTAACCTCCAACTTTGACTTTCTTCTGTTTTCTTGTTGACATGTTGATTCAGGTTTTCTAATCTCTCTGGCTTTCAGTACAAAATTACAATATTCTATTTAATAGAGAACAAAAACGAATCCCCACACATCCTCATCCGGTGCAGAGCCGAAACACTGGAAGGAAAACGAATTGATGTTCAAAGCACACCTGCTCTTCATCAGACAGTGAAACACTAAGCAGCGCCATCTTAAATTGCCTGTGAACAGTCACATGACCCACAACACCCAATCAAGAATGTGATCTTATCTAGGACAAACAACTGATAAATGAAAAGATTTTAAATCTTGCATGTTGTCTCGAAAGAATGGGACTAAATGCCTAAACAAAGGCACCACAAACCACACACAAAAAAACACGAAAATAAAATCCCAAGTAGTGTCTAACAGTGAAGATAGATGCAGATACTTGCACCTGCTCCTCTATTAAACACAATGTGTCAAAAATAATAAAACTATATACACAATGTACAATATAAAGAGTATTTAAAAGATCTTAGAGTGCCATCGGGTATCTCCATCATCAAGTGTAAGAAAACTCCTAAGAGGTGCTTGCATTGTTAGATGCAGTAAGTGTACTATGACCCCTAGAGAGTGAAAAGTTCATGCTGTAAAAGTAGTATTGGTGTCCTGTCCTCATGTTGGGAGCTGCACATGCTCAGTCCCTACACAAGGCAGCTGTGATTCATATACTGAAAGTGGTTCAATTCAATTCAATGTATATAGCTCTACATCATGACAACAATCGCCTCAAGGCACTTAATCTCGTAAGGTAAAGACCCGTTAAGACTGTTATTAAAAATAAACAACAATAAAACAGAGCAGGGGGTAATATTCCACAAACAAAATAAAATTAACTTTAACCTGGTAAATTTATAAGCAAAAAACTTGGATATTGTCATGCATGATTCGTTAAGAACAAGTAATAATGTAGGGCTCAAACTTCATCTGATTTAGGCACACTCTTTGAGATTTGACATATTTGACTGAATCCTGGATCCCTGTTAAAGATCTGTGCTTGCAGACTGAAGTTGTTTTAGTTGTTTCCTTCTAGAACTAGCTTTATGGTGATTCTGTGGCTTACAGGCAAAGAGCAGGCTCAGTTTTCCTGCTCTGGTTACAATGTTCTCGCTCTCTCTCTCTCACACACACACACACACACACACACACACACACACACACACACACACACACACACACTTATTCTTTTCTTTGACATGAGGATGTTTTTCGATGATATCCTGTACCTGTACTAGAAATAAACTCTTGTGGTTTTGCGTTCTGAATGAATATGTGAAACTGTTTTTTCAAACTGCACAAAACAGATGATATGTTGAATGATGAAACAATAAGAGGAACACACGTACTTTTGTTTTAACAACGTCTCCTTCCCATGCAGAAACCCGTGTTCCGTTCTCTTGCTGACCCTTCCTAATATGACTTTGCTTTACATCACTGCTGTGTACTGCAGTATTTCAGATGAAGAGACGCTTCAAAAGATATAAAAAACAGAAGCTCAACAACAATGCTAAACATCATCTACCAAAAAAACACCCCCCGCCCCCCCTTATGTTTCTGGGTTGTTGGCTTTTTTAAAAAAGCATGGTCACCAGAAAAAAGACAAAAAGATTTTTTTAAACTTTCTTTCCTGAAAATTCAATAATGGGCGCAACCTTTTAATATTGATGGCATTTTTCTGTTACTATAGAAAAGTGGGAAGGAAAACTCAACTAGGACCTTCACTGTAGAGGACGCATGTATTCCTTTAGTTATGCAGTGTTATACAGTTTGATAACACTCACTTTATGAAGTAAAAGGCGTGGTGATGGAGTGGCTCATACCTCCGACCTTTACAGAAATGCCCTCTGGAAAAGGAGCTTGAGTTTTCACACTTGTAACTAAGACCACTTAGTGTGGCCATTCCATACTCATACTCGTTTTCGTCTAAAAACGCTCTGCGTGCACACTAGTGTTTTCAATCATTTCCGAACAGTTGTTTTTCCACACTGAGACATCTGAAACGCTTATGTTCTGTTATGAAACGGCTGTGAGCAGGCAGGAAAAGGACCAAAAGTGCTGACTCCGGAGACAGACGTGAACTCAAAAAACAGCTTTAATGCTGAACTCAAAGTAACAAACCTCCAAAGTACAAACATTAACGTAGGCAGGGAAAAACAAAACACACAGCATACATGAGGGTAGATAAGAGTAGATCGCGACAATGACAAACTGAAACACAGGGCTTAAATACACAGAGGGAGCAATCAGGGAATGGACAACAGGAGGGAAACACAGCTGGGGGCAAATCAGAACTAACGAGACAAGGAAGCGTAAACTGAACACACTGAGATAAGACAGAGACCTTCAAAGTAAAACAGGAAACACATAACACAGACTGAACAAAAGACAGACTCACATGCAGGCACTACAGAGGGAACAGAGACGTGGGACCAGGGCAGACACAGACACTGACTGGACACGGGAATATAGCGGACAGGGGAGACAGCAACTAAGGATTACACAGAGACAAACCATAAGACATGACTCTAACAAAAACCCAAAGACTAGAAATTATAAATAATATAATAAACTCAAAAACCCTGGGTCGACGACCCAGGCATCCTAACAGTATCCCCCTCTAAAGGGCTGGCTCCCAGACAGCCCAAACCGACACCAAAACAAAAAACAACCCAACCAGGGTGGGCGGTGGGGGAAAACAGGAAGGAGGGCTCGAAACAAACCGAACACAAGGAGCCAGAAACAAAAAAAAGTGCAAACACTAGAGCCAGGAAAGCAACAGAACAAAAACAGGCTCACGACAGGCGCAGGCGGCCAGGAAAAACAGGTCACAAAAAGTTCAAGGGGCCGGCCCAGAGGCTGACGGCACAACAGTCCAAACCCAGGCAGTTCGGGGGGGCGGCCCAGAGGCTGACGGCCCAAGAGCCCAGAAAACAGTTCAGGAGGCCGGGCAGGCGGGAGGCACCGGCGGCGACGGAGCAGGTCAGGAGGCCGGCCGGGCGGGAGGCACCGGCGCAGTTCAGGGGCCCGTCCATAACGGCAACGATGTCCAGTCATCGGCCTGGAAAGCGGCCGGACAGGACGTGCAGGACGAGTAGGACGAGTAGGCCGGACAGGACGTGCAGGACGAGACGGCATGGAGACCTCAGGCGTAGATGAAGCTAGACGGAGAGAGGCAGGACCAGGCGACGTTGAAGGCGAAGACACGGAGGCTGGACCAGGCGACGCTGAAGGCGAAGACACGGAGGCTGGACCAGGCGGAGCTGAAGACTCGGAGGCCGGACCAGGTGGAGCTGAAGACTCGGAGGCCGGACCAGGCGGCGCTGAAGACTCGAAGCCGGGCCAGGCGGGGACGAAGACTCGGAGGCCGGGCCAGACGAGGGTGGAGCTGCAGGCGACAGCGTGGGAGCCGGGGCAGACACAGACACTGACTGGACACAAGATGATTCAACCTGCTTCGTTTCTGTCTATTTACTTACTATTTACTTTTCCGGCTCTTTGAAACATCACGGCAAAATGTCAAGGAAAAGCACCGAGCTTTTTAAACTCGGTCAGGGGGCTGCTGCTGCAGGCCCCGGATCGGCAGCAGCCCCCTGGCCTTGGTGTGTTCCAGAAAGCGGGGGTGCCTACTGAGGTCAGCGGGGGAACTGACCCCAGATAGCACATAAAGAAAGCACAGATATCATGACACCATAACACAATAAAAAACACAGACAAGCAACATGGGCAAATATTCCAGTGGGAGGCATTGGATTCAGGTGGGGGAGGGTAGTGGTGAGGGCGTATCAGTATATGTGTGTGTGTGTGTGTGTGTGTGTGTGTGTGTGTGTCTTGTGTTCAGCCTTAGAGAGTGTCCTTTTGCCTCTTAGGCTACAATCAACAGTCCGCAGCCTATGCAGGTGACCTTGAGGAATAGGGCAGAGAGTCAGGTTGTTCTCGTATCTCTAGGATAAATTGTTGTTCTCCTCGACGTCAACCTTCAACCGTTGTCCAGTCGGTGCCGTCAGGGTGGGGGGTAGCCGCAAGAGATGTTGTAAATGTTGTTTTGGGATGAACAAACTGCATCAATTTTACAGTCGTTCTTAATGTCCATCACTGGTCTCCTGTTGTGTCATCCGTTGCGAGCTCCTCCAAGATCTTTCCCATATTGCGTTCAGTAAGAACAGTCTACTCACAGCTCTTCCCACAGTTTCAATCATAGCGGCCAGCTTTGTGGGGGTTTGAACAGTAGTCAGCGCTTTCTTAAATTTTCGATAAGCCAGGACCGAGCCAGCTCTGATTAGCAAGAACCCCGTTATCATGGTTCCAAAAAGGTAGATGTCTTCAATGTCCTCAATAGACAGTCCCACCAGGGACACGACGTGCTACTTCTGCCACCCGTTCATCGTGTATCCAGCAGGGAACGTCCCTCCAGGACACTGGGGTTCTCCCGACCCCAGGCTTGTCGTCGAGAAGAGAGTGTCAATTGCATTAAGGGACCAGCGGATCAAATCCATGGTTCTTCTTTAGGTTTTAGAGAACAAGAGCGAGAATGAGAGGCTCTCTCAAGGTTAGAGTCAGACAAGACCAGACAAGGACAAAGAAGCAGCAAGCAGGGAAGATAAGGGGAAGGAGAGGGTGAGAGATGCATCTGCCTCGTCTGAGAGCCACAGTGAATAAATGCATGTAGACACTGAGGGTTCTCAGAAGGGCCCGTGCTGACACCTGCTGCTCTCTGGCAGGAAGCACCATGCCTTCGCGTGTTTCAAATGCACTTTAGAACAGCATGCAGCAACACTACATATGAGCGCGCGGAGGGAGGTTTGAGGTCTTCTTACACCCCCATTTTCTGTTAGCCATTGGGGTGGAGGGGCTGGAAGCAGGCGTTGGCTGTCCCATTGGAGTCTGATGTGCAGATCCTCCCTGCTGCTGCTGCGATCTGCTTGTTTCCACCACAGGGAAAAGGTTAACACCTCCTGGGTCTAGGTTTGGTTTCCCCCTCTGGGGGCGAGGGTACCTGGACCTGGGGTATAGAATTTGTTTGGGGAGTGTGATTGTGTGTACAGTTTCTATTTGTGTCTGTCTCCACGTTGGTTGAGTATTTGTATATGTGTGCATGAGGGTGGGAATGCATGAACATCTCAGGCTCCCCAAGTTATGGATCCTTATCTCCCTTCACCACACTCCCTGCCGGTGGCTGATGCCCTCAGACGTATTGGTGGCTCTTGTTGTCCGGGGCTGGGCGTTCAGGTATATACCGGCTCACTGCCGGTGGCTTCTTGACAGGGCCTGTCAGTCCACTCTGGTGCACCTGGTTGCCGGCAGAGCCCGTGGGCATGTCACTGCAGTCCCCTCTGGCTTCTGCTCCGTGGCTGCTGGGTGACCCCTTGTCTGGAGCTCTCGTCAGCTTTTCCCAGGAGGGTGGCATGCAGGGCCGTTGCTAGCCATTTGGGTGCCCTAAGCACAAATGCTTTATGGTGCCCCCCCCTCCCCCCCCCGCCACTGAAAAAAAAAAAAAAAAACATTAATACTTTTGAATTTCTCAGTGGAATTTGTTTAATTAAATAACAACAAACATGACAGTTAAACAAATAAATAAGGTTAAAGGAGGTTAAAAATACTGTTACAAATAAATACTGAAACAAAAATTGAACATTGGAACAAGAACAAAGAGCCTGGCAATAATGTGTAATTTTTTTTATAAAAAAAAAAAATATATAATATAATAGTATTATTATTAATATATTTACAAATAGTTTCACAATAGAATTTAAATAAGAAACTTAAATAAGAAAAATAAGAATTTGAACACAAAAGCCACATTCCTTAAGTAACTATGTTAAACATTTTTACAATTCGTTGTCAGAGTATGCCCTAGACTCTAGGGCATACTCTGACAACCAGAAAATGCAGGCGTGGTGTGCCTCTCTAGGGCCTAGAGAGGCACACGCCTGCATTTTCTGGTTGCAAAATCAGCTATAAGGTCATCATATGATAGCTTCTGAGCCACGTCACCATTGATGCTGATAACAGCCAGACCACTTAAACGTTCCTGCCCCATTGATGAACGCAGGTACGTTTTAATGAGTTTGAGCTTTGAAAAGCTTCGCTCAGCAGAGGCAACTGTGACAGGCAGGGTCAGTGCAATACGCAGAGCAATCCACAGATTGGGATATACCTCTTGAAGCTGATTGTCATGTAAAAATGACAGCATTTCCAAAGCAGACGTCTGTGGTGGCAGCTGAGGAAGGTTGATGATTTCCTGCATCATCTCAGGTCCATCAATGTCAGCTACTCCCTTATCTGTCAGTGTCTTCTGTACTTCAGTGCAGTGTTTTTTTAAATCCTCCTTGGACATCCCATTCACTTTGCTGAAATCAAGCAGCACTCCATATTTCTCCTTCACTTGATTCATGGTCTCAAACCTCTCCTGTAGGGAGATTAAAGCAGAGTCCACAACACAATTGAAAAATGTGACCTCAAGCTTTTTAAGGGCATCATGGAGGGGCTCATCAACAGCTTCATATGCAAACTGCCTTTTTGTGCTCCTGAGCCTTTTCTCCTTCAACTGTGGTTCTATGTTCAGGGCCTCACAGAGTTCTTTGGCAGCTGACACAGCCTCATCAAACCCAGACTGTCTGTATTTAGAGAGGTTACTTTTGGCAGTGTCAATGAGCCTGACAGCAACATCGAGCTGCATGGAGCTGGACTGTAGTAACTTGTTCACCTGGTTTGTGATTGTAAGAAGTTCACACCACACGATGGAGCAAATCAAAAATCGAAATGAGGCTACTTCCTCAGCAAGCACTTGAGCCTCCACCTTTGCGACTGCATCACTTACAGCTTCTCTGGCCTCCAGGAGAGCATCCCTCACTTCTTTTGTCTGACTCCGGACAGCAGTTACACTTTGAAGCCTGCTTTCCCATCTAACGTCACTCCAAGATTTAAGTGTCAATTTCACATGTTTTGTTAAAATGGCCCATCGCTGGGTGGCACTGGAAAAGAAATTGAACAACTTCTGCAAATACCCAAAGTAGCCAGTTGCATCTGGAGAGGACTTGGCAGCATCAGCTATGACCAGATTCATCGTGTGAGCTCCACAAGGCACAAACAATGCTCTCGGGTTTAATTGTAGCAGTCTGGCCTGAACACCTTGCTTCTTCCCCTTCATGTTGGCCCCATTGTCATAGGCCTGTCCTCGACAGTTTTCAAATGGAATGCCAAGCTCCTTCAACTTGTCAAGGACAACATTGGACAGGTTAAGGCCAGTTGTTTGCTCCACATTTATATAGCCAAGAAAGTATTCTTTAATATCTGGTTGTGCTTGGACACAAACAATGCGTACTATGACTGACATTTGTTCAGTGTGACTCACATCTGGAGTACAGTCAAGAATGATGGAGAAGTATTTTGCCAACTGGATTTGCTTCACAATGGCGCGGAATGTTTCTGAAGAGATAATCTGAATTAGTTCGTTCTGTGTCTCAGGGCTGAGGTAATGTGTGTGGGAACCTTCATCTTTTATGTTGGCCAAGTGATTTGCCATTACAAGGTCATATGTTGCCATAAGCTCTACTTCCTTCAAGAAGTTGCCATTGTCCGGCTCATAAAGACAGTCAGAAGAGCCCCTAAAAGACAAATTTCTGGAAGGCAGTGAGAGAGTTATTGAGAGTAATCGTTTGAGAATCTCTCGCCACTTTTTCCTTTCTGCCTCTAGTAAGGTCAACTCCTGTTGATCTATTGCCATGCTTTTCTTTAGCCGTGTGTCCAGTTCTCTCCACTTAAGCATGCACTGTATGTGGTCTTGGCTACACTCATGACCCCTCAAACGGATGTTGATGTTCGACCAGTCACTGAAGCCCTCTGTACTCAGCTTTATATCCTTCACACTGAAAAGCTTACATGCAAAGCAGAACACAGCATTGTTCTGCGGTGAGTACACTAACCAGCTCCGGTGAACCTTTTCTCCATTGGGAAGAATTTTGAACTTAAGGCTAGTGTGAAATGCTCTTCCATCAGGCCCCTTTGGAAAATTAAAATCAGAGCTGACATTAAAAGGACCTCTCCGCACAATTTCAACACGATCAGCATCTACAATGTGAGCTGGCCAAAGAGCAGGATCGGTTGAAGGGGGCACACATGTCTCCACAGTGTCACTTTCTGATAGTCTCTCAGTGACAGGACTCTCAGTGGTACTTGTGTATGGAACTGTACCTGAACTGGTGGTTGATGGTTCTTGTTCTTCTTGGCTAGGGATTGTTGCAGGGTCTACAATGGCTGGTGGTTGATGTCCAGGGATGGCACTACTACTGGATGGTTCATCCTGTCCTTGAGATCCTCCTTGAACATATTTAAGCATTGACCCTGCATACAAGAGAAAATATTCAGGGATTTTACAGAAATACAATTTTGAATCTACAGTAGGCCTACGAAAGATTGCATTATAAGACTAATAAATTAAGTAAGTCACTGGTACATTTAAAAATTACTAACTATATTTTACATGTATAGATTTTCATAATGGCAATATAAACATGCTGTACATAATTTGATATAAATGCGCAAGTAGGAAATCTATATTACTGGAAGATATAGGTTTCATATTACAGTTTCACCAACAGATGTCGCCCTTGATCTATGAACCTAAAGAAAGACGAGAACTATTTATGTGTTCAGACGTCAATGGCATAAATAAGATATGCGTCTTTATAGATATCCTGAAATGCAGCAACATACAAAGTAATCTTGTCTAATCTGATAATAATACTTGACTGCATCACTGACCTATCCCAAAGTTAAGGTTAATCAGTAGCATGCATGACGTTAGCCAGCTAGCAACCTGAGGAGGGAAATGCTAGTCTCACGAATCACGATAACGTTAGCAATCGTGAGTCACGATTGCTAACGTTATCTGAAAACCGTCAATTGAGTGACCATGATGAGTTGCTTTTAGTAGTCCATTCTATATTCATATCCACAACGTAAACAAACTACCCAACATCAATCATTTGCAACATTTGTTAACACAGTATGAACACTGCTAACAGGAGCTATCACAGAGTTGACGGACATGAGCGTGCAAGCAAGGGCTACAATAATGAACTTTTTTTATTATTATTATTTAAACATTGCCTTACCGGCAAGCGACGCCTGAGTTTCATCACGCTTCCTCTTCTTCTTTCTTTTCTCCGCTCCCGACTCCTGTTGCCGTTTCGAGGCCATGTTCAAACAGGTGTTTACCAATTATAGAACAGACCACTGGGAGTGGGGGGGCACCAGGAGGAGACTGGAGACAGGGCACAAAGCAGATTCACCCCTTTTCTCGGGAAAATTGTTTTATGTTGCTTTTGTATTGTTTAACCATATTAATGCATATGATATTTATAGTATTAATATGGTTTACTTTTTTTTTTTATGACCCTGATTTTTTTGGTGCCCTACCGGCCATTTGGTGCCCTACGCAGTGTGCGTTATGTGCGTTTGCGGAGCTACGGCACTGGTGGCATGGTTGCCCCTCCAATGGTCCTCCTTGGGCTCTCGCACTGTGGGGGCCTCTGGATGTCTGGGGCCTGGATCTCCTCCTTGCCTGCTTCATGCCCTGGGGGACGGGGGTTATAATTCCCGACAGCCTCTAAGAGATCCTTACATGGAGAAACCTTTTGAATACAAGCGTGCTGATCCACACAGGTGTGCACACAGGTGTACACACAGGTGTACACAGGCACAAACTACACAAATTGTGTAAATGTATTAATTGTGTTGCAGAAAGTGTCATGTTCTATCAGGCCTAGTTTCTGAGAAAAGTGGAAATAATGTTTTTAAAAATCGATTGTAAAATATGCACTGACAGGCTCCACTTCCTCTAGTTGTGTTTCTCTAGCTTGGTTTCTCCAGGGTTGTCACCGTTGTTGCCCAGATTGGCTGGGGACAATTAGTGAGAGTGAAAAAAAGTCATCTTTAGTGATATGTTCAAGTTCATCAACTTGTATGTTCGTATGCTTTCAACTTGCCCAGCATAATTTGGTCCCTTGTAATTCCATAGAATATTATTTGACAATATTCTTGAAAGCAGTACATGCTGTACATGTAGAATGCTGTCTAAATGACTTTTCTCTGTCTCCGTCAGATCTGCGGACCAACAAAAATACCTTCCTTTATTTTCTTATTACTGACTGAAAACATTTGTTACATGTACAGGAAGCCTTCACCTCTCGTATTCATTGCTTTAACAAAGTTTTTCATTAATATTGTGTGGATCAACCAATGAGTCATGCACAACATTTTTTATGCCCTGGAACCAATTTTGTACATAATGTGGAGCTCTTAGACTCCACCTCTCTCGGAACATCTCAGGCAGAGAGTGTGCCCCCACCACACTCCCTGCCAGTGGCTGATGCCCCCACCCACAAGTGCGTTGGTGGTTCTTGGTGTCTGGAGCTGGGTGCTCAGGCTTGTACTGGCTTACGTCCTCACAAACACACTATCTTGGTTGGCTGCTGCCTTTCAGACATATCATTCATTATCATAAATATTGCATGCTGCTCAGTAACATTCAATATTTATTATTTACTGTTACTTAGGTTGTTGCTGTGGTTTCCCTACTGTGTTGTTCTGTTTTTGCTTGGTTTTTTTTTCTGCAGATGATGAAACAGATTTTTAGTATCCTTTCTTTCTCTCTCTCTCTCTCTCTCCTCCATTTTTCTTTTCCTTCTCCTTCTGTTAAGTTTTTTCCAAGTTCTCTTTTCTTTGTCTTTCCCTTTCCCATCCCCCAATCCTGTCCATTCTGATTGTAATAACTTAAAAGTAATAAATAAATAAATAAATAAATAATAACAGCCAAACAAACAGTGGACACAATCCTGTGGACCAGTATGGTAAAAGCCATATTGATCCACTCGGGAAAATAAATCTGTTGGGCATTTCTACGAGTTCTAGGAGTCTGTTGTGGCCAGTGCAATCCTCCATGCTGTTGCATGCCGGGGGAGTAGATTGAGGGTTGCTGATACTAACAGACTCAATAAACTGATCCGCAAGGCCAGTAATTTTGTGGGGACGTGTCAGAGAGGTGAATGTTGTCCAAGATAAAAGTCGTGTCCAAATTCGTGGGCTCCATGAGCTCCCTCGGTGGAGTGAAACTGCCGTCTGCTCCTTGCTATCTAAAATATAACAGGACACTGGCATAAATTCTTGACCATCTCACACTTCTGTTTAATCGGTTTTCTGTTTGACGTTTATTCAGCTGTGTGAAAACCACCCGGGGGATTAATAAAGTTTTATTTTATCTACTCTAACCTAATAACTTTAATCTCAGCCAAACCGATTTACTCACGAACAAAAAAAACACTGAACAAAGCCCAACAATAACATTTTTAGGTTGTCTAAGTGACTTATATATTACGTTTAACCCAAGCAGCGAAAGTCCGCGGTGATCTGAAAATGATGTGCCGGGAGTTGTGCCGGTCTCGGCGGCTCTAGTGACCCTCGAGCTCCTGGCTTGCTATTGAGCTGTTGGGTAACAGACGTCTCCGAAAACGTCGAAGCACTTTTGCAAATATGCGATATTTTGATAAACCGAGCAGATATTTGAAGTTTGCACAGCACAGCTACTTTCTCGCCTGAAAATATGTTAAAAGTTTATTTTGTGACCCAGAAAGATTGATAAGAGTAATTTTAAAACTTAGTAGTGGCCGCCATTGCCGGATACTGGAGTTTGGCTGGGCTGCGTTATGAATTCTGGGATATGGTAGGCCACGAAGGACACACCCGACCCATCCTTGAAATTCGGGGAAAAGGAGGACGCATTGGGCAGCCTTCGGTGCGTCGCTGTGACGTAATCGGTCTACAAATGCGTCCCCGGGAGGATGCAGCCCATGAATTTGGACACCCCCAATAATTACAATCGCGGTCTTTGCAAACTACTTTCCTGCCTTGATGGAAAAGAAAATGGACGTCAGACGATTTTTAATTGTTATTTTTTTGAGAAATGAGAGCGGCAATCCTTAAGTTGTGGTGGCTCTGCTCCTGGGTCAACACATAAAGCAGGTAAACAAACTTAAATCCGGTATGTCTTTGAGATTCTATGAACACTGGTAAATGGACTGATTCTTATGTAGCGCTTTTCTACTCTCCCGGAGTACTCAAAGCGCTCTATACAACATGCCTCATTGCCCTCAAACACGACTGTTGGGCAGATTATTCCCAACAGTCGTGTTTTAAAACTCTTAAAAAGCAGCTGTTGCATCCGTCTGCGTCTCCCCATTGATCTTCACTGTAGCTCATCATCCCGGAGAGCTCACTGAAAGCTTTCTCCCAGCTGTAACTGGCGCCTTTGTTTTAGCAGCACCAGAACTTTCTGAAAAAGCTCTGAAGCATGTTTGCTCGTATTTAAAAATGTGCGCGGCAGTAGTCGCTTGTTCTGTCATGCAGATACCGCTTTGCTCCCGTATCTGCTTCATAATCCGCTCAGCTGTTCGCACTGCGGGGAAACACTGGGACACAGCCATAGCTGGACTGGCCATCAGGCATACCGGGCATTTGCCCGGTGGGCCGCTGGCAATTTTTTGTTTTTATGGGCCAATGTATTTTTTATTTTATTTTTTTTTTTTTAGGAAGGGTATATATAATGAAAGGTGTTGGATTGGCCAGTTGGTCATGATCGACTCTGGGCTGGACCAATTACAGCCGAGGAGGCCGGATGCACCCTCCCCCTTCTTTAGCAATCACGTGATTTTCGCGCATTGCATGCCGGGAACTTGTGGCAAAACAATCCAAGTACCGCATCATTTGCAGCACCGCAAAACGTTCATTCTCCGGTTCCAATACCTTCTTGTTTTATCTTTGCCGCACAAAAAAGGAATGTACAAAACAAAAGGAGAACAATGCCGGTCCGTACAAAGACAGACTCCACGAAAAGACAAAGAAAAGATACGAGGAAAAAAATCAAAGGTGTGAAAGGGTCAGACCCTTATGAGCACACAGAGTGGACAAAAGACGTTAGCGTGCTGCCCAACTTTCACCACGCTCAGATTTATAATCATACGGTTCTTGGAGTGAGTGCATACACTCATGAAGTTTAGTAACTTCAGGTCACTGCAACAAGCCCAGGTACAGTTTACCGACGGATGGGTGCAGGACCTTGAAACGCACCGTGTAGAACGAAAGACCATCGTACGAACAAAGGTAAGTTTACCAGTCTCACAAATCATCATAAATACACATTCGTTAACCGTTTATTAATATAACCTTTGAGCTCAACGGTAATTAATTAGTAGTGGAAATAATTTCTGGTAGCATAACAGAAATGTAGCAGTGACAATAATACTGTATGCTGTAATCGCACTGGACAATTAGTGATACAAAACAACTGTTTTATCCTGTGAATAAAAGTATATGTTTTTGTCAATGTACCATAATAACAGAAGCGAAACACAATATTGTGTCAGGACAATTCACTATTTATGCACAATAAACAAAGGAGCATAGCGCGACAATTTCTGTTCAGCGCCAGACTTGCTTGTAACCTATATCACCAATTACGTTAAGAAAAATGACGTATTAACGACTAAAAAACGCTGACCTTTGTGGGAATGCTTGGAGCAGACTAACCTGTGAGCTGGAGTGTTCTGAGACGTTATATTTGGTATATCCAGACCATCCGTCGGCTCTTACTTCGGAAACATGGCTTAAAAAATTTCTCTTCAACGACGTAATCCGATAAAAAAAAAACGATCTCTTTACCCGTCGGCTTCCCGTGGCTGTCATGCGACCGGCTATTGAAGTTAATAATACAACAGCTTCTTGCCATTTTTTGGGTTTCTTTTTATCGCTGTGTAACTGAGTTCAATTGAAAGCCTGCGTGCGCTAGTACCTCTTGCCACGAGTTCCCAGAATCCTTTGCGGTTTTACCCCTGAATGACGTCACATTTTCAATCTTTATCCTGGTGGGCCGGTCTCTAGTCAAAATGCCCGGGCCGATTTTTTGTCCCAGTCCAGCCTTGGACACAGCAGCATCATGAACTCCAGCTATAGGGAGATTTTTCAGCAGCAAAACAAATAAAACCAACGCGAAACGATCAATAAAAAACAAAGACTGCTCTGAGAGTTTGAATTATCAACTGTATTTATTGATGTGTGGTTAAAGAGTATCTTACGTTCAGTAAGTAGGGGCAGGTCCCACCTTCCTCACCTCTGATTGGATAGAAAGTCTCTCCTACTTACTGATGATTAAGATACTCGCTCACGGGGCGGGACAAGTGTGTCTGAGAGAGGGAGGGCGTCTCATGAGACCATCAGTGTTGCCAACGGTCTCTGACAGAAAGTAGCTGAAGTTGCCCAGGGTGTCACACCAAAATAAAAGCGGGGGGGTAAAGCTCTCAGCCTGACATGTTGTCCCAGTCCAGGCCTGTGCATGACTGTCTGACTGCTTAAGTTTAAAAATTAGTCAATGCTAGCTTTTTCTAAAATATTGAAACGGCAGATGTTAAAAAATAAAACAAAGTACTACTGTATCCCACTAGTATGTGTGAAAATACCCACTGTTGCTGCACCTGCGTTTTGTTTTGTGGGATCAAGTAAAGTATTTTTGAATTGATTTAATATTGTATTGGGTAGTGTTAGAACATCAGTGCTTAATAATTGTTTTCATAATCATACGTCCCCAATTATTCAGCAGGCCACATATAGCAACCTGGTTCTTTTAAACACCTGGGGTCCAAATTAATTTTGCATATTATATGTCTGGGCGATAATTTGGAGAAATACGGCATGTTCTGTGAAGCATATTACATCTATGAATATGATCTATGAAGCTAATTCCATGAAGCATGAATATTAATCTATGCCATTGCAAATGCCTTTATTTTAGTGAGGTAAGTGCACAATCTGTTATTTCTGCATAACAGACCCTTGTTAAAATCCAGTGGCACCAAGGTATCATACAATAAAATAATGTGATTAATACATAAGTAAAAGAAATTCCTGTACATGCCCCTTCCTGATTTCTTATGTTTTAACATGTTTGTTACACTTACATGTTTCCAAATGTTAACACAGATGTTCAGAGTAAATACAGATTGTAGTTTTTTAAATGATGATTTCATTGAGTTTGGGGAAACAGCTCCAACTTTACCTCATGTAGAAAAAGTCATTTCCTTCTAAACCTAATAAGTGGTTTTGTCATCTAGCAAGAACTGCAATCGAGCATTTGCAATAACTAATAAAAAAGCACTTGGGACAATTGTGTTGGTGACAGCTTTTGTTATAATATCAATAATATTTCTATGAATATGGGATACTGTTACATGTTTGCACAGACTTTTGTGGAATATGGAGACACTCCTGGCATTATATGAGCAAAGTGAGACTCATTTTTTAGGGTTGGTGGAGATGAGTGTGAAGATCCAAACAATCCCTGTCAGTGATGGAGAAGCTTTGATGAAAATATTTGGTAAAAAGTTCACCAGCATGAAGGAAATGAAGTTTCAAACTTTCCTTAGGAGGAGCCCAGCACGCCTGCTTAAAGAAAAGTGAGTGTGGCGATGTGGATGTAGCGACTGCTGTATAGAGGCCATCCTGCTACACATGAAACACATCAGAGTCATAATTGTTATTTTAGTCACGTGTTTGTTTATTATCCTTATTGTTTTATCTGGGACTGTTTGCAGACATCTCAGAGAGAGGAGACACCAGCATCTGAACAGAGACTCAAACCAGCAACCTGCAGCTCCCTGCTTGGCTGCTCCAGTTTTCTCCTCACTCATGTTGCCCACCAGTGATTTCTAGCTGCCCACCCACACAGCAGGCTAGAATATGCGCTGAGCCTCAGCACCCAATACTTGGACATGTTTTCTTTATTAAATAATGAACCAGACCCCAAAAGTAAACAGCTGTTATTGCTAGGCAACGGGAGCAGCATTTGGCGATGCAGCACCTGACATTCCTGACCATGTGGGCGGAGCATGCATGAAATGGAATGTTCAGTAGAACTGTGCAACACAAGCACTTAGTTCCAGCATGTTTCATTGTATCCAGACACAGCTAGAGACACATCTACAGCAGCATCTCTGTGCAGGACAAACGACAGCTGACGAAGAAACATCGAAAACTTCACTTCACTCCTCTACAAAACGTTGGTTCCTTTGTTTAAAAGGCCAAAATGAATCAGGGGAGAACGAGAAGAGGATCGGCGAGTGCTTCACCTCACAATTCAGTACAGCTGATTAACCTGCAAGAAGAACTTCAAATGATACAGGCTGAAAATGTCAAATTAAAAGAAGAGGCAGAAAAATCAAGAGGAGAAGCTAAAAATTCACAGTTTGAAACTGAAGTAGTATTGCAGGAATTACTGCATGTGGGTCTCAAACTTAAAGGAGAGAAAATGGGAAAACAACAGGCAGAAAACCAGAATGAAAACATGAAGAAAGAACTGTTGGAAGCTCAAAAAGCATTGGAGGAAGAGAAAAGCACAGCACAAGAAGCCAAAAAGAAATATCAAACTGCAAAGAAGGAGGCAGGAAATGTGATGCAGGAATTACAGGAGGTGCAGGAAGCTTTTGAAGAGGGCAAAAGGAAAATGCAGTTGGCAACACAAGAAGCTGCAAATGTAACGGCTGAAGCTGAAACACTAAGGAAGGAATTACTGCATGTGAAGCAACAACTTGAAGAGGAGAAAAAACGTAACCACGAGGCAGAAAATGAGATTGAAAATTTGAAGAAAGAATTGTTGGAAGCTCAAAAAGTGTTGGAGGAAGAGAAAATTAAAACACAGGAAGCAAAGAAAGAAATGGAAGATACAAAGAGTCACAATGAAAACATGAAGAAGGAACTGATGAAAGTGCAAGAAGAACTTGCAGAAGAGAAAATTGAGGTGAAGGCATTCAAGAAAGAAATGAGCGGCTCTGCGGTGACCAAGAAAGACTGCAAAGACGCACTTAAAGAAATACGAAAGCACAAAAAGGAAGCTAAAGAGCTCCTCAAACACAAAGTGAAACTGGCCAAACAGCAGCTGAAAGAAACATTTAAAGATGCCGAGGAGCAGCTCAACAAAACCTTAAAAGAGCTGAAGGCAAAAGCAAAGCAAGCCGAGGACAGGAGGGGATTCTGGAGCAGACTGCTGAGGAAGAACTGACCCAGCAGCATCCAGTTTGAGGACATCAATAGTTTCTTCCTCCTCTCTCCACCTTTCTTTCTCCCCATCCTTCTTCTTGGGACGTTTGTTTGTTTTTAAAAACTCTAATCTAAATACATGCACTGAAACACACAAATAAAATTGCCATAACTTGACCTCATGTTGCCTGCTTCTTTTCTTGTGTGTGAGCGGTAGCTAACATTCTTTAATCAAACACACAAAGAACAGACAACCAAGCTTGATGAAGTCCCTGCATGACCGCGGGACAGACGGTCAGCAGAGTCTGAGCCCAGCATGGCTCTCAGTGAAATACCTTCTCCAGGAACAAAAGGCAGTACACAGCTGTTTCACACCTTAAGGTTCACACTCCCTTGTTACCTCCCAGAGTCCTCGAAGACACAAAAGACTCTTCCTGTGGAGTTGTCTGCTTCCCCCAACTTCCTTACTACACCACCCCCACCATTTGTCTTACTGTATGGGTGTGAGACATGTTAAGTATATCAGAATCAGAATCAGAATCAGAATGCTTTATTGATCCCTGGGGGAAATTATTTTTTGTTACAGTGCTCCATTTTAAACCAACATTAAGACAAGACAGACAATACGCTAACTAAGAATAGTACAATATATACATATATATACATACATACATACATAAGTCACTTATAAATAAATAGTTGGAAAAGAAACATGTGTAGCTGTAGCAGCAAACAGTGTGTTAAGTGGATGCGTTGTACAGGGAGATGGCCACAGGCAGGAATGATTTCCTGTGTCGTTCAGTGGTACTTTTCGGTAATCTCAGTCTCTCACTGAACGAGCTCCTGTGACTGACCAGCATGTCATGGAGTGGGTGGGAGGTGTTATCCAACATTGTCTTTATCTTGGACAGCATCCGCCTCTCCGACACCACCTTGAGGGAGTCCAGCTCCATCCCCACAACATTGCTGGCCTTACGGATCAGTTTATTAAGTCTGTTGGCATCTGCGACCCTCAGCCTGCTCCCCCAGCATGCAACAGCATAGAGGATCGCACTGGCCACAACAGACTCATAGAAAATCCTCAGCATTTTCTGGCAGATGTTGAAGGACCTCAGTCGCCTCAAAAAATAGAGACGACTCTGGCCCTTCCTGTAAAGTGCTGTGGTGTTATAACAGACAGACAGACTTCTCAGATAAGAGGAGCAAAGAAAAAGTGAAGAACAATATTCACCTTATGTTTAATTTCTACCTTCATTAAAGACACTCAGAGAAATTTTGAGGTTAGATAAATAACTTGTAACCAGGTACATATCTGAAAATTTATTTTGTGTAATTTATTTTCTTATTTTTGTTGCATGAAGAATCTGTGTATGTGGACACTCACTGTTTGCCCTCTTTTTCAGGTCCTCACGTATGTCTCTACAAGCAGAGACTCACTGATAGACGACTCTGTTACCAGTTCTAGGGCTGATGCACCCACCCACGTCCCCACCCCCGGTGTATCCTTTATAGGTATGCAAGTTTCTAAATGAAATAAATCACATTGACCTTAAAAATGTGGTTAATCTTAACCAAAGTCCTCAGTTATGGGAAAATGAACTGGAAATGCAAGTTGTGCAACTTCACAACCACAAAAAGATTAGACCTGCTGAAACACGTCAGGCTAATACATGGGCATTTTGGTCGAGCCCACTCCATACCCTGCCTTCATGCAGATTGCCCTTGCACTGTCAAGACATGGGGTGCATTAAGGACGCATTTGTCAAAGCATCATTCACAGTCATCCCAGCCAGGCAATATCCTTTCATTCACGTGCATTGTCTGTAATTCATGCTCTTTCGACAGTGAGAGGCAGTTTTTTGAACATCTTGGTGGCCATCTAAAAAAGTTTGAAACTGTGCCATGTGTTTTTGAGGATTGTGATTATAAGGTTAACAAATACACAACATTCCACAGCCACAAGAGTAGAAAACACAACCCACATTCCTTGGAAAATTTCAAGACTAATGTTCTTCATCAATACCAAAAGAACCCAGATGAAGAATGTGACATTGTTGACGATGACAATTAATGTGGCTCAGTCCTTGAGGAGGACTTAAACAAAATTATTACTAAGAAAGTGGGGCTACTCCTACTGAAAATGGAGAGCGTTTTCAATGTCTCCAATTCATGCATTGACGAACTAGTAGAGGAACTTCATTTCCTTTTTTTTTTTTTTTTTTTTTTTTTTTTTTTTTGGCCTGTCCCGTTTGGCTCTTTTGCATCAGAATTGTTGTCTAAAGGCAAAGAAAGATGCCCAACGGATTTACTTTACCAAACTGACCATCCCAGCCTTGCCGTAATGGTCCATTTGATTCACCTTTTATTGTTTATTTTATTTTCACTTACTGAATACGGGACAGACTTGACTGGGGGAAAGAAGGGGAGAAAGAAAGAGGGAAAGAGAAACAGCTGAGAAGAGGGACGGGGGAGAAGGGCAAAAGACAAAAACTAACAGAACGGGCAGAGAAAAAAAATGCATATATCAATCACCTGGATCACCTGCTGAGAAAGAAAAAAGAAAACAAGCAGAAGAGAACAAGAGTAATAGAATAAACAACATCACAATGATATATGGGAATATGACAGTAAATACTAAATGTTAAACATTATTGTGCAGCACATAAGATCAACAGAACACAGTGTGCTTTGAGGTAGGAGCCAAAAAGGGTGCAGTTTGTGGGTGTGATCACCCGTGTGTACACCTGTGAGCATGGACGCGCTTGTTTTTTGTTTTTTAAAAGGTTCCTTCATGTAATAATCTGCTAGAGGGTGTGGGGGGGCCACAGCCCCGTCCTCCCGGGCATGAAGCAGGTGTGGAGGAGATCAAAACTCCAGACATCCAGAGGCCCCCAGAACACAAGAGACCAAGAAAGACCAACATAGGGGCAGCCGCGCCACTGTCCCGGAAAGAGCTGAGGAGAGTCCCAGATGAGGGCTGACTCAGCAGCCGCGGAGCAGAAGCCAGGGGGAGTTGCAGTGACGCGCCCGTGAGCTCCGCCGGCAGCCACCTGTGCCTGAGTGACCGAGCCCCAGGCCGAGAGGACGATCTGATTTCCTCGTGTCAGCATTGTTCCCACATCATCATAATTAATGTTGTTCCAGGTTCAACATTGCAAGTGACCAATCACCTTCTTGTGACGTCATTCCTTTGCGACTTCGAAATACCCGCCTTCGATTATTTCGAAATACAAGTGAAGAAGCGAAAAACCGCCGCCTGTCCGCCGAATTTGAAGTCAATTTAGGATACTTTCCTTTAATAAACGGTAAGCATTATACATATGTTCCTCACTTGGCTTGCTGTTTGTTTGCTAGCGATAGGCTACTTGACGACAGCATTAGCTAACCAGTGTTCTCTAGACCAGCGTTCCCCAACTTTTTGGGTGTTTCGTGGCCCGGGGGTTGGGTCAGGCAAAATTGCAGTAGCTTCCCTGATCATTTTACAAACATAAGTGAAGAGAATCTGGACTAAAAGGCCTAGACTTATGGTTGTGTGCTGAATCTATGACTCAAACTATCACCTGGAAACATAATTAACTGGTCCATAGCTGTGAAACTGGACATGAGTTCTTGATTCTATGGAGATTAACAGTAATCCAGAAATTTACAAATTTGTCCTGGTACATCGCGTAAATGTTGTCCCAGGGACATCGCGTAAATGTTGTCCCTGGGACATCATGTAGATGTTGTCCCTGGGACATCGTGTAGATGTTGTCCCTGGGACATCGTGTAATTGTTGTCCCTGGGACATCGTGTAATTGTTGTCCCTGGGACATCGTGTAGATGTTGTCCCTGGGACATCGTGTAAATGTTGTCCCTGGGACATCGTGTAGATGTTGTCCCTGGGACATCGTGTAAATGTTGTCCCTGGGACATCGTGTAATTGTTGTCCCTGGGACATCGTGTAGATGTTGTCCCTGGGACATCGTGTAAATGTTGTCCCTGGGACATCGTGTAGATGTTGTCCCTGGGACATCGTGTAAATGTTGTCCCTGGGACATCGTGTAATTGTTGTCCCTGGGACATCGTGTAATTGTTGTCCCTGGGACATCGTGTAGATGTTGTCCCTGGGACATCGTGTAAATGTTGTCCCAGGGACATCGTGTAGATGTTGTCCCTGGGACATCGTGTGATAGCTTGTAAATAATGGAATGAAAATTATTGATTGTTATTAACTTGTGAAAAAGAAGTGTAACAAATCCACATGTTATGTTCTTACACCCTTACAGAAACTGTGACTCCTTCACAATGTCAGGTAAATGTCAACTCATGTTGAATAATCAACCAATCAAGCCTTTTATTATCACATGCAATGTTACACGTACAACTGCAATGAAAATTTCACCCCCTTCTGACCATACATATATTGCTTAAACATCACATTGGGAAGACAGGTCGGAAACAGTTAGGAAGGTCAGAAAACAATTTAATTAATAGATGAGGGGAGAGGAGGAGAAAAAAGAACTACAACCAGACAAAGCTCCTAGAAGACTGAAATGGATGATGGTTGCAGCATGCAAAAAGAAAATGATATCTGTTGACTACAGCATATGCTTTCTCACAGATTACCTTGTGGGAGTAGCTGGACCAAACTCTATTGGTATTTCAAGTTTGAAATCCCTGTTTGACCAGACTAACATTTCAGATGAGGTACCTCTTGACATAAAAATCCTTTTATGTTGTCATAAAACTAATGTTAAATTCTGCTTTAAATACACTTTATTGTACAATTTACTTAATGAATCGTATTCCTTAGTTCTGTTTTTATTTATATGTATTTATTTATTTGTTTTATAAGGTAATAGATGGCCTAATCTATTTGCAGTGTGAGGTATGTTGAAAAGCTTGTTTGATCATAATGACATAGCATGTTTACGTTTTTTGTAATGTATTTGAAAACATGTATTTATGTTATTTTTATAGAATTTCCCTCACATTTATCCAATACCAAGCCAAATCACTGGAAAAATTTTGGATGGGTCCACAAGAGCACAAAGTGCATACTTTTTGAAGGTATGACTTGGACTGTGGTAACTATGTTCTTATCACAAAGGGTTTATAAGTTGCCACTATAAACAAACAGCATTTTCCAAAATTGAAGCCTTGTCAGAAGAACCTGAAAAATACCTTTCTGAAACCTTTTCTGTGTAAAGACTTGTTCAAAAGCAATGCACACAGATTAAAACATTTCTGTCTTGGCCAACTGATAAAGAACACCAAAAATTGAGTGGTGCGTGTTGAGTCTGTGGTCTTGATTTGTTTTGTACACACTATAGAAATTAATTAATGTAAACCAAAAATGACACTTTCTATATGTTTGTGTATCTGCAGAATTAATCACAAGTCTCACCTGACAAGCTTTTGCAGTTTTGCAGTGTCATTCTTGACAGAAAAACATACTTGTCACATTATTTTTATTTCCAGAAAAACATCTTTCAGATGTATGAGAAATTGATTGGAGCCTGTCTGGAAAACGGCAGCCACTGGACCTTGTTTGTAAGTTGCACAGATTTTGCACTCTCTCTAGTGCATGATACTTTTCAGTGTCCCTCATTAGGAAAGCTCAAGGCCCAAGCCTACCATATCCATCTTTTTACAAAACAGTTTTGTGACATACCCAAGAGGACCAAAACAAACAAACATTTCTTTGTTAATCTAATTCTTTTTGTTCTTTTTTTTTTTTTTTCTTCTTCGTCAATTATTAGTTTGCCCAATCTCTCATTGACGGTAAAACACAAGTGGAGGAGTACAACACTGAAATCACAAAGCTCAGGTCCCGACTTTGCCACTACTTATTTTCCTCAATGGGTAAAGATAAAATTAGCTGCCTTCTTTTTCTCTAACATTGGAAAATGTAACTTGTACTTAAACAAATTATATTTTGCAGATCGAACTAGGAAGTGCAGTCAGTGCTGGTGTGTGATTGCAGCCAAAGACCGGGTACGCTATGACATGTCCTTAGCCATATAGATTGTTTATTTAATGGACTTTGTTCATTTGTTTTTTGTTTGTTTATTTCTTCTTCTTTTTTTTTTTTTTAATTCACAGGTGCAGTGCCAGAAATGTGGTGCATACAAGCACATGCGTTGTTCAAAGTCTGTTTGTGGCATCTGTATCTTCTGTGAGAGTAAGTCACAATATAACTAAACAATGTCCAAAAATGTTTAAAGTGAATTTTTTTTTCGTAATTTTGCCTTTGCACACCAGGACTGTGTAATTAAAGTGGACGTTTCAAGATCCAGTTTTTACACAAAACTATTTTAGACATAACTGTGTCGTATTGTGGGGATTTCTCTTCACAATTAAATTGATATAGTGCTGTTTATATCATTCTTCTTTATGTAACAGCACAGTGCAGCACAGCAGAGGGAAAGGAGTTGTGCAGCATAGTGGGTGGCTATACAGGAGGAGCAATAGAAGTAGCCAGTGAAGAATGTCATCAGGGAAAGCATCAGGCAGCGAATGACAAAGGAAAAGTTCCTAAGGGAGAGAACATCTGCAGCAAATCGACAAGTAACAGTGAGATAGGAAGACTGACAGTCAGAGATGAAGGTACACAGACTGAAGACAAAGAAAAAGAAACAGAAGTATACGGCACAAGTCTGAGTACAGATAATGCTGCTGCTGATGATGTTGACAGGATCGATGCAGATGCAGAATTTCAAACTGATTCAGAAGGAACTAGTACAGTTTACAGAGTGCATGGTCGCTTATCTGTACCAAGCTCAAAAAAGAAAACCTACACAATAACAGAAGACGAGATCAAGCGCAGAATCAACGCAGAGAACATGTCAGTTCATGTTTTCAGAGGTTTGATTGGGGTAGGTATACATTTCGTGATTTTGATGTCACCTGAAATAAATCCGGGTTACTCGTATCAATGAAGTGACAATGTGGCTGGAAATTGTGCATTTGCTGCAACATATACACAATTACACCATGTAAACAAAAGCATTTAACTTTGTGCGCGTGTGTGTGTCTCTCTCTGCTCTTTTGGTGTTTGCACTTTTTCTTTTTTAGGGCCGTAAAGCCAAACTGCCCGCAATGATTCTTGACAGGCCTAAGAAGGCCAAAACTAAAGTAACAGTGTTTAGTGTTCTGAGTGAAGAGGAGGCTGGGGAGCTAGCCCTCGGGTTTGCCGGAAGATTGGCCTGCGATGTCACAACAGACATGGTCTGTAAAGGCATCGACCATTCAAGTGCTGATATGACAAAGTAAGTTAGTAAAACAATATGAAAGTTGTATCTTTTTTGGTATTATTTGTCATTTCCCCGTATTTGGGTTATTGGTGTAACATTGTTAATCTTACTTTCTAATAACAGACAGACTCTTCTCAAAATCCAACACAATCTTAAACATGAGCTGACTGATTCCTCAACCTTCAGTTTGCTGACACACACCTTTGGCCTCGCTGCACTGGATTCTGTCATTTCATTCCTGTGTGAAAAACTTGATCTTGTCTCTTAAATAATGAAACCTTTTGTGACTTTTGTTTGTTCTGTAAATCAGAATCTTGAAAATTGTTCATTGTTGTTCTAAGTTTGTGTTAACTATTTGGCAAAAATGATTGGTTCCTAATCCAAACAGCATAATGACTGTTCTAACACATATCTTAAAAATGCTACAAAGAAAGAAAATTATCACATGTTTCAATATGAATGTAATTGTGTCACACTCGGTTTGTAGTAGCTTTCCTGTTTTATTTTGAGTTTTGGTATGTTTACACTGTTATTTTTATTTCCCGTGTGTTCGTCTTCCCTTATTAGTTTTACTGTATTTAATTAGTCTGATTTAATAACTTATAATTATTTACTTTCCAGTGTGTATATATGCTCCTCGTTTGGATTATTGTTTGTTTGAGTTCTGCCTGTCTTTTCTATTAAAGATTTGGACTTTTGGACTATTAGTGGACCTCGTAGGTTTTTATTCTGTTCAATTGGTAATTGACTGGGTTTAATTTAGTGGCCTGGAAAACAGGCCGGAGGGGTCTGGTCATTTTAACCCCCTAAGACCCGAAATCTTCCATGGCATGCATTTTTAATTTCTCTTTGATATTTGGGCCGATTGGAACCCGATGAATGTAAAAAGAAAGAATTACCAGGTTTTGTTTTTTTTACCTAATTTTTGTTTCTGAGAAAAATGAGAGCCACATATGAGGACATTCATTTGAAATTTCGATAGAACAGTTGCCGTATAATGTCCTCATAACTGTATATCAGGCACTTGTTGATCAAGATTTAGTATTTTGGTCTAAATAACCCAAAATGTGATGTCCACATGTGTGGACGCCAGGCTGGAGTAAAGTGTTAGAGCTATTTATACCTATGTAAACTTTTATACACTGGTTTTTACCTGTCTTGTTTCAGAAAGGTTTAAAAGGGTAATGTCCACAGTTTATTTGTTTATTTATTTGTTTGAATTCAACATATTTTATTAAAGTAATTGAGCTTGAACACAGAAAAAACTGAATCAAATAATCATAAAATCAAATCACTTGCACTATACTAAAGTCTAATCTACTCTGAGCTAATGCCGGTTTCCAACACTAATGATCGGGTGAAGGAGAGAGATGAGGGTGTGCACGGCCACTGGTGCTCTTATCCCTGTTCTTTGTGATACAATCCAACAGGAAAGCAGTCAAACCCTTGGACATTAGCCAAGTTAACGTTCACAAATATATACACACAGAGGAACTCTGAGCCCCAATGTCAGCATTAGCACAAACATGCCACTTCATACCAAATCTCAGTGTGAGGTCAGGTGTTAGTCTCATTCCATTATTCTGGCTATATTTTCTTACTCATTACTATTAAACTTATACTTAAGACTAACTATTAACAAAATCACACCCCAATAACTCTGTTATTACACTTTGTATTTAATCATAAAAAGGCTGGATGTTGAAACCTTTTACTTCTATTTTGTATGAGCCAGGATTCTCAACAGCTGATACTCTATGTCCAAAAAGTGACAGGTATCGTTTTATGGAGCAAAAAACTTAAGAGCGCATATTTTATAAATAATACCAACAATTACAAATGCAGACCTTTAATAGTAATAAGTAATCCTTTATTTATAATGCATAGCAATATAAAAATAGTAACATATGAAAATATTACAATGGGCACAGATGAATTTGTATCAAAAACAGCAACCAAGCCAAAGTAATGAATAACACACATAAATAACAACTGCTTGAGAGACCAAACAATTTCTTTTCATCTGTTCCTTGGCAGAAAGTTAAGACAGCTATTCAGCTTTAGGTTTCAATAAACAGAAGTAATGGATGCAGTCCCTTTGAAATGTCACACAAAAGTCTACTTGTGCATATACTTAGCTTTAACTCTTCTCTTTTTTGTTTTGTATTCCAAAAGGTTTTCATTTTCTCCAGAGGATGTCTCCCTTTCAGTGGTTATCGACTGTTCACATTCATTTTCAGACTGTTGGAATGTCGATGCTGGCCGAACGTTTCTTGCTAGAATACAATGGCCTAATTTTGCGTGCATTATCTGTCGTCTTTATTTCGTACTGGCATATACTTTTGCCTACTTGTTTTGTTTTTAAGACATTTGTATGCAGTTCATCTATCATTGCAGTAATACCCTCTGGAATGAATGCCCACTGTTTAACTGTGTCTAAAACAGCATTTAGTTTTCCAACTGCATCTTCTGTGCATTTTTTGTCTGTGCTTTCAACTACAGGAGTGTCATTCAAAGTTGATAGAGGACTTTTCAGAGAGTTTTTCATTTGTTTAAAATGGCTACAAGCCACCTTCAGGCAAGCACATGTGTTATAGTGAGAGAACGTACAACAAGTGCACTGAAGTGTTTCAGCCGATGCAAAAAAACACAGATTTCCAAACAAACTTGGCATTTTTATCACTTTCAAGTCCTCACAGTGTACAAAGTAATGCCTTTCTTTCACTGCAATTCTTGCCAAGGTCTGTTTCCATGTTTGGATAGATGTCATTGTCAGCCTCTGCTAATTTTGCAAGTAACACTAGATGCTTGCAAAGAAGTCCTCGTAAGCCATATGTACAGTTGCAGTAGGACTCAACAGGGCAGACATCATACACCATGTCTTCTCTTGACTCAGATGGGACTTGATATGCATTAACTCCATGGCTGTTCTTGACTGTAATTTTAAGAGCCCAACCACTTTCCATCAGTCTTGAAGCAGATGGAAAAAAAAGCAGGTTTGCTGACACAAGGTGTCAGCAAACCTGTTTTTCATGCGGCCCACATCTTGCAGGGTTTTTATGACTGAGAAGTAGTCGTCGGCCTTCCCTAGGAGCACTTCAATCAGATCATCCAGACGCCTATTCTTGTAGCCAGATAAAAACTGGTATTTCAGGCGGTGGAAAAATCTGAAAAACAGTTATTTGAAATGATTAGTAACTGTAATTGAAGGAATTTAAAGTTTTAATCAAGACTGTATTATTTTTTAAAAAATTGGAATACCTATTGCACACGTCTTTTATAAAGGAATGCTCTGTGCCGGTTTAGCTGATTTAGGCAAATCCACCTACTCTGTTTTTTGTTGTGATAACATAAAAAACGCTGCTAGAATTTAAAGGATTTGCCTAAAACCTGTTCTGGCAATGACATGACGAACCTACTCAGTTTAGCCTCTTGGATTAAAGCATAATATCTTTTTTTCAGCAATACAATTGAATGAGGTCAAAATAATAAATCATACCTTTCAATCACATTGTTTGTTTCAGAACGAGCGTGACTGAAGCGACGGCCGTAGTCACACCACATGTGGCCAATGCCTTCCCAGTGCTTCTGAAAATACTGGCACACCAAAGGGTATTGCTTAAATGTCTGGCAGAACTCTGCTGATGTGGCTTTAAAGTCGTCCTCCTAAGAGAATTGGATGCAACAGAATATATTTCAATCCATTTAACAGACCTATTGAAATCTTTAATATTATGTATTGAAGCCCTTTTCCTTTTATTGAATAACATAAGATAAGATAAGATAAGATAAGATAGAACTTTATTAATCCCTCGGGTGGGTTCCTCTGGGAAATTCGATTTCCAAAAAAGCACAGCACCGACAGAAGTTACAGAGTTATACACACACACATATATATAAATACAGAGACAAATATAAATAAAGTATACAAAGGGGATAAATAGAATAAATAGGAATAAAAATAAAAATACAAGTGAATTGCACATTTCAAGTATTGAGTCTATTGCACTGTTGACTATTTACAAAAGTATTGCACAAAAGGTATTGTACAGTGAGGTGAAGAGGCACTACAGCTTAGTTGTTCCCCCCTTTGTCCTCCTGTTTCCCCTCCCTCTCCCCACCAGAGAGGAGTTAAACAGTCTGATGGCGTGTGGGACAAAGGAGTTTTTAAGTCTGTTAGTTCTTGTCTTTGGGAGAAGCAACCTGTCACTGAACAGACTCTTCTGGTTGTTTATGGCCGTGTGCAGAGGATGTCTGGCATTGTCCATAATGTCCATCAGTTTCTTTAATGTCCTTTTCTCTGCCACTGTCACCAGAGTGTCCAGCTTCATGCCGACCACAGAGCTAGCCCTCCTGATCAGTTTCTCCAGCCTGGATGAGTCCTTCTTTGCTGTGCTGCTCCCCCAGCACACCACAGCATAGAAAAGTACTCCAGCAACCACCGACTGGTAAAACATCCTCAGGAGCTTCCTGCAGATGTTAAAAGACCTCAGCCTCCTGAGGAAGTACAGTCGGCTTTGGGCTTTTTTATACAGGTGCTCTGTGTTGCATGACCAGTCCAGTTTATTGTCCACCCACAGCCCGAGGTACTTGTACTTGTTGACCACCTCCACCTCCTCCCCCTCTATCTGAACCGGCAGTGGACCTTCTCTGGACCTCCCGAAGTCCACAACCAGTTCCTTAGTCTTTGAGGTGTTGAGTTGCAGGTGGTTTGTGTGACTCCATGCGACAAAGTTCCTCACCAGACTTCTGTGCTCCTCTTCCTGATCATCCCAGATACACCCCATGATGGCTGTGTCATCTGCAAACTTCTGAATATGGCATAATTCAGAGTTGTAGCAGAAGTCAGAGGTGTACAGGGTGAAGAGAAGAGGGGACAGCACAGTTCCCTGTGGTGCTCCTGTGCTGCTGACCACTGTGTCAGACGTGATGTCCTTCAGCCTGACGTACTGTGGTCTGTCGGTGAGGTAGTCGGAGATCCAAGCCACCAGGCAGGGGTCCACCTCCATCCTGTTCAGTTTTTCTTGAAGCATACAGGGCCGGATGGTATTAAAGGCACTGGAAAAGTCAAGAAACAGGATCCTGACCGTGCCTTTTCCCCCATCCAGGTGTGAGTGGGCTCTGTGTAGGAGGTACAGGATGGCATCCTCCACTCCGACACCCGCCTTGTATGCAAACTGTAGTGGGTCCTGGGCATGTTGTACCTGTGGTCGGAGGAGGTTGAGGAAGAGCCGCTCTAGAGTCTTCATAAGATGTGACGTCAGTGCCACCGGTCGGAAGTCATTCAGCTCATTGGGCCGGTTCTTTTTGGGGACCGGGACGATGCAGGATGTCTTCCATAGGGCGGGCACTCTCCCCAGTCGCAGACTGAGGTTGAAGACTCGTTGTAGCAGCTCCCCAAGTTCAGCAGCACACGCCTTTAGCATCCTAGGACACACCTTGTCTGGGCCTGCTGCCTTTCTGGGGCGAAGCTTCCTCAGTTGTCTCCTGACCTGATCCACTGTGACACTGGGAGATGTTTGGGAAGAGGGGAGGGGGGGAGATGTCTTGCTGCTGAGAGAGGGATTGGAGGAGGGGGGTGTCATGGTGTCAGGAAGGGGGGGAAGCGAGGGAGGTAGGAGAGTGGGGATTGGACTCTGTAGTTATTAAGTTATTAATAATATGTCGTGTTTTTGTATTAAGAAGCAATTATTTCTTCCCTTACAATGGCTAAGAAGGAACACTAAACCTATAAGCATATTTGGTTTCAGCATCTGTCTGTGAAAGAATCCCACTCACAAGTTCTCCTGCACAGTGGGTGACACAATGATGTTCTGCACAGCTTAAGTACTTGTTTTGATAAGCAAGATAAGAAGCCAGTTTTAGAAATTGTTTCAAAAATCTATTTTGTATCTCTGTAACTTTTTTTAGCAACTGAAAGTTATTATGCTCTTAGTCAAGAAATCAAAATGTGAAATAGACAAATTACACTTACAGATGTGCAAGCTTTCAGCTTACAAAAGAAAGAAATGATTTCATTTCTCTTTTGGGTGTTAGAAAGCCCATGGACCCCGGACTCTGATTTTGAAAGCCATCGATTAACAGCCTGTGAATGTAAGAGAAAAAAAGTTCATCTGGAGAGAGAGACAGAGGAGCAGCTGTACAAAAAGCATAAAAGAAAGCTGACGTCCAAAAATAACTTTGTCACTCACTGGACAAGAGGACCTGTGCATTACAGAAATCAACCAGGCAAACATATTTTTAAATGTCAAAAAGAGCTTTGGGAAGCAGCCACCAGAAGATGAGTGCACTGTGGTCTTAAATGGATGGACATAGTCACTCAACATTTTATCCCTTTATATTCATTAACCTGAGTAGGTGAATATCACAATGAGGCAAATCATAACAACAGGACCCTGTTGTAAAAATGTGTTTCAGGTGCATCTTAGACAACGTGAAAAGAAAACAATGTGGTTTACCTGCAAGACATGGTACCAGCATAGAAGGATAGCTGACTCTGGAAAAACCTTCTGCAAAGCATTTATTTCCGCAAAGTCTATGTCAACCATAAATGCTCTACAGAAAAAAAGAAAACACTAAATGAGATTAAACAGTATGAAAATGTTTTTGCTATCTCAAAGCACCACTTCAATGCCAAATTAAACATTTCAACTCACAAGTAGATATATAAAATACTGCATACAGCCTATAGGAATAGCTTTAACAACTGGAAAGGAAAGTTTTTTGCAGCCCATGCTGCAGCTATAGCATTAGATTCTGGCATGTTATAACTTTTTTGAAAAGGAATTATTTCAAAATTAATAGCTGTCAATGTATTATTTACCTCGGGGAAGTTGGGAAATGCTCACAAACTATTCCAAGAACAGTTTCCAGGGTTTTCTGACTTTCGTTGCTGACAATAGCATAGGCCACAGGGACTCCATGCCCATGATCATCTCTTACAACAAGTGTGAATAAGGGAAATGAATACTGGTTAACGCAGTGCGTGGTGTCAACAAATACTAACTGTTTTGCATAGTTCTCCATGTTTGATTTCATTACAGGTGTCTGCAAAACAATCATTAGTTCTTGGTCAGATGTGTATGGTTGATAGAAGAGAACATGTTCTTGATGTTTTCCATTAAGTAAGGTATGTACACTTTGACTGTCTCCACAGTTAAAGTGCTTCTTCCTCATCATGCAGGTTCTAACACTGTCAATGTCACATGGTGTGACAAAATGCTCTCTGTTGTGAAGATCTCTGTGTCCATGTTCTTTGGCCCATTTATGACATTCGGTTAGTATGATGGCTGGCTTAGTTCCAAGGGAAAGCAGTTCCTCAATCTTCCCCCTCAAATCACTGGAAATATTGTTGAAATGTGCGTCTTTTGGGTCCGAAGGATCATGCCCATCATGCTTATCATATGTACGCTGCACGATGACTGTGTGGTCTTTCCAACATTTGAGTACTTTAAATGAAACATAGGCCTTACAGCCCACTGCTCTGTAGCTGTTTCGACTTTTTTCCCCAGCTCTGATGCAGTTGAATTTGTAATAGTCTCTTTTCCTGTCTTTACCTGAGGCAACATTTAAACATTTATAATGTCCATGAAGGGTTAATGAGTTCAATTTTTCTAACACAACACTGAATGGGTCCTCCTGGCATTGTGACACATGCACACAAAGTTGTGTGTCTTTTCCAGTTCTTTTTTTTTCGTCATTCAGAACACTTCTTCTAATTATATCGTCCATTTCTGGTGGAAAAATAACGAAGGTTTAATTAGTCAATATTCATTAATTCATTTTAACTTGTTTTGGGGTTTTTTGCAATACAATGTAAATATTAAATATAATATTAAAATATATATATATATATAAAATAATATAAAACAAACAGGGGCTAAAAGAAGCTAAACTTTCATATGGTATGTCTCTGGCAACTTTAACATGATGTCCCAGGGACAACATCTACACGATGTCCCAGGGACAACATTTACGCGATGTCCCAGGGACAACATTTACGCGATGTCCCAGGGACAACATCTACACGATGTCCCTGGGACAAATTTGTAAATTTCTGGATTACTGTTAATCTCCATAGAATCAAGAACTCATGTCCAGTTTCACAGCTATGGACCAGTTAATTATGTTTCCAGGTGATAGTTTGATTCATAGATTCAGCACACAACCATAAGTCTAGGCCTTTTAGTCCAGATTCTCTTCACTTATGTTTGTAAAATGATCAGGGAAGCTACTGCAATTTTGCCTGACCCAACCCCCGGGCCACGAAACACCCAAAAAGTTGGGGAACGCTGGTCTAGAGAACACTGGTTAGCTAATGCTGTTGTCAAGTAGCCTATCGCTAGCAAACAAACAGCAAGCCAAGTGAGGAACATATGTATAATGCTTACCGTTTATTAAAGGAAAGTATCCTAAATTGACTTCAAATTCGGCGGACAGGCGGCGGTTTTTCGCTTCTTCACTTGTATTTCGAAATACTCGAAGGCGGGTATTTCGAAGTCGCAAAGGAATGACGTCACAAGAAGGTGATTGGTCACTTGCAATGTTGAACCTGGAACAACATTAATTATGATGATGTGGGAACAATGCTGACACGAGGAAATCAGATCGTCCAGGCCGAGAGGCCGGGGGCACCCCACCTCCGAAGTGGCCCGAGCGGACACAAAGAACCACCAACGCACCGATGTCTGAGGGAGTCCACCACTGGCAGGGGAAGTGGTGGTAGGGGGAGATAGGCCTCCAAACCTTGGAGGGCCTGAGATGTCCCCAGAGAGGTGGCGCCTGACACCCAACCTGACATATAGACACAGACATACAGGCACACACAGACACAAACATCCATTCCCACCCTCATGCTCTCATATGCACTTACTCCACACTCAACCAACGTGGAGACAGACATAAAGAGACGCTGTATACACGACCACACTCCCCAAGCGTACTCTACAAACCGGGTCTAGGTACCCTTGCCCCTGGATGGGGGAACTGCACCCAGACCCAGGTGGTGTTACCCTTTTCCCTGCGGTGGGGGGAGGCAGACCGCCCCGACTCCGCAGCAGCAGGGAGGCCCCACACTCCAGACCGCAGTCGGACGGCCAACTCCTCCTCCTAGCCCCCCCGCTCCAGCAGGCCGCAGAGAACGGGGGTGAGAGAAGACTCCAAACCTCCCTCCACCCGCTCATTGTAGTGTTGATGCATGTGTGTTCTAAGGTGCCTTTAAAACCCAGGAGGGCATGGAGCTACCTGCCAGAGAGCAGCAGGTAAGCACATGGTCCCTCCTGCTAGCCCTCAATGTCTACGTGTATTTAACCTTGAGAGGTGGGCAACGACGCCAGGGGTGGGGTGTACACCCTGATGGATGGATTCCGTGTATCGTGCCTGACTGAATATATATATATATATATATATATATATATATATATATATATATATATATATATATATATATATATATATATATGTGTGTATGTATGTATAGAGAGAGAGAGAGAGAGAGAAAGAGAGAGATACATATTTACATACATATATATAGA
>NC_140622.1:8961803-9259303 GCF_057382275.1 Copadichromis virginalis
TTCTGTTATTATGGTACACTGACAAAAACACATACTTTTATTCACAGGATAAAACAGGTTTTTTGTATCACTAATTGCCCAGTACGATTACAGCATATATTATTGTCACTGCTACATTTCTGTAACGCGTACCAGAAATTATTTCCACTACTAATTAATTACCATTGAGCTCAAAGGTCCTATTAATAAACGGTTAACGAATGTGTATTTATGAAGACGATTTGTGAGACTGGTAAACTTATGATACGTACGATGGTCTTTCGTTCTACACGGTGCATTTCAAGGTCCTGCACCCATCCGTCGGTAAACTGTACCTGGGCTTGTTGCAGTGACCGGAAGTTACTAAACTTCATGAGTGTATGCACTCACTCCAAGAACCGTATAATTATAAATATGCATATAAATATGCTAAGATGAGATAGCTGACTTCATCTAACTAGCAAATGTTGTCCAGGCTACGTTGGTGATACAGTTTTTTTTAATGTGTATGATATTTTTGTCATGCGATTTTAAAGCTGGTCCTACAACCGCATCCAAGAATAACATGCATCTTATCTCAGAACTGTCGGTGAAAATTATTCTTGGAGCTAGGTTTAATTGAGCTGCATTTTAAAGAGGTGCAATTTCACAATTTGTGTATATTTTCTAAGTTCACTATTTTGTCATGTGTTGAGAAAAACACAGATTTTAAAATTACATGGTCTAATATTTACATTTAGCATAACTGCAACATTATTTTTTCGTTTGTTTTTTTTAAAGACTCGAAAGGACTTGAAATTCAAAGTTTCAGACTTGTGACTTGACTCGGACTTTTACACCAGTGACTTGAGACTCGACTCTGACTTGCCTGACATTACTTGAGACTTGAGGATAAAGACTTGAGACTTACTTGAGACTTGCAAAACAATGACTTGGTCCCACCTCTGACACACACACACACACACACACACACACACACACACAGTATTCTTTGTTCACATGTATACCTATGTAAGATGTCATATGTTAATGACCCTATGCATATTCATGTAACCACAATAAAAGGAGTGCTATGGGGAGCCTGGCTGAGAGTCTGATGGAGGCTAGGTGGTGGGACGACACTTGGCTCCAGCCAGATTTCCCTCATGCATGAGTAAACCAGCCTGCTTGTGTCTTGCTTTGCAGTGTAATTATATTGTCTTCAACGTTCCAGCGGATAGGTACGAGCTACAAACCTATCATTAATTGGTCCTTCGATGCCGGAGCCCTGGGATCGCATTCACCGAGGGGGGGGAGAGGCACGCTGAAAGACTGACATCAGCCAGGAAGTTCCTGTGGATTCGCTGTCTGTCCTTTCTCCTCGATGAATGACGATCGGCGGGATTCGAGGCTACATTACACGCTAAGCAACACCGAGTAAGTTTAAGTCTTTGCCGCTGTGTGCAGCAAAGCACGCGGTCACTGTGTGAGGTTGCGTTGTAAGTCTTTGCCGCTGTGTGCAGCAAAGCACGCATCCACTGTGTGAGGTTGCGTTGAAAGTCTTTATCACTGTGTGCGATAAAGCGCGTGATCACTGCTATGTAAGTCTTTGCCACTGTGTGCGGCAGAGCACGTGGTCACTGTGTGAGACTGCGTTGAGACAATAGGCCTAATTTTTGTTGGTTGTGAGTGAGGATATTTGTTGTTGTTGTTGTTGTGTGAGTGTGTGCGGAGTAGAACACGTGGTCTGCGACACCGACTGTTGTTGTTATCATGGTTTCCTAAGCAGCCAGGAGTGTGTGGAAAAGGCCAGCCCACATCAGCAGCTGTGCTCTGGTGGGTGGCTTTCCCCCCACCCCTTGCTGACACAAAATGTTAACTCTTTAGCTTGCCCTGTTCGACAACAGCCTGTGTGCCAAACCATTGAGGTGGATAGTTGTTAAAAGTAACCTACATTAAGCTTGTGGTTGCTCAAATTCAGTACAATGACATGTGAGGTGAAGTGATATAGGTAAATATTTAAACTCATGAAGTGCATAGAGGCACTTGACCTGTGTGGAAGACTGTCGTCTTATTATGAGCCATTGTTGAGATATAGAGCACATCTGTGAAAACAATTAATATGCTGCAACTACTGTGTGATGTCGCGTTGCAGTTTTGTTTTTGTTTTTTGAGCTGATGAGCAAGCTACACATTATCAGATCAAGAGCTGTCTGAGAACTACTCAAAGAGAGGGGAAACAGAGAGTGTGCAGCGTTTCCATGAGCAGTTTTTCTGCACCTTGACTAGTGTGTGTGTAGCATCAGCATCATGTTTTTGTTTATTTGTTTTGTTGGATTAAAAATAATTAAATAAACTGGTGATCATGCCTATGGATCACCATGGCACATATCTCCAGCCATATGATTTATTTATGCAGATGAAAAAGTGAGTGTGAATGTGTCTGACATCACAGTGTTTTTGTGCACTGTGCAAAAGTAATTGCCTTTGATTGTGAGTGAGAGCAGTGATTTTGCGGATCACAAGCTATTGTAAAGGAAAAAAAAAAAGAGTGAAAAAGAGACAAATTACATTGTAGACGAAGAAAAATAATCATAGGAAAAAGGTTTTGTGTTGATCAGCCAAAAAACAACTACAATGTCATTTTCTGCTTTAAGAAAGGATTGTTCACACAAACACGGACAGAGAGAGAGAGCGAGAGAGATGTGTGTTGATTAAGCAGTGATGATAATGAACATGTCTTACTTTGTCACTTTCAGGTGAAAAGCAGACCTGTATCAATTTTCCACATGCAGCGGTCGGACGGAAGAAATTTATAGTTAAACATCATTGGAAACATGCAGGCCAAGTTCTGGCTGACTTATATACAGCGCAATGTGTTTCTCAACCTCACAAACTCACAAGCAAGCTCACTCCTCCCTGAAGAATGCAGCTCCAAAGCAATAACATGGCAGATAAAGAGACAGCATCAAGTCCTGAGCAAAAAGTCTCAGCAAGCAGCAGCAATGTGGACAAACAGCATCAGAGAAGAGCAAACCCATCATCCTGACTGATCGGATGAATGGCACTGTGTTTACAACAAGCTGCAACTTCACTATGCATGTCAAGAAAACTTTTGAGGAGAACTGAGGAGACTGTTGGAGTTTGACATTTGCCACCTGTGGAGTAAAATGGCAAGAAGAGACAGTGGAACACAGGACAAAGCTGAAGGAGAACTGCCGGCTGGGGACTGTTGCAAGTGGGAGAGGACAAAAGAGTGAGAGGACAACAGAGTGAGATGACAACAGAGTGAGAGTAAGTGGAAACACAGAGGAATGCTGTTATTAAATGTGGGAAATCAAAATTTGGGTTAGCAAATCTGGGGAAAAGAAAACTGACTGCTTAAGTTGGAAAATTGTGAAGGAGTCTGAAACAAATAGAAACATACAAAATCACACAAACAAGCAGAACATGAATTAACTTTACTAACAATTCCAAACACAAAATGACTCATGAAGACTCATAGCACATTAGTTAAGAAATGATCAAATAATAGCAGAGAAGTGTGTAGGAAAGGCAGCTTTAAGAACATGCTCTGCTGGATATGCAGCTCCACAGACATGCATTAGACCTGTCTAATTACACAAACCTGCAATGAAAATTAGTTTGTTATCTTTCATCAGTGTTAAAATAGTGTCAATTTAGCAGACACTTGTTATCAAATACTGAATTTATCCTAAAAAAAAATGACTCTCCAAGTTGCAGGACAACAATTTAACCTTTGTGGGGAAAAAAAAAAAAAAATCCTGGTTTGATGAATCAGTGATCAGGCAATAAATTTAGTGTTAAAATGGTAAATTGGGAGAAGCTTCCTGCTTGATTGATGCAGCAAGTAATTTACTGTATGAGGGAAATTGTCTTTTGTGATACTATTTTGAACATGCTTTCCTGTTGTCCTGTCAACTTAGTGGGTTATGGCTGATATGCAAATTAGTTGATCGGTTTTAGATTAATGAAAGGTGACTGAATTCTAGCACGAGTGGATGAGATGTGTTTGAGTGGAAACTCTAAAACACTGAGTTCCCTGCTTTGATGTGCGAGTGAATTCTGTATCTAGATATACAACTCTGAATACGTCAGAACAAACGTCTTTTGTGAAGTGCATGACAGCATGTCACATGTTTTATGATGAAGGGAAAAAGGAAAATTGAATAAAATAGATCTGTGGCCTAAATGAGTGAAGAGCACAGACCTGGTGATTAAACTCATAAGTTAATAAGACATTAGACTGTTGTGTGTTGTGCAGCTGATGGTTGGTTTGGAGTGAATCTAGCTGATGATTCTTCTCCTGTTGTGAAGTTGATGAGGAGCTTGTGTCATGACTTAACAAGGCCTTTTTATTTTGATACTTTCACAGTGCACTGAAAGTTTGGTTTGATAATTTGTTATTTTTCATTTTTTATCTTTTGAACAGGCACTGATTTTGTTTGTTTATTTCTTTTCTTTAAGCAGATCTGCACGTCGGGAATTGAAAGTGCTATACGACCGATCGAGAAAGCCACTTATTTGGGACAATTATGTCCCAGCCTAAAAAAAAAGGATTCAGCGAGCATTACAGTTCTTCATGTGGTTTGCTCACATGATTTATACCAGGACACCTGGTTGATGTTTTTCCTACTACAGGATTTTTGGGTTTATGTGTGAGGAAAACTGTGTTTACAGGTTATGAGTGGTGATGCTGTTACACTGTGTTTTGGGAAAATGTGACGTTACTTTGATGGTTGATTTTATGGTGTTTTTATGGCACCTCTGGAACCTGTTGACCTGTGTCTGACCTCCATCTGACCACAGTCAATGTGTATTGCTAATGTTTGTTTCTTTGAGAATGCTGTGGAAGATTCAGCTGAAACGGACAAGTGACATGAGTAAAACAAATAAGAGATTACGGTATTTATGGAATAGTTTATTATGGGCTCTTTGCTGGCCACTTTGAGCCCATAATAATAATATGTGAGTGGAGTGACTTTGCTTAAGAGAAGTCACCGATTACATTAATGTTAACTGAGCACATGGGATGATCCATGTTTGAGCCGAATTATGGTAACAATAGTGATTTAATGATTTGAGAAAACCTGCACATGACACTTGTCTTGCCCGTGCTGAATGCTTATTACTCTTTTGATATAATTGTTTATACGTGTGAAGTTTGATTTTATTTCCAGATCTTGTGTATGCAGGCTCCTGGTGGAGCCAGTTTTTAAGACAGGGATCCAGGTTTGGTGAGTTGACGCATGAGAGTGTCCATGCGTCAAGAGGTGGGGTCCAGAATTAACATTAAACAATGTTTACTATTATTGTTGCAGTGATAAACCTTCAGCAGCGTTGGAACATGAAAACTCGAGGGATGAGGAGCGTGCCAAGCTCCATCGACAGCGCAGAAGGAGGTCGAGGATGACATCATGATTCTGTGAAAGCACAGGAACCAGAAGCTATGGTGGTGATGACAGCAGTTTCCTATGAACATCACCTAATGCGGTGCCACTATACTGTACATACGATGACACTCTGAAGGCTGCTGGGATCATAACAGCAGTAAGACAACTGAACCCTGCACCGTTTTCACAGAGGTGTTTCTCTGCAGAGCGTGGACAATGAAGGAGTCATAAATATCCCCCTCACAGGACGAAGGCCTGAAGTGAGGTAATGGGAGGCCATAAAACTAGAGTGCTGAGAGGTCTGCAGCTCTGGAAATAGCTGAGACCCATGTTGACAAACAACAAAACCAACTGGTATGTTTGAATGTTTATTCTACATACATTTGGACTCTGGTCCTATGGACAATGATGGAAACATCTGGAAGAGACATTCATGACGCCCTGCAGAGCTCAAACCACCCTGCAGAGAGACATGTGATTTGCACACCCGCAGGAAGCATCACCAAGCTGAGATGTTTTTGAAAATGTTACTTTCTTATTTTCACTATTAAATTAACAATTTCTTTGTTTGCTTGTAGGATGCAGTTTGCCATGAGATGAGATCAATGAGGAATGAGATAACTGCTAATACATTTGTTAAACTGTGTATTTTTTCAGTAATTTAGGGTGATTTGACATATGCTGAATATAACAATGTTTGCATTGAAACTGTCAGACATGAGGTATTCATAACTGGGAACTTTTCAAGCATAAAGGTCAAAAAGGGGGGAAATGTTAGATTTGTATTGTTGATTGTCATTTATGCTTAGAAATATTTACTCATATATGCTTAGAAGTGTATATAATCATTGGTGGATTGAAAGGATGTTTCATCCTAAAGTAACAGCTCTGTGTAGCATGAAGGGGGAGTGCGTTCACTCCCTCTACAGAGTGTTCCGGCATAGATTACACACCTCCTAGGAAAGGCCGTATCTTCTCTTGCTGATATATGGTATAGCAAACACACGTATATCTGTTTAAGTATAAGAGCCTTTTGTTCAGATGGACCGCTAGACTCCTGGCACCAGCTTTGGGGAGTCTTCACAGGGTCACATCTGGACCTCACACACACACACACACACACACACACACACACACACACACACACACACACACACACACACACACAGTATTCTTTGTTCACATGTATACCTATGTAAGATGTCATATGTTAATGACCCTATGCATATTCATGTAACCACAATAAAAGGAGTGCTATGGGGAGCCTGGCTGAGAGTCTGATGGAGGCTAGGTGGTGGGACGACACTTGGCTCCAGCCAGATTTCCCTCATGCATGAGTAAACCAGCCTGCTTGTGTCTTGCTTTGCAGTGTAATTATATTGTCTTCAACGTTCCAGCGGATAGGTACAAGCTACAAACCTATCAGTTATTCTATAAAATTTTATAGTGCAGAAGGTTCAGCTTGGAAAAAGGGTTAAATATGGCAAAAATAAGTTTCAAAAATGAGAAACAAAGAGTAACTTAACTTAGTTTTGTTAATAAAATCCATACCTCATAGCCAAGGGTTAGAGAGGGCTGGAATGATCTGGAATAGTGCTCCAGCACATTTGGTTGATGAGTAATTAAATCTGATAGGCTGGTTAATACAAATTACTGTTGCATGATTTAATTTTTTCATGTGCTGAAGCATGGCATTGCTTAAAGTTACAACACAAGGTTAACTGCTTAGTAATAAGGCAAGGCAAGGCAAGGCAAGTTTATTTGTATAGCACAATTCAACAACAAGGTGATTCAAAGTGCTTTACAGAGACATTAGAAACAAGAACAAATAAAAAGCATGATTTAAAATTGATTAAAACAAGCAAATAAATTAACTAACTAATTAACAAACAAACAAACAAACAAACAAACAAAACAGTATATAAAATCAAAACAGATAAAATCAGAACAGTAGATAAAATCAGTAGTTAAATGTAAGTTTTGAAATTTAAGCTTAAAGTGTGGATTTGGTGCTTTATTCAAATGCAGCTGAGAACAGGTGAGTCTTCAACCTGGATTTAAATAAACTGAGTGTTTCAGCTGATCTGAGGCTTTCTGGGAGTTTGTTCCAGATATAAGGAGCATAAAAGCTGAATGCAGCTTCTCCGTGTCTGGTTCTGACTCTGGGAACTGATAAAAGACCGGATCCAGATGACCTGAGGGATCTGGATGGTTCATACTGGGTCAGGAGGTCATTGATGTATTTTGGTCCTAAACCATTCAGAGCTTTATAGACCAGCATCAGAACTTTAAAGTCTATCCTCTGACGGACAGGCAGCCAGTGTAAGGACCTCAGAGCTGGACTGATGTGGTCCACTTTTTTGGTCTTAGTGAGGACTCGAGCAGCAGAGTTCTGAATGAGCTGTAGTTGTCTGACTGATTTTTTAGAATAAGAAAACAAGTACACCCCATGGCATTCTTACAGCCTTAACACATCCTTGTTCTTCTCATTCCTGCGATGCGTTCACATGTAACATTTCCAGATGTAAAAGTCAAGGTCGCTTTACTTAAGGATCTACATAGCGCTACAGAAGAGGGGAAAGCATGAGTGAAGTCAGGCTTTTAGTGGCAGGTCATTTCAAAATCTGCTTTTTAAACGGCTCAACAAATAACAGAACTGTTTCTGAGCCGTTTGTCACAGTTTGGTTTACCAGTTAAAGTAGGTGCGCTGTATGTAGAGAAAATGTTCCCATCTCTCAGAGATGCCAGAAAGACAAGACAAAGGTGTACAATGTGAGATTACTTTCAAAGGTAAGGGCTTCTGAACGAGCGACATTCATAAACTGGAAATCTAAAGCTTACATAATGTTCTGATTCATTTTAAAGTTTTAAATTCAAAATTTAAATCAGACATTTGATCCTTGTGTGTTTATGTTTTATTGTGAAACTTTCTTGCTAAACAAATTGAAATATACTAACTTTTTGTCATTCAAAGGTTGCAGTTTAGAGCAGGCTAAAGTTTGCATTACTGCACTATGTTGGATTAGTGCAGAAGAGGTTGTTGTTTCTTGTAACGTTACATCAAGGGCAGCAGACATGATTTTACATTAGTGCACAAACAGAGAAAGACCCCGGCCTGATGGTGGAATTGAACTCAGAACCTTCTTGCTGTGAGGCAACAGTGCTAACTCTCTGGAGCTCAGAAAACAAGTTATTATGAGCAGTGATGGGAATAACGGCGTTACAAGTAATGGCCGTTACCGTCACTAGCAAGAAAGTGCGGTGCGGTCGCGTTACTATTTTTCAACAAACAGACAGTTGAAGCTGTGTTCAGCTTACCGCACCTTATATCAGTTGCTGTAAGTAATCTGGGCGCTACAACTTTTAGCAGCTGCGCGCCCCCTTTATGGCAATCACTTTTTGGCACAACACCTGGAGCTAGGGGGCAAAACAATCGTATGAGTGCTGCTGTTTGGCTGAGGAAGAATAAAGTAGTCGTGGTAAGCCAATCACATGACCACTTTAAGATGACAAAGCAACAATGTGATATATACCAGTTTTTCGTCACGTTTACTGTCTAATGACAGCGCTAGCAAGCACTCTCTGCTTATGACCAAACAAAAAACAGCCCTTTCATGTTGGTGGAAAAATGCACCATGTCGACCAATCAAAAATGATAAGCCAACATGACATTTGGTTGTTTAGGAAGAGGTGGAAGTTTTAGGCGTGACAGCGAGAGAGACAGAGAAAGAAAGACAGCAGAAAAAGAGAGAGAGCGAGTTTTGAGATGTGAGAGATTTGTGACGTTTAGCGTGTTTGGAGTGTGTAGTTAATGTGTTGTCTTGTGTTGTTAGTGTGTAGTGTTGTGGATAGTTTTGTGTTGTGTGTCAGAACAATGAGGCTACTGCTGTCTCCAGGTAGAAACAGGAATGATACACCTGCTGCTGTCAGACCTGCAGGTATCAGGCTGTGATGTTTCCTTTATAGTGGACAGAAATTATTTTTTTGGAGTGGCACAAATAATTTGTGTGGCATCTTACTGAATGCAGAACAGCTGATTGTTCTGTAAATAGTTTGAAATGGTTATTTCTAAAAAAGGTAAATGGCTGTAAATAACTTTGTTGTTTGCAAAACTTGTGCATTGGATTTTAAAATTGACAATTGCATTTAACTGCATTTAAAGTTATGAAAGTTATGAAATATGAAATATGATTCAATAAACATGTTTGTGGTTGTTACAGAAATAACTTTTTCTACTTGGATTTTATGTTTTTTGTCTGATTTTAGATGAATTGTGTTAATACAGTATGTCAAAATGAAAACCTAACTGCAAATTCAGGCACGTGAGGTTATGCTGAAAAGGATGATACCAAACAAGGCAAAGTAAATCGATTTTAAAGGTTAAATGTAGAGGAAACATCAAAAGTAGTGAAAAATGGCCAATTATACCCTGGACCCCAGAGGGTTAAACACTTCACACAATAGTTACTTTTCAAGTAACTAATTACTTTTAGAATCTTGTAACTCAGTTACTAACTCAGTTATTTTTTTGAAGAAGTAACTAGTATGTATAATTAATTACTTTTTCAAAGTAACTTGCCCAACACTGATTATGAGTAATTCTTTTTTCCCATGCTGCACCGCTACACGTGACCTTAGGGTTTCCCCTCTCTATCAAATCCTACTTTAATCTGTGCATGTGCCCACCCGCCAGCTTAGGGGATGCACAGGTGTCATCAGTTTAGCAGAGGCTGGTTGTGCAAAGAAGGAAGTAACTTTGGTTCACAGTGCTTTCCTCACCTTTGTGTGATGTTTAAGGAACCTGTGCTCATGGTATCAGGTTAAAACAGCCACACAGCCTAGTCCAGAGTTAAGCATGATGTACATGGTCTTCTGCAAAAACCAAAAAGACAATATAAACATCTGATGATAACTGAAGTTACTATAGTTTCATTCATTACAATATGATATAAACCCAAACATAGTCTATAATTATATTTACAGGCTAACAACGGATTTGGTCAAAGTCAGTTTTTTTCTGGTGACTTTCTTTTGGACGTATGCTATCTGTGTGATGATCACACATCATCACATGCAAGCTACAGAAAAAGACTATATTACAAAGCGGGGACTGATAAGGTCATTCGGATCTCTGTGATCTCTGTTGCCTGTAAACAATTTTAAAACAATTTTGTTGTTCACCAGGCATGTCTACTTCTGTGAATCAATCACAAATAGAGTTATACATTCTATAGAGACTCATGCAGACAATAACTCTTTTGTAAATTTAAACATTAATTCATTGGAATGCTCAATTATAACCAATTCAGGTTTTCTTCTTTAGCTAACTCCAGTTCACTGAAGCAGACAGCTGTCACAGGTATTAGGCCTTAAGGCTCCAGTCACATGCTACTAGATCCGTAGCGCACCGCTAACTTAAACTTGTCCAAAGATCTTTTCAGTCTGAGCATTATGCAGAAAAATAATCTCGGGTTTATGACTTTTTCCAGTCATGCCTTAGCCAGGCCTACCTGAAATGGACCCCCCCCCCCCCCCCTCACACACACAAAAACAAGACATTCCACGGTGGTTATGGATAGGTAAGGCAGGTAGTATATTCCTGTACAAAGGTCAGTGTGTTTCAGCTGCCCAAAGCAAGAAACATTGGGATACTTTTTATAAATTGGATCAAGTTCTTTACTTTTTCAGTATTTACTGATTGAGATGTAAAGCAATATTATTTCTTATGCTCACCATTTTACTTACTGATGTAATTATCAATTCTACTAATCATTTATCACAATTATACTTCCTATAATCACACATATCCTGCTCAGGACATTCAGTTAATGTTTACATCACACATAAGAATGGGACCTCAGTGGCTTTGACTGATGATTGATATGATTGCTGATGCCCTACGTGTAGTTCCTGTACCCCTGATCTCCACTGCTGTCACCTAAATACATTTCCCTTTCCCTAATGGTTCAGTCACACTGTTGTAAAAGTAGGATGGCGACCTCCTCGTGACCGGAATCATCGGTGGTTGCTTAGTGATTGCAGAGTATTTTTTCACATTTGCTGACTCTGGGTTGACCATTTGGTCTTTTGTCATTGTTAAGTCTAATTGTTGAATGTTGCCATTGTGTTTCTTAAATTTGTATAGTCTTAGTTTAAGCAGTAGGATCAAAGCCATCTCTTTGATCCTGACCACCCCTCCAGCCACTCTGTGCTGGGGGAGGTTTTATTGTAGATACATCCTATCTGAAAGATCTGTTTCTTTTGATGTAAGCTTCCTGGGTTTACGACCCTTTGGTCAGCAGGAGGTCACACACACACACACACACACACACACACACACACACACACACACACACACACACACACACGTAACCAAACGGGGTTGCAGGGGGAGGTGTTTTGTAAACTATTGTTTGAAGTTTGTCAATAAAAGGCAGCGAGAGGAGGGCCACCAGTGTGGTCATTTCGACGTGCTGGTCACAGATGGAAGGGCCTCCCCTGCGCAAGAAATCGATCGAACACCGTTGCCTTGTTTTTCTTTCATGGGAATAAGTCCTGGATACAGCGGGGTCTGAGTTTAGACCCAACATTAATTGGTCCTTCGAGCCGGATTCCAAGAATTTCGCCGCACACTGAGGGGAGAGAGGACACGCCGCAGACTGTCGACAACCAGGCCGTTAGGACGCCTGACAAAGCCCTGGAGTGTTAAATTCGCGACCAGGCCGGTGGAATAGCGTCTGAACTCCCCTCGTGGACGGCGACTGATGGGATTCTAGGACTCTCCTGTGAACGAAACGCAACACAACGGTAAGCAATCAGAGAGTGTCTCTATAACCGTGTGAATGAATGTGGGATCCTAGAAAGAAACGCGTCACCGTGATTCTGCGTGAAACGTTTGAGTCCGGGGGAGCGCTGATCACGAGAGCGCACGTGGACCCAAAACAATAGAGAGCGGCTACGGGCTGTGCGTTAAACGTGAGTCCGGGAGCGCGCTAGCCGCGTGAGAGAGACGCAGGCTTCTCCGCCATTTGGGGCGTAGAGAGTTCTCCGCCATTTGGGGCGTGGAGAGAACCTAGGTTCGGAGTCCGGAATCTCCGCCATTTGGGGCATTGGAGAGTGTCCGAAGGTTGAATTCTCCGCCATATGGGGCGTTTGAGAGTTTTCAACAGAGAGCGCTAGCTGTGCGTGCAGACGCAAGCGATAGGCCTATGTTGTGTGTGTGTGCGGGCCAGACGTGGTCTGCGTGAGTGTGGCTGATTGTTGTCTTGTAATGGAGAATAAAATGTGTAAGTCTGCCTTAGAAGGAGATGTAAAATTTATGGAGAAAGTTTTACCAGGCAGCACACAGTATATAGGTTGTTGGCGTAAGAAATGTGGATTTGAAGGGACATTAGTGGAAGTTAAGTGTAAAATGCTGGTAGAAAGAATAGCTGTAAGTGTAGCAGGTAAAACAGGTAAAGCGAAGCAGAGGAAGGAATTGCAGTTAGCAGTTGCTAAGTTGTGGCTGGAGCAGGCTCAGAAGAGGAGAGAAGCACAGAATGTTAGCAGAAAATAGAGTCAAAGAAGAGCGTGAGAGAGCAGAGGCAGAAGTGGAGGAGAGATTAAAGGCTGAATATGGAGAGGCATATTAGGAGCAGCATTGAGTCCATTACAGACTAGGAAAGAGAGGAGACAGAAAGGAAAGTTAGTGAACACAAACGTTACAACTACATATCCATCCCTGACACAACACAAAAAAAACAAAAAAACAACATATGGTGTTTCTGTAACAGAGTGTGAAGATGAAGAAAGTTTTTCTCCTGATCAATTCAGCGAGTGTGAGAGTGTCTGACGTCATGGTGTGTGTGAAAGGTATCCAGCTGGGGCAGACGTGATTCTGTAGGTCACCTGCCCAGTGGACAAAAAGAAATAAAATAGTTGTGTGGATGAATGATAGCACGAAGAGTGTTTGGTGTTTCTCAGTCTGAAACAGCTGTAATGCTATTTTCTGTTTTGGAGAAAAGTACAGTTAAAGAAAAAAAACAGAGAGAGATGTGTGTTGTTTTAAGCAGTGATGAGAATAATGGAAGTGTGATGAGAGATGAACACAAAAACATACTGAAAATGCATTAACCATACTAACCCTACATGCATATACACATACAATGATACTCATGAGACCAGACAGCATCTTAAGCATGAGATTCTGTTTGTCATCTTGTCCAAGTCACTAGTGAGATGAAAGTGATACATAGACTAGTGGACTGAATATTATAGGAGGACAGATGGTTGCATCATAGAGGAGAAAACAGAATGCTGATGAGAGGTCTTAAATGAGTGAGCTGATTGTGAGTTTCTGGGGTGTGAAGAAGTTTTACCATGGCACACATTTAGTTACACGAGAAGAAACTTATTATGTGCTAAGACAACAGGGTTAAGCTGTATGTTGTGTGTATGGCTGATTGGATGAATGTTTGAGATTAAACTGGCTATTGATTTGTCTTTTATTATTAAAGTTGAACCTGCCAATTGGGTTGTTACGATTTATCCCCCTGGCATGAAGAACACGTGTCATGACTTAAACAAGGCCTTTCTTTTCTTTGATTTCCTTTATTTTCTTTCTTTTATTTTGTTACTTTCATGGTGCACTGAAAGTTTTGTTTGATGATCTCTGTTGAGCAGATCTGCACGATTAGAATCGAAGCGTCGTCGAGAAAACTGTTGCAAAGTGAGCTTCTCCAAAATTAAAATGGGCTCTTATTTGGGACAATCAGGAAACAAGTTCCTGTCCAAAAGGATTCAACGAGGAAATCCAGTCTAAATTATTTTTCTTTTTGAAATGACGTTGTTTTGCTGAGCGTGGAAACGAATGCGACGATAATTTCCACAATTAGCAAAAGAAGGAATCACTGAGTGAATGAGTGAGAATTTTAAAATAAATGGGGAACTGACTGACTGACAAAAGCTGACAAGACTGACTGACTTAACACCATTGTGTGAAGTCAACCCTCACCTGACAAAGGTGTGGATGTATCTCTGTGTGTGTCTCTGTTGCAGGAGCAGAAGGAGACCACAGGATTCCTCCTGTGGGTCACATGATTATGTGAACTCTGAAAATTTAACCTTTTTAGTTTAAATTCTCTGTCTGTGAATTTACCATGTGTGTGTTATTCATAGGCTTGTGTTGCTCACAGAGATAACTGTGACAAAGTATGCATATGCCTGCACAAGCGCTAATATTTGCATTTTCTTTTTTTACAGCATGCCAGTTCTTCATGTGAATTGATGATGCGATTTATACCAGGACAACTGGTTGATGTTCTTTCCCACTACAGGATTTCTGGGTTTATATGTGAATGACATTCTTTCCACGGCTAGGGTTGGCTAACTTTATGGTGTTTTTATGGCACCTCTGGAACCTGTTGACCTGTGTCTGACCTCCGTCTGACCACAGTCAATGTGTATTGCTAATGTTTGTTTCTCTGCGAATGCTGTGGAGGATTCGGCAGAAGCGGACAAGTGACATGAGTAAAACAAATAAGAGATTACGGTGTTTATGGAATAGTTTATTATGGGCTCATTTGCTGGCCACTTTTGGACCCATAGTAATATATGAGTGGAGTGGCTTTGCTTAAGAGAAGTCACCGATTACATTAATGTTAACTGAGCACATGGGATGCTCCATGTTTGAGGCGAATTATGGTAATAATAGTGATTTAATGATTTGAGAAAACCTGCACATGACACTTGTCTTGCTGATGCTGAATGCTTGTTACCCTTGTGATATACTTGTTTATACGTGTGAAGTTTGATTTTATTTCCAGATCTTGAGTATGCAGGCTCCTGGTGGAGCCAGTTTTTAAGGCAGGGATCCAGGTTTGGTGAGTTGACGCATGAGAGTGTCCATGCGTCAAGAGGTGGGGTCCAGAAGTAACATTAAACAATGTTTACTATTATTGTTGCAGTGATTTGTGTGATTAGCTGTTTATTTACAAGTATTAAACCTATGCAAGTGGTGCATCCATGTTCAGATGAGGCTTTGATGGCCTATAAGTGAAGTTCACTGATTACAATGTGGAATAACGTTGAGATGTTAAATAATTTGGAACAAATTATGGGGAAAAATAGGAGTTTAATGAGTTTAGAATAAACCTGCAATGATACTTGTCTCTGTGATGCTGAATACTTTATTACTCTTATGATCTATAGTTGGTTGCAAATGTGAAGTTGTTTTAAATTTAAGACTTTGTCTTCTGTGATACAGGAGCTGGGAGTTAAACAAGCTGAACATTTAAGTGCTGATTAATGTTTTACACAGGGTTACAGCTTGGAGTGAAGCTGCTCCAAGGGACAAACCCTGGAGATTGTTTTAGGGAGACAGTGCGACACTCTTGTACATGTCTCATTGGGGAGTTGACACATGGCGAAAGCCGTGTGGCGAGAGGAGTGTCATTTTTTCAATTTGTAGATGTCGTGAGGTGCCATGACGAGAAGGAGTGGCTGAGAGGATCGCCCACAAAATGGAACCTGAGGGAGCGTGCCAAGCTCCAAAAAGTGACAGTGCAGAGGAGGTCCAGCGATGGACTTGTGGTTCTGTGAACAGCACAAATGCAAGGTGACTGTAAAATAACTAACAGCACTTTTTCCACAAGTGAAGCCAGTAGCTTACTATCCTAAAAGATTAGCTCTAGTTGCTCGTGCTTTACCTCCATGCGTGAGATCAGTATGTGCAGCAGCTTAAGCTGTACAATGTTTCAGGAAATAGTTTATTTCACCTTTTGACATTGTTAGTTCCACACGAGGTAGATGTTTACTACTGCAGACTAAACTTACATTTCTGTCACCTACAAGACACTTGTCTTTCATGTTACTGTTACTCTCACAACCACACATATTACCATAAAGTGGTGCACAATTCTGAATCTGTCCAACCCTTTTTGCCAACGGAGGAGGGCACTTCTCATGAGTGTAGAGAGCGCGAGGAGAAGAAGTGTAAGCTGAGGAATGACTTAATAGATGTGCCACTCGTTGAGGGAAAGGTTTGGTTTGTTGATGATTTGAGTTTTACAACAGCAGAGGGACAGACTAGAACGGGTTTTACTGTAGCCGACAGTGAGAGAGAGTTATCTATGCAGGACAACTAGCATGTTTCATATTTGCTTGAGCAGCAGAGATGCTAGCCTTAACGGAAACGTGTAAAGCTGTAGAGAGACAATATACACTGGTAGGCAGTATGCATTTGCTACTGTACATTTCTTTGTAGTGCAGTGAGTGAGACGAGGTGTGACAACCTCTACAGGGAAACCTGCAGAACACACCAAACTCTTGCAAAATCTGCTGGAGGCAGCGTTATTAACCAGTGGAATTGCCGTTTGTAAATGTGCAGCACACATGTGAGGGAAAGATCCAGTTGCATTAGGGAAAGTTTTTGCAGATAAGATCACAAGAGAAGCAGCTGTAGTTAAACATGGTGTTAACCTTTTATCAGTACAACATCAGCAGACATGCAGGCCCACTCACCTACAGCAGGAAAACAGTTGTGACTTACAGAGGGAGCAAGCTTGCAGGATGATGTTTTTATCTGTGTGATAAACCAGTACTGCCTAATAATTTGTATAAGACTGCTGCTATTTTGAGCCATTGGCTATACCATGTCTCAAACAGGAGGGAGATGAGCAGTCGTTATACTCACTCTAGGATTATTAAATACTTAAAAAAAAAAAACTTTTGTAGGCAGTAAAGTTAAGATTTAGGAAGACAGGCAGGACATGGTTAGACTGTATAGAATAAGTACATGAGGATTACTCCAGCAGAGAATGGTCTGACTCTTTGAGATTGCATATGTTAGAGCATTTAGAGTTCTAGTCTTCTGTAGTGATGATAGAAAAGCAGAAGAGAGAGCATATTAGCATATTAGATGCTTGAAATGTTTAAAAGTAAAGTAGTTATGAGAACAAATGATCTGCCAGATGATTCTGTTTCTTCGCAGGAGCAGAGCCTGAAGTCTGGAGATTGGATGATGATAAGGCCATGGAGAGGAAGTGCTGGTCCAGTCCATGGTGGGAAGGTCCATATCGGATGCTGCTGACGACGACCACAGCAGTGAAGATTGCTGGAAAGGAACACTTGGATATATCAAGCGCACTGCAAGAAGGTGGCACACATCCAGGCCAGCTCGGAGTAAGTGGCAGGAAGACCGGGAACAAAGGGGGGGGAAAGCCTCCAGGGCCCCTCGTCTCAATCCGGTGAAGAAACCAACTGAGCCACAGGTACTCATCAGAATGGCTGGGAATGTGCTGTGCATCTTCTTGTGCCTGTGGACCCTGAGTGGGATGACAGGGTACGCACTGGAACAGAGCAAACCACACCAAGTGCCGCATGGGTTTTCAACAACTACTGGTGGCAGTTTAAGAACACAACCGCTCACATAAACAACGAGACCAATGGTTATGCTTGTGATGCCACTGGCTACACATTCTTCTGGACTGTGGCCCTATAGCATCACTGAGAGCGAGACAGTTTGTTTGGTTGCTTTAGCAACACATCCAGGAACACTGCCAACTTTTCAACTGCTCTGAACCTGAATGGAAGGTTGATTCACCAGTAGCTGGGAAGGTGAACTGCTCTGGTAAGACAGACCTGCTCGTCTGACTCAAAGAATATGACTTGCTGCAGGACATTATACAGTTAAACGAACTGGAAACAGGCCAATTGCCTATGTGTATGAAGGACAATGGATTAGCCCAAGTTGGAGATTAACCATGGAACATGGCAACATCACCTATTCTTTTGTCTTCTGCAAGAAGGATGTAAACAGAGAAGCCTTTTGTCTACATTTACATCATGAACGCTTGAGGTTTTGAGCCAAGAAGATCAAAACACCTTGATCCAATTTCCTTAACAAAGCTTTTTCTGTGGTGACAACAGGATAGGAGAAGAGTCGTAAATGCAGATAATTCACCAGTTGACTCTAACCCCCACAGGATGCCTACAGTGAGAAGATTTGGGGGGTTGATAGGAGTCATAAAGAAGGGTGTTGACTAGGCTGCAGCTTTGAAGTTAGCTGAGAGCCACATGGACAAACAATAAAGTCAACTGATGCGTTTAAATACCTATGTCTGTATACAGTTGGATTGTAGTGACATGATTTTTGAGAATGATGATTATTCTTGTTTGACCTTTGACATTCAGTTGTTTACTTGAAGAAATACATAATGAATTGCACGACAGGAGTAGATCCGCCACAAGGCTGGATAGCTTGGTTACCGTCTGGTCCTTGGTGGCATCTTCTTTTGAAAATATTAATTCCTGTTTTTGAACTGTTGATACTGATTTGCTTATGTATAGGATGTAGTTTACTGTGTATGAATGAAATCTATACTGACACTGTCCAAACAAAGGGTGCATAAGTTGAAATTTAAGTATACAATGACAAAAAGGAGGGAAATGTTAAGTCTAATTGTTGAATGTTGCCATTGTGTTTCTTAAATTTGTATAGTCTTAGTTTAAGCAGTAGGATCAAAGCCATCTCTTTGATCCTGACCACCTCTCCAGCCACTCTGTGCTGGGGGAGGTTTTATTGTAGATACATCCTATCTGAAAGATCTGTTTCTTTTGATGTAAGCTTCCTGGGTTTACGACCCTTTGGTCAGCCGGAGGTCACACACACACACACACACACACACACACACACACACACACACACACACACACACACACACACACACACACACACACACGTAACCAAACGGGGTTGCAGGGGGAGGTGTTTTGTAAACTATTGTTTGAAGTTTGTCAATAAAAGGCAGCGAGAGGAGGGCCACCAGTGTGGTCATTTCGACGTGCTGGTCACAGATGGAAGGGCCTCCCTTGCGCAAGAAATCGATCGAACACCGTTGCCTTGTTTTTCTTTCATGGGAATAAGTCCTGGATACAGCGGGGTCTGAGTTTAGACCCAACAGTCGTGCTCTTGGTCATTATTTCTTTCTGGAACAAAAATTGCACTGACCAAATTAATCATCATATCCTCTCTGAATGTGAAAATAGGGAAAAATATTGTCCACCTTGAAATTCAAACAAACTTAACATCCAGCTTTAACTGCTACCTATCATACTGTTTTCATGTTCATGTATGTTAATGTGTATATCTGCACAGTGAGGTATTTCAATTGATGTGAGCTCAGATTTACCTTGGAATAAAGTACTGTTTTTACTTTTGAGAGTAGACAATTTCTCGTAACCCAAAGAAAATATGTCAAAGCTTATACCAACTACAAATTAATGACAGACCAGAATGATTGTCAATATCTTTCTATAATATTTAGTGTTTGTGATTTGCTGTGACTTTTGCCCAAGTTTACATCCTCACACTCAGGCTTTGGCATGATGATTCTGTATATTTACTCAGTAATACATTAAATCCTATAACACATTGCTGAAAGTGTGATATCAAACAAGCTACAATCAGACAAAGGCTGCACTGATTTTAAGCTTACAGAGCCAAACAATGGGTTCAGTTGAACCCTGCGTGGTTTTCATTTGCACTTCCCTCAAAGTATTGCAATACTAAAAGCAGTGAGTCAGTGCTGAGTAAATGCATATCTTAAGGTCAGGCTGTGACTGTGTTGGATAAGTCCCACTAATAGATGCTTTGACTATTGTGGAGATATTTGAAAACATGCAGAATATGCCCAAATTGAAAGGAGGAATAAACACACAGTCAACATTTTTTCCACTTCAATGAGCCAGTAAATAAGAAATCCCTCTTAGATTCCTCCTTGTAGGCTAAATTACCTGTGTATCTGTTGGGGAAAGATCTGATCATATATTGAATATGTTGACAGGGAGTAGTATGGTCTGTAACCTGGATTTGATGTGATGGCATCAGGGCTGGACTGGGCCAAAAAATCGGCCCGGGCATTTTAACTAGAGACCAGCCCAACAGGTATTAAAGCCATAAAGCCTTTGAATGAAAACAAACACTGTGGTGACAGTGATGTACACTGTCTTGTTGGTATATGTATGATTTCTATACATTTTACGTCAGATAAAAACTTTGATTGTAAGATTCAGATAATTATTTAATAAAAACTAGATATTTTAAATGAGAATAAGAAACAAAAGTATTTCTTTGTGTCCCCCTTTCCCTGTTAATGCCCTACCTGGCCCCCTGGCAAAACTTTGCTAGACCCGCCCCTGCACAGTTACCAGCTGTCAGCTACGTAAAAAAGGATCCTGGTGTTATTTGTCTCTCAGAAACAGTTCATAACTTCCCTTCAACTCATTCATGTCACCTAAAAGCTAAACCTGTTTCTCCATCACCTGTTCAGCTCTGATGATTCAGTAAGGACATCTCCTGGTTTCATCTTCATGTTTCCCTCTCACCAGATAACCAAACTGACATCATGACCAGCAGCTTTACAGCTGTGGCTCCAGCAAACATCAGCTGATACTAGAAATTAATATTAAATAAATTCTAACAACAGCTGATCAAGCTTAAACGTGCTGCTGTTGTTTAACGTGACCTCCACTGGTTTCCTCTTTCTGGCGCAAAGTGGGCGATAAACAAACGAGAGAGAAAAGCCGATCAGCTGATCATTGATCAGTTTCATGATTGAAGTAGCAACAGGAGAGGGAGGGGAGAGAATGAGAGGAGAAGTGACAGCTGACAGCGTAAAGACACAGAATAACTCCAGCTTTGTGTCTTTTTTCATTCTAGCTGAAGTACAGGACAAACTGTGTTTCTTTTCAGCTCAATACGAAACACGTAATATTTTCTCTGAACGCGGGACGATGCCCTTTTTTACGGGACGGTTGGCAACTCTACTAACTAACCTTATGAATAACATAAAGTTCACTATCAGTAACATCATAGCACCCACCCAGCTGTACCGAAACTCCATCAAGCTAGCTAGTACGCAGTATGAGTAGCACAACGAAAATAAACTCCACCTAAACTTGGTTTATATCTGACTCAGACTGCAGATCATAACTTCTCACCTGAAGTTCAGTTCACCTGACACTCGGACCGGCGTCCGCCTCGGGTCTCTCCTCCTCCTGCCTCCCCTTCCCTCATCCACCTGTTGCCTCTGTGGAAGCTCCGCCATAGCCACGACCAAACAACTGAGTTATTTTTACACATCGGCCGGCATCTGGCCAATCCGCCACCTTTCATTGTTTATATCGTTCCAAAAAATAAAATAAAATAAAATAATCGGATGGATGGACAATGTAGCGTTACTGGATTAATCTGTGTTGTTTAAGTCTTTCAGGATTCACTGGGAAAAATCATCATGAAACAGCCATACTTTGAGATCATTGTCATGCTGAAAAATGAAGGTGCAACAATGGTGGGGTTGCAGGGTGGACAAGAATCTTAACGATTAATTAAAAAATAATTGAACCTGAACCTGCAGCAAAAGATGGTCAAAACTGTGCCCTCTTACTTTGGCAGTTTTGCTTCCACCACGATAAAATCACATTTCCTGCACAGCTCTTCCTCAGTGTACTTCAAGACCAGTTTCCCACAAGAAAATAACCTCTGACAAGAAAGCCTAATTTCTGCTGTTCAATAGACCAGGCCAAGAGTCAATAGTCAAATAATTAGGAATTAAATATTTACAAGGTTTCGAGGGTTCCTTGACAGTAGATAACTAAGATAAATGACCATAATTATAATATTTCTGACTGAGGCAAAATTGAGTTGAATTCACAAGTAAAGTAAGGGATTACTATTGCAAAAACGGTAATTACATTACCGTTACTTTCCCATAGGAACGCTGTGTTACTAAAACCGTGATTTTTTTGCGAGAATGTCTCATGACAATGACGTAAGCGAGTGCGACGTTCGTGACAACAGCTGTGTGCAGATCAACAATGGATAATATATCGAATGCGGGAGAGAGTATGAGCGTGCAGCGTTTAAAGCGTGGAAGTACTGACCTTACTTTGAGTTACTGCCCATCTCTGGTCTTCACTAGTCAACTATCTAACAATGGCATAACATGACATAAAAATGCCCAAAAAGTGACTGTTAAAAAAAAACAAAAGAAGAAGAAGAAGCACTCCAAGTGTGCAAAACTTCGTCAAGGCAGCTTGGGCCATAGGCAGTGTTTACTTTTAAAGGAATAGCACTGTATTTCCTAGATATTCATTTTGTTTTCTTTGTTTTTTTTTCAAATGTAGTTAAAGAAGTTTGAAAAGGTACCATGACAGATGTTTACTTTGATTAAATGAACATTATGTAGGAATAATTAGTATTGACTTACAAATAACCGATATACAGTGGTCCCTCGCTATAACGCGGTTCACCTTTCTCACTGCCTAGCACAGCTGTCTTTTTGTTTCTTTATTTTTTTTTTTAACAGCGCATTGTGTTCTGCGTCCTGATCGGCTGTAGACTATTGTCAATCAATCTCCTGCCGTGTCTCCTGTACAGTACAGAATGCATCCAGCTTTTCAAATTTACATAAACATTTGAACGCTAGCAGTGTGACTCTGAAGTGCTCTACTGTATGTCTGTAAGTTTTCTCCCCAACAAACACAACTATGTCAACAAAACGTTTCGCACCTGCGAAAGGCACCTGCGGTAGCACCCAAAAGGCAGAGGAAGATGCTAACCATGGCACAAAAAGTTGGACTTCTGGACATGCTAAAGGACGGTAGAAGTTACCATATTTTCTGGATTATCAGGCGCATTAAGCAAAACAAAACAGTCAGATAACTCAACTCATTCTTCTTGCTTCCTCTACTTCCGTACCATTGAATCATTAATATTGAATTCTCTGGCAGCTGCTCTATTTCCATGTTCTGGACCTGAAAGCAGAGTTTGATCTTTGGTTTCATTCCATATTTATTTTTCTACAAAGGTTTGAACTTAGAGAGCGTTTAAAGAGAGAGAAAAGTGTGAAAATGTTCATGCCTGTCTGAGAAAAGTGCATAAAGTGTAGTGAGGGGTTTTACAGCCTTAAAACATCTATAATAATTGTAAAAAATAAAGCTGGCTACTTTGCTGATTTCACCTATGAGGGGTTCTTTTGAGAACGTAACTCCCGGGATAAACGTGGGACCACTGCATCTCTAACTAACTAGGCAGATGTAAACATATAACATATTTTGGGATCAACTTTAAGGAAAGACAGATGAGATGATAAAGATGGGGTAAGAGGTCAAATGTGATATGATATTTGAATGCAGTACTTTCTGCACCATGATAATACATACTACACTTGCAGGACTCAAAGTTTTTAAGTTATAAGGCTTTTTGTCAATTTTCCATAGATTATTCATGAAGTTGACCTTCAAGACCTTGGTGAATGTAAGCCAAAATGTAATGGATCGTTAACATGACCACACTCTACATCCCTACAAGGGTTCAGTCAAAACTTTTCCAGCTATCATGTCCACAAACAGAATGATAACATGAACACATGCAAAACTTTTATTAGCATCTCCATCACCACCTTTGTAAATACAATGGGATCAGTGTTGTATGTTTTTGTGTCACGTTTAAAGCTTTACCAATACTCCATTTCCAAAAGCATGGTTATCTATTAAATTCCAGCTACAAACATTAATTTTATTTTCGCCTGAGCTTGCTAACTGAGAAAAGCAAACACGGTTACAGAAATTCAAATGTTTCAAGTTTGAAACGATTAATTTATCATAGGAGCAGAATTCTGTTAGAGTTTGGCGTGTAGGCTACAAGATCATCACTCCCTACAAATATGCTACACAAAAATTAATTCATCCACATGGAGCATCCAGAGGTAGATACACTGTCATGGAGCGGCTGAAACAGCAAGCAGTGATGCAGGGCAGCATTGCCCATATGGAAAAGATATATATAAATCTTATCAAGTTTGTATCTGTCTTGTGTTAAACTTGTATGAAAAGCATACAAGAGTGAAAACAGATATAAGATCCCTTGAAAAATTATATAATGAAACTTGTATGTTTTGGATACTTACTAAAACAATATATGAAAGTAATGAGAAAGTGGCCACTTTCATGAGTAAATCATATAAGTTTTTACTGTTTCTTTTCCCATATGGGTGGCGCTGACATGTCAGGGGGAGAAATGCAAACTCAAGCTGAAAGCCAGTGCCTAATCGGAGGCCATGTTTGTCCAATTAGCCAAATGTATTTGCAGCACGAATAGATCAGTTGGTAGTCATAACAAAACTAATCCACTACTGTTTGCAAGCAGTGTTGGGAATAATGCATTATTTAGTAACGCATTACAGTAACTACGTTATTATTGTGGTAACGAGCACGGTAACTAGGTATTATGCCAGTAACATTAGCAAGTGGTGGAGGCCAGCAGGTGGATGAGGGAAAAGGGAGGCAGGAGGAGCAGAGACCCGAGGTGGCCGCCGGTCCGAGTGTCAGGTGAACTGAACTTCAGGAAGAAGTTATGACCTGGGCCCTATTTCAGGAAGCCGGTTTAGTGCAAACTCTGAGTAAGTATACCCTGAGTTAATGAAAACTCTGGGTTTTCGGTTTCACAAAGCGAGTTTAGATTAATTCTGAGTGAGTTACTATGACGACACACTCCGTGAAGCTAACCTGCCCCCTAGCAGGTTTACTTCAACTAACCCTGACTTTCTCCGCCTCTTTGTCAGAAACCTGACTGTAGGAAGTGTCAGACATGGCGTGCCCCTTCCTTGAAGAGCCAGTAGATGTTGAAGCCCAAATTCTCCGCAGAGCTCTCCGCCGGGAGAGAGTGATTAGAGCGCGTTCGGACATTTTATCATTTCCTGATGATTTCCTGTGTGAACGTTACCGTTTTTCAGCACAATCTATAATTTATTTGAATAACATCCTCAGGCCTAATATTGCTCATGTGACACATCGCGGACATTCTCTCAGTTCTGTACATATTATTTGTATTGCACTTCGGTTTTTTGCAAACGGGAGCTTTCTGTATAATATTGGTGACGCTGAGCATGTTTCCAAGGCTACCGTCTGTCGGGCAGTCAGGAATGTTACAGTTGCACTGAAACGTCTCCTGTACTCGTTTGTGGTGTTCCCCGGTCATAGACCCACAAGATTTATCAAAGAGGGATGCCACAAAATTGCAGGTATCAGGATGAACGAAACTTAATTCATGATGTGGTGATACTTGAACTACTACGTAAATTTTACATTTATTCCCACGGTTCCCAGGCGTGATTGGCTGTACAGATGGCACTCACATTCCAATCATTGCTCCTTCAGTAAATGAAGGAGACTATGTGAACAGGAAGTCTTTCCACAGCATTAATGTACAGGTACATAGTTCCCTGTAGCATTTCAAACTAACAAATTATGTCATCATAGTAATGGATGCTAATTTGTGTTCTCTGCACTGTGAAGATCATATGTGATGCTGCCAACATTATCACAAATGTGGAAGCCAACTGCTCAGCCTCTGTGAGTGGTGGTGGTGGAGGACCCCCACCTGTTTTTCGGGCCTCTGCTTTTTTTTCTGTTGGCTATAACGGGTCGCATATGAGCATACAGAGTAAGCAAATATGTACTTGTAATGTGCTCAGATAATTTCAATAAGTGCTTACAGAAAGAAAATTAATGTAGCCTCTAACTGCAATTGATTTACATCGGACAAACAGACCAAGCACTATGGCTCATAATACAATTACACCTTACCTGTTTGGACTATATTTTTATATTTCATTTTTACTTGCTGCCAGGAACGTTTGGGGCCTGTTGGGTTGCACCTGCGCTCAAATCACATCACAAAATAAAATGTATGAAATAAAAAATAAAATATAATAAAATAACGTGTTAAATGGGTGGAAATCCCTAGATCAATGTTTAAATTAACACTCACGCATTGACTCTGTCGGCTATGTTTTGCCATGCATGCTCCCTTTCTTTTGCAGCTGAGGCTGTGTTACTTTTTTTCCGCGGAATTTGCATGTTATCGGCATATGCTGCCATCAGAATTTCGGCCTCAAGCGCTGTAAAATACATTGACCGCGCCTTCTTTCCCTCCGTCTCCATGGTGACTCGCTTAATCTGTGCTCCACTAATCAGGGCTTTATGTATCCTCGTGCGTGCGCTTAACTTAGGGTTAAAGCAACTCCGCGTTGATTGAACTAATTGTTATCAGCCTTTCTGAAACCGAATATTCCGAGTTGGACAGTTCGGGGTTACTCAACCCTGAGTATCGTTTTTCACTCTGAGTTTTCTAAACCGGCTTCCTGAAATAGGGCCCTGCAGTCCATCTGGGTCAGATATAAACCAAGTTTAGGTGGAGTTTATTTTCGTTTTGCTGACTTTTTCGTACTGGGTACTAGCTAGCATGACGGAGTTTCTATACAGCTGGGTGGGTGCCATGATGTTACTGATGTTGAACTTTATCTTGTTCATAAGGTTATTTAAAAAAAAAAAAACGGAATCGTCTCATATTCAGAGAAAATATTACTCGTTTCCTACTGAGGTGAAAAGGAACACAGTTTGTCCCGGACTTCAGCTAGAATGGAAAAGACACAAAGCTGGAGTTATTCTGTGTCTTTACGCTGCAGCTGTCTCTTCTTCTCTCATTCTCTCCCCCTCCCTCTCCTGTTGCTACTTCAATCATTTAACTGATCAATGATCAGCTGATCGGCTTTTCTCTCTCTTTGTTTATCGCCCACTTTGCGCCAGAAAGAAGAAACCAGTGGAGGTCACGTTAAACAACAGCAGCACGTTTAAGCTTGATCAGCTGTTGTTAGAATTTATTTAATATTAATTTCTAGTATCAGCTGATGTTTGCTGGAGCCACAGCTGTAAAGCTGCTGGTCATGATGTCGGTTTGTATATGTGGTGAGAGGGAAACATGAAGATGAAACCAGGAGATGTCCTTACTAAATCATCAGAGCTGAACAGGTGATGGAGAAACAGGTTTACCTTTTAGGTGACGTGAATGAGTTGAAGTTATGAACTGTTTCTGAGAGACAAATAACACCAGGATCCTTTTTTTTAACGTAGCTGACAGCTGGTAACTGTGCAGGGGCGGATCTAGCAAAGTTTTGCCAGGTAGGGCATTAACAGGGAGAGGGGGGCACAAAGAAATACTTTTCTTTCTCATTTAAAATGTCTCGCTTTTAAAAAATAATTATCTGAATCTTACAACAAACGATTGATAGATTGATACATATGAAAACGGTGTACATCACTGTCACAACAGCATTTGTTTTCATTCAAAGGCTTTATGATTTTTCCAATAATGGTGGGCCGGCCTCTAGTCAAAACGCCCAGGACGAATTTTTGTCCCAGTCCAGCCCTGTATGCAGCTCATCTGCAGTCTGGTGTTACCTACATCTTTCCTATTCGGAAGGCAGAATTTCCGAGTTCTGAGTACAATCGAAAGCACCACGACTGCAGTTTTCATGTTGGATGTAAAAAGCGCACATGACACTGTGACGTAGGCTAGAATCATGGCGGTGGTCAACAACGGTCCAGGCGTGGGATTTCTCTTGTGTAAATATCTTTTCCTTTCTATTGGTAGGTGGCGCAGTGCACTTGTGGCAAGTAAGCAAGCTAGAAGACTGGCACTCTCGCTGGATATCCAGTTACGGAAGCAACACATTAACAAGAGAATTCTGAGTAAAACCAAAGTTACTTTCCCTAGTAACTTGCTACTTTGAAAGTAACGATTAACTTGAAGTAACTGAGTTACTTTTGATAGAAGTAACTAGTAATGTAACTAAGTTACTAATTTAAAGTAACTTACCCAACACTGTTTGCAAGCAACCTCCACATTTAGTCTGTTATAGAAGAAAGATTTGATTTGACTGGTGTGTAGGTTGCCAGAATAAGAATCCATAACAAAAGAGAAAACGAGGAATCTCTGACATTGCTCTTCGTCTATAATATTTAATGTTTATAGTTTGAACTTGAAAAGATTTGTATTTGTTCGACTGTATCCAGCGTATTAATTTACACTGGCCTGGTGCTGACACTGCTACACATCTGTAAAAAAACAAGATTATTTTCACAGTTGGAAGACAAGTGTGAATGTGAATGCATCGGCTCGGATCTCTGTGTTAAAGTCCCAGAGTGACAGGTATATAAGACACTGTGTGTCTGCCCATAGGAACATGATCTGACAATTCATTTGCAGGTCTTCATCACCCTCACAGCATAACAGAGGGGTTGATTATTTAAGTTCTTCCTTTAGAAAAAAGGATCCTTTGCAGGATAAGTGCAATAACACCCTCTTTGAGGCAGCCAGGCTATAGATCATGCTGCTCTGACCTGCCAGCAAGCCCAACAAATGTACAGTAAGAGACTCAGGAAATCACTGCTGCCCCCTCGCTCTTTTTTGCAGCTTGTTAAAAGATGAAATAACTTCATCCATGTGCAGCTTCATATCTCAAGTCCATGCTTTAGAGCTTTTAATGCATTTACTCCCAGATGATACAGCTACATCATAAGTGTATTTTTAAAGTCAGTATAATCCTCTTGTCCAAAATCCAGAAGCAGACACATATAATTGTGTTTTTGTATTCAGCGGGAAAAAAAAACCTCCATCAAGTTGTCATATTGCTAGAGAGCCTTCCCTCATTCTGTACATGCGGTATATGTGTAGAAAAGCCACTAACAGGTCAAAGCTGCACTGCGACACAGACTAGAAAGTCAACTGGATTGGAGATTGGCCTCAGGTGACAGGGCCAGATACTTCTCAGCAGCAGGGGGTTGCAATCCATAATGGAGGACTTGTCAGGACTCAAAAGCGGATTCATAATGATATCTTTGACAACAGAATTCCTGACTGCCAATGAGCCCCTGCCTGACAGTGAGCTGAGCCAAATAAGAAGCCACAGAGGTGCACAAAGTGCCTCCCTGCAAGGAAATGATGTTTTCTCACATTTTTATGGACTCTCAAAACAGGGTCCACGTGATTATTTAAAGATAATGTTGAAAACAAGAGGAAAAACTGCAGCTTTTGAAACAGCTTTCTGGGCAGTTAGAAAAAGTCTTTCATCTTTTAACTCATTCTTTTCTTTTCTGTTCTTTTTTTTTGCTCCAGAGATGTGTAATAACCCTGTGCTGCTTTCCTTGTGATAACACAGCCCAAGTTCATGGCTCTTTCCTGACATTATTATTACGCAGTGCCAAATTGGATGTGTCTCAGGAGGGAGAGATGACATTCAAATATCCCGTCCAGCTCTATTCATTATGGCCAGTGTAAGTTTTCCTCCAACTGGGAACCAGGTGAGCGACTCTTCTCTCAACTCTCACCTAATCACCTCCCCGGAGAGATCGGGTTTCTGCGGAGATGACGCTGTTGTGCGCATGACATTCAGATTTTTATTTTTTTCAGTCATTAAGGTCAAATCCATTACAAAAAAAGTGACTTTAATGTTCAGTAAAAGCTTTTGATTTGTAACAGGCAGGCAGTTTTGGACAATATCTTCAGGGTATTTTGATGTTTTTTTAATGCGCTTTCCATTATACTTTCAATGGAAATAGGAGCTGGCGACAGCTACTCAATAAATATCCACTTATGTTTTTTCAGGTGGTGTGATATTACCCTAAGGTGCCATAGCAGTTGTGCAAGTTATTGACTCTGTTTAACTGAAGTGCTTTCTTCCGCTGTTACGTCCCCTAAAACTATATTCTCAAACTTGCAAACATGGATGGAATTTCATTTTTCCTGAAAGACTACACGGCATACGTCGCTATTTCGCGTCAATCAAATAAATGACCCAAAGTCGCCCACGCATTTTTAGGTTTTCAATTGCCTTTAAGTGTAATCCCAAAGTGGATGCACTTAGCTCGCATTTCTAAATTAGCGTGTCCCTTTTTTTTTTTAACACAGAAAGGCTAAAAAAGCAAAGCAGAGGTGGCTGGAATGCACAAGATTCACCCATTTCCTACTGAAAAATTATTGGAGCATGTCCCTCTGGCTAGAAGTATGTTAAGTGGGCTGAGACACTATGTACCAATCATTTGGTGGTAACAAAAGGCGAAGAAAAATGTAAATGGAAGACTGTTTTGACCTCTGGTTTCCGAGGAGAACAAGTGGGATGTAGGTCTGAGAGTAATACTGAAGTGTCTTCAACAGAGAGAATGAACACCATTGCTATTGCCTGGCTGGATTTCTAAGCCTCCTTCCTCCTCTGCATTCTGGAAGTGAGAAATGTGAGAGTTTTGCATGTCAGGTCAGTTTTGGATGTTGCTCTCAAATCCCTGATAATTAAATAAAATATCACAGTACAGATTTGTATAGACACAGAGTCTCACAAAGAGTTTTCATTTATATATGTTATATTATTTAATATCTTCAGAGAATAACATGTACATGTTTGAAGTTGCTTCTCTTGAACTAATTATTTTTAGAAATAATTATAAGTGTCCTGTATTAACCTAATAAGCAGCGGCTCGACTGAGAATTTATTTCACTTGTTCAGTTATTTTCATTTTAATTATCCTGATTTTTTTTCAGTGATGCAAAACTTTTTATTTAATCATAGTCCAGGGTTCGTATGGGTGCTTGAAATCCTTGAAAATGCTTGGATTTTAATGTTGTCTTTTCAAGGTTTGAAAAGTGCTTGAATTTCAGATGTGGTGCTTAAAAGTGCTTGAAAGTGTAACTGTATTTCATTCACCACAAATCACTATCTGATTGAACAGTTTTCTTATCAGATAGAGAAATAAAATGAGTCGCAAAATGTAGAGGCAAAATTTCCCCGCCTGGCTTCCTTGCGCCTCTGTCTGTTTCAACGTGTGACCCCGCCCCTCCCTCGGACAGTCGGGGATGAGTGCGCTAACATACCTTTAGGTTGTTGTTTTAATGAGTGTTTGATGGGAAACAACAATGGCGGAGTTTGCGCTCTCCAGTCGCATTATAGGTGAGTCCTAGTAAATAATTTTCCAGTATGTGTACGTTACACATGCTATTTTTAAAAAATTATGATTATTATTTTGCTATCAAACTCGCTGGAGAAATGATTGAAATGCACTGAGTGTGATGCAGTATGGCAGCGCTATTATGGAATATGCTGTGAACTTAGCTAACATTACTTAGCAGTGATATGAGTTAATTTACTCAAGTGAAAGCTTTAAACATTAGCCCGATACATAACTAGCTAACTTAAGGCTTTCTGGTTAACCCTCTGGGGTCGACGGACCCAGAGTCTCCATTTCAACTTGGGTCGAACGTGCGGACTTCAAACTATATACCAGTGTTTAAATTGTGTTGATAGGCCACGTAAAACCGGTGTTTTTTGTTTTTAATAAAACAGTGGCGTTTCCTCCGGGAAGAAACGGCAAAAACGGCGTTTTCTAAGGAGAGCGCTAGCAAACACGCTATGCTTGTGAGTGAAAAACAACAGTCATTGGTGAAAAAAAGAAAAAACACTCCTTCCCTATTGGTGGAAAAATGTACCATGTCGACCAATCAAAAAAATGATATGGCAACATGTGGCATTTGGTTGTTTGGGAAGAGAGGGAAGTTTTAGGAGTGAGCGAAAGAGAGAGAGAGACAGTTTTGATGCATGAGAAATTTGTGACGTTTACCGTGTTTGGAGTCTCAAGTTAGTGTGTTGTTTTGTGTAGTTAGTGTGTAGTGTAGTTGTTGTTTTGTGTTGTGTGTCAGTTCTACTAGTGAATGTGACAGTTGCTGCAAAAAAGCCACCAAAGGCAGATTGCAGTGTAAACGCTGAGTGACACAGATGCTGTCAGATCTGCAGGTTTATCCCTGTGCTGTTCTCATCTGTGTTATAGTGGACACAAACTATTTTTTGGAGTTGCATAAAAAATTTTTGTGCCTTCTTATTTGATGCAGAGCACCTGATTGTTCTGTAAATAGTTTTAAACGGTTATATGAAAAACGTCTGAGCCTTGGCTGCATTTTTAGGTAAATAGTACCATATAACTTTGTTGTTTGCGAAACTTGTGCATATTTTTGGTTAAGACAGCCCGTCAGCGTCTCTTCTTCCTCAGAAGACTTAGAGACTTCCATCTGCCGCTGAAGGTGCTCAAGAACTTTTACTCCTGCACCATCGAGAGCGTCCTGACGGCAAACATCTGCACCTGGTTTGGGAACAGCACCAAGCAGGACAGACGAGATCTGCAAAGAGTGGTGCGCTCAGCCGAACGCATCATTCAATCAGAGCGCCCTGACCTGCTGTCCATCTACACCAAGCGGTGCAAGTCCAAAGCTAGGAAGATTATGATGATTGACCTCTCCCATCTCAACAATGGACTCTTCTCACTGTTGAGGTCTGGGAAGCGCTTCCGCTCCCTTAAGGCCAAAACAGAGAGAATGAGGAGGAGCTTCTTCCCCCAGGCTATTCGGGCCCTGAACCAGGTGTAGGACTGGACTCTCACACACATCACCACACGCACCACCACACATTTCCTATAATCCTATATTCCTATTCCTATAATTTCTAATCTTTATAATCTTTATAATCTCTTCTGCTATTTGCACATTCTTTACTGTAAATTCCTAAGTTAATTTGTAAATTTTGTAGTAAACTGTAAATTGTAAATATTGTAAAACTTTTCTTCTGTCATTTAATGGTCGGGCATTGTACAGCTACAAGCATTTCACCCCCATGTCATACTGTTTATGGGTGTGTGTGTGTGTGACAAATAAAATTTGAATTTGAATTTGAATTTTTAAAAATGTACAATTTCTATTTGCATTTCAAGTTATGAAAATGATTCGTTAAACATGCTTGTGGTTTTTACAGTCAAAAATATCACTTTCTACTCATGATTTAAATTTTGTCTCAATTTAGATAAATTGTGCTGATACAGTTTGTCAAAATGAGAAAATAACAGATTGGCAAGTGTGGTGGGGCGTGGTTTGCGGTGCCGTGCAGGGAGGGCGGACGCACCTACACGGCATCCTTAATCACGCCCGCCTAGTTAAAAACACGGGGACTCAGGGGTTGGGGTGTTGTGGTGTGACGTGAATTAAATAAAGATGACTCTGAACGTTGCTCCGTGGTCCCGCCGTGCCTTATTCACGCCACAGCAAGATAAACAGTTTTTAAAGGTGAAATATAGAGGCCAAATCAAAAGTAGCCAAAAACGGCCAATTATAACCTGGACACCAGCTTTTTGGAGTATTTGAAATAATGGTAATATGAGGGAGCGATCCATATGGTCACAAAGAATAGCCACTTGTTTCTGTGCTACCAAAGTTCCCCGGCTTTCATTCAAAATGTGTTTATCGTCAGCACCTGCAAATTAAACTACTTAAAACGCATAAATAAATAAATAAATAAATAAACTTCTAAAGAAAAACCCAAAAAACAAAACAAAACTCACAAATGTCTTCAAGCTCACACTGAGGCCTGTGGAGCACTATCAGCCACAGAGACAGTTCACACATTTATATGTGTTTATATATGAATATTTCACACTTTAAGGCTGCCTGTTTATTTAAGGGAGATGAACAAAATACATTGGATTTGTACATAATAATATCACAGATGATAAAGTCAATAGATTTTAAGTAGATGCTTGTGCATTCTTAGTCCTATATGTTGAATTGAACTATGTGATCTGTTCAAAGCCTCCCAGTCAGTGCTGTTCTGCAGTCTGACTGTACATGATGTTATTAGCACAAACACTTTAAAAGTGATCATTTAGGACTTCAGCAATAATACAGGCAGCAATGTAGTTAGCAATAAAACAGTTTTATTGGGAATTAACTTAAAAAACAAACAAACATCTGTCTCCTATTTTTTGTCACACAGGAAAGAAGCATCAATATCTGATGAGAAGACTTATTTATTTCTTTTTCTTTTGGGGGGGGGGGGGGGTGTCAACAGGAGAAGAATATCTCTAACAGGTTGATTTGTTCACATTGTCACATCTTAAATTTTAAGTGAAATGTGCATTTTGAGTTTTTACACTATGTATATAAGGCAACCATTTCCTTTTGCAGTATTTTTGTGTGGTTCATTTTTCTATTTCTTGACAAAAGGTGAACAAAGCTGTTTAAGTTCACCTAGGATGGTTTGTTTTAATTTTCACATGGTCTTACTGAGGTGATGCGAATTGAAACATGCATTCTTTTGGGGGGGCGCATGTGCTGGAAAAGCTTGAAAAGGGACGTTGAAAGTGCTTAAAAAGTGCTTGAATTTGACCCTGAAAAAGGCGTATGAACCCTGATAGTCGACAAACTTGGGGATGCCGCTCAATGTAAAGCTTTTATTTCTGCTGTGGGTTTGGATTCCAAGGTGCTTTGCCTCTAATAGCAATAGTACATAATGTCAACTTTTTTTCCCCAGGGTATCAATGTACACATCCTGCAGTGTTAACATCATCCGTTCATCAGTTCTTTATTTGATCCCAATCACAGTAAAGGGGATTAATGTTCCTTCCAGCTGCTCGGCAAACTTTCTTCTCTGCCTGTCCATCTATCACCATTCAGACGACGAAGATCTGAATGACTCAAACTGTGCTCATCAGAAACTTCTTCAGTTATTACCTTAAAGCACAAAAGCTAACTTAACTTATCAGCTATATGCAGAGGAATGTATATAGCTGATAAGTTAGCCCCCGCAGGATTAAGACAAAAAAAAAAATGTATTTCTGACTTCTTCCTCTTTCTGTTTCTTTGCTGTTTTGTTTACAGCTATTATTCACAGCTATACTTGAACTTTCTTGGAAGATAAGACGGCAGTTTGCAACATGCAAACGTAGGCTCTTTTATTTTCCTCACTTTGGGAACTGTGTACTTTTACTTTACTGCATTCGAGAGATAAATATTCTACATTTTGCTCGGACACAAGCTCTGTACATTGTTTCTTTAAAGAGTGAAATCTGACGCACTTTACTTCACATAATATGATGTTATCATTCTAGATGTAAAAACCCAAGGGCATTTTCCATGGAAATTAGCCTGAGCCAGTCTACCTTTCTCTCACACTGGGATATATGCGGAACAGTCTATATACAGAGTGTAATACACTCGGTATCAATTCTCCCATTTTCTTCTGTTTAAGGTCACGGGGAAGGTGGGTAAGGTGTGCAACATCTAGTGGGATAGTGAGAGACAACTATTCACACATATGGCCAATTAAGAATCACCCAATAACCAAATAACCACCCTGTGCTTATCTCTGCACAGGGTGAGAACGCCACACAAGGGGAACAAAGGCCTCAGCTGACCAGCGGATTTTTACCAAGGACCTTTTTTGTTGTGACATGGCCGTGTTAATCACTGCACTATTTTTGTGTATGCATATATAAGCTTGTACTACATTCTTATGATTCTACTTACACCTGGATTTGAGAATTTCAAGACACTGTAGATTAAGACTGTGGAAAAACCATATACAACACTGATTAGGAGTGGTATAAGAGAAGCATTACTTTGCAATAAATACTTTTAAAGTTGACAATAGTAATTTTTATCTTGATGTGAAATGTAATTATACTATTCAAAATCAAATCAAATCAAAATCAAATCACTTTTTATTGTCACATCACATGTGCAGGCACACTGGCACAGCACATGCGAGTGAAATTCTTGTGTGCGAGCCCCACAAGCAACAGAGATGTGCAAACACAACAACACAAACGAGCAAAATACAAGAATGGCCAACCTGAAACTAATAAATATATGTACAATATATAATAGTGTATGCATTTCTGGATGTGTATACTAAATATTTTCCTACGTGTGTGTGTGTGTGTGTGTGTGTATACACATTTTTACAAATTAAATAGTAAAAAAAATAAAATAAAATAATAATAATAATAATAATAATAAAATATATAAAATATACAGAGTTGAATATGTGCAAAACAAGTGGCATTTATATACAGTGTGGAGTGCATAATGTTGAAGTTCCAGTAGTGAAGCTGAGGTGTCTATGACGTGTTCAGCAGTCTGATGGCCTGATGGAAAAAGCTGTCTCTCAGTCTGCTGGTACGGGACCGGATGCTGCAGAACCTCCTTCCTGATGGAAGCAGTCTGAACAGTTTATGGCTGGGGTGACTTTTATTCCTAAAATCAATAAAGTGAATTAATAGACCAGGATCTAGTATCTGTTATGTTTTACACCTACTCTACAATTTTCCCAACTGCAATCATATCTAAGCACCTAACGCTAAGCCGTCTCCGGAGAGGAACATTCCACTGCAGGAGATTTTATTGCTTTGCAGGTGTCACAGCCTAGCAGAAGCACACGTGTTCGACATAAAAACGACCCTGGAAATTCTCGCCATAATTCTAAAAAATCTGTGGTTATAAGATGGTCCCCCAGCCACGCTCACCCGGTGACCTCGGGCGTTGTTGGTGATGAAAAGAAGCGGCCCGGTCTGTCATCTCCAAAATAAATCCCTGTGTTCCAATGTGCCCCAGCAGCAGACTCACGCTGCCTTTTAATAAAACACACGCGCACGTCCGCACAAACATTGCACACGGGGTCTCGAGGTGATAACAGGATTTTATAAGTATTGATTTACACGAGTAATTTGAGGCCATCCTACATACTGTGCATCAAAAGTCTCTGACATCGGTGCTATCTGTTTGAAATAAGGCGATCTATCACGGCACAGAAGAAAAAATGAAAGCTGAAAAGACTGGAGAAAACACTGCAGCTGAGGATTCATTAAGCTTTGATTTTTTTATGCAGTTTCCTCCTTTTTTTCAGTCACAGCAGCCACTATTCTCCTGAGAGCCTCTCCGCTGACGCTCTGTTTGTCATTTAAGCTAATGAAATTAATCTCAAAGTCATCATATCTTCTGCAGTTTGTTTACCTTCAAATGTACACAACCTTTTTCCTTCAGCACCCACTGCACCTTTGGCACAAACTACAGCAACATCACGTAATTCCACAGAGTTCCCTTTCAAAGGGAGCAGCCTATTTCATATTTATACCTAGTGAAGAGCGAGGTGTACTTTGCTGCGCTTTTGAGCGAGAGATTTCCCTAGCCTCTCACAAAAATGCTGCCACTTTTTAAACATTCAAGTCATGGTTCGCTAAGGTGCCTGCTGTCAATTTTATTTATAAACCTCCCTGGCTTGTTCTTTCATTCAGGCAGAGGCTCTACCACACCCTCCATCCACCACTCGTCTATTGGCATGAGAGATGAAGACACCACCTACGAGGCGTTCTCAAAGGCAAAGGGTAAACACGGCTCACGACGGCACTTAATGCAGTCACTGGGCAAAGAAACACATGCCTCAGCAACATAGAGCTTCGAAGCTCTGTGAGGTGTTAAGGTGAATGAAAATGTCTCGCTACATCCTGTGATTTTAGAAGTGTGTAATTCTTCCAGATCCACATTCCAGAGATTACCCCCCCTGCTCCCTCGGCCCAGTATTTGCCTCTCATACCGCACGAGGCAAGGCTGGGAGGGCGTGATGGCTCCCTGGCTGTACGTCAGACAATAGACTATGTAACTCACAAACCACGGTGATGGTTCCCTGTGCAGGAAGGCAAGATAGAGAGAAGCCCCCATAAAACAGATAGATACCCCGGAGAATGCCAGAGGAACACTCAGAGTGTGGGATTTTAATGACATAATGAGGGCAGTTGCATGCATTTCCTATTAATTTGCTGTTTCACTTTATGCGAGAAGAATAACAGCAACCATGCGAGTGTGTGAGACTGAAGTAAAGATGTATTGCACAGAGGTGGTCATCACAGAGGATCTTGTTAGGCTAATATGAATTGTACTTTTATGAACCCTGCTATTCTCAGTGGTGCTGTTTTATACCTTTGCAACCAAAGTTGTTTTGCTGCTTCTTTCTGTGTCTAATAATAATGTTTCCACAGGCCTCGATGAAAAATGGACAGGTGGAGGATGCCCATCTCTCTCTCTCTTTTGGTAAACCTTTAAGATTTATGCTGCCTTAAGAACTTAGGATAAATCGGTCTACATCTTAAAGTATAACAAGAACATGCATGATAACAGTAGCAGCAGAGTATAGTGGACTGTGCAGTTCTATAAAAAGTAAAGTGCACCCTTTGATTCAGTAGCTTGTAGAAAAACCTGTAGCAGCAATAATCTGAAGCGATAGTTTTCTATATGACTGTATCAGTCTCTCACATAGTCTTGGAGGAATTTAGCCCCACACTGCTTTACAATGTTGTTCCAGTTTATTGAGATTTTTTTTATGCATACCTCGTTTAAGGTGCCAACACACTAGAAAGGCCTTTGACTGGCTCATTGAAATACCTCGATTTTGCTGTTTTTCTTCAGATCTTTGTCCTGTTGCATGGCACAGTTTCTGCCCAGCTTTAGCTCTCAGACAAATGGCCTCATGTTTGACTGTAGTATACTTCGGTATACAGAGAAGTTCCTGGTTTATTCAGTCACTGCAAGATCTCCAAGTCATGTAGCTGCAAAATAAGCCCAAATGAACAGTCTTCCATCGGATATGTCTTAATATTGTGCTGATACACTTTGGCTTTCACTTAGTGTGATGCACTTTTCTGTCTGTTCCAATGCTGACGTCTTTTAGTACCTGCTCAATTCATCAAAATATCACATATTTCCATAAGTGCTCTAACGTTTTCGGGGAGTTTATTTCTCGATCAAGTAACGAGGACAACGATGTGACCGTTTCAGGAGATGATAAAATATTTCTTAACACCCCGACAGCTTGCTGAAGAATTCGAGTTTCTTCTCCCCCCTCCATGCTATCAGACCCTTGAAAGTGACCCGCGCGTGCTTCTCAGCCAATCACAGCGGTAGAGACACCCAGCCTTCCGTTTCCATTAAACTTCCGTTTCCACTATACTCTTTCATTCACATACATTATTCTCTTGCATACATATATTTTCTTCAGACATGTATGCATTCTCTTCTTACATGCATATATTATTTGTGAGATTAAATGCATATTGAATGCATGTAAATGGGAGCAAAATGTAGGAATGCATAAATGAAAATGCATGTATGTTAGAGTGCAAATGTGTAAATATGTACATTAAAATACATGTATAAGAGAGCACAATATTGCAATGTGTATGTTAAATATGTGTAAACATGAGAATAAAAATATCTATAAAAATTAAAATAAATCTATGTGTGTGAGTGAAAGTATATGTATGTGAAAGAAGAATGTATGTGTGTGAGAGTGAAAGAATGAATTTTGGCTTGTACGGCCCCTCATAGTATCATGTTAACACACAACTGAATCACTGAACACTCCAGACCTGCAGACTATCAAAACGTTTGTGCCTTTATAGCCACGCTTGCGGATGCTCAGTTAATCAGTCCCCCTTGATCAGAGGCACCATCCTTACCCTCTGAATTCCTATATCAGGAGTAACTGTGTACACAGTAGATTGTATAAATGAAGTATATTTTAATCTCACATTAACGTCAATACACCCAACGGTAACGTGATCCATTATGTTTTGTCCTAATTCAAGTTGGTTGCCATGTCATAACATTAATGTGGAAGCAAGCATGAGCCTCAGTTGCCCTAACTAGGTCACCAGAACGACTGTACAAGAATAATAATAATGGATTGCATTTATATAGCGCTTTTCTAGGCACCCAAAGCGCTTCACAATTCCACCATTCATTCACTCTCACATTCACACACTGGTGCAGGCAAACCACAGTTGTAGCCACAGCTGCCCAGGGGCAGACTGACAGAAGCGAGGCTGCCATATCGCGCCATCGGCCCCTCTGGCCAACACCAGTGTTGTTCAAGTTACTTGAAAAAAGTAATCAGTAACTAATTACTGATTACTTCCCCCCAAAAAGTAACCCCATTACTTTACTGATTACTTATTTTCAAAATTAATTAATTACTTAGTTAGTTAGTTACTTTTTAAAAACACGATTTACAACCTGAATAGGTAATAAAGTGATAGATCTTCAGCCCAATTTTACTTTTTCTGCATAATCCATCATACAAAATGTAATCAAATGGAAAAGTCTCTTTTTTTAACTTGTTTTATTAGTTTTAATCTTTTAACTTTATGCATCAAGCAAAAATTTAATTATATGCAACATTCTCTGACTGGAAGAAATTTGTTTAACATTTAAACCTATTTTCTGCACATTCCAGCACATAAAATAAAATATTTTTTGTGTTTACACTCACTCTTTCAAATAGATGCAAGTAAAACACAGCAGAAAATAAATAAAGTCAAAGACTCAGCGATCCTGTTGCTCTATTTTCACCTGTATAGCAGGAGTGGGGGTAGGCAGAGGTTTGCCCTGGTGCAGGTGTGCCGCAGCGGTCAGTTGAAGGATCCGCGAGTCTCTCTTTCCCATTACGTGGTAGCGCACTAGGTGCTTGCTTGGAAGTTTAGGGGGTTTTTTTCGCTGTAAAAAGAAGTTTTCTTCCCACGCAGTGAACAGCGGACACTAATGTTTTTGTCACTTTTTACGGAATCAAACTCAAAGTAAGGTCAGTACTTCCACGCTTTAAACGCTGCACGCTCATACTCTCTCCCGCATTCGATATATTATCCATTGTTGATCTGCACACAGCTGTTGCCACGAACGTCGCACTCGCTTACGTCATTGTCATGAGACATTCTCGCAAAAACATCACGGTTTTAGTAACGCAGCGTTCTTACGGGAAAGTAACGGTAATGTAATTACCGTTTTTGCAATAGTAATCCCTTACTTTACTCGTTACTTCAAAAAACGTAATCGGATTACAGTAACGCGTTACTGCCCATCTCTGGTAGGCGGTAGGGTAAAGTGTCTTGCCCAAGGACACAATGACCAGAAGAGAGAGAGCTTGGGGATCAAACCAGCAACCTTCCGGTTACACATGAGCTTCCCAACCACTTGAACCACGGTCACCCCCGTAAGTCTAACAAAAGTAGAGCAGAGTGAGTTCAATTAGTACAAAGTTAGTTCCCTTTCTTTCCTCGTGCTTAACCTTCACACTGTTTGCTTCTGCATCGGATATATGCTGTGCAATAAATAAGACGTCACTGAACAAATACATTAAAAGTGAATAGCTGATTAGATGGCTTACATCTTAAGAATGGTCGCTTTGATATATTGCAAGCTTAAGTATTGCTATTGAAGAAAAAGCTCTTGTGGCATTATAACTACTGCACTTTATCCCTCCTCGGCTCAAGATTGTGAAATTTCAACTATGTCAAACATATTAGTCGTAAGTGTTCCTGAGTCAGTGTCGGGAAACACTACATAACCCACCAGCCCAGACTCTAAACTATATTTCTGCAATATTGTTGGTGGGAAGATATTAATTATGTAAGACATATCACTTTCAAAGTTCAAACAACATCTTTCTCTTGTTGGAGCCCTTCTGGACTAATTCAGTCAGATTTCCAAGTAACTATCAGAGGTGTATTTTTTCTTTATTTAGTGCTCTATGTACAGTGTATGTACCACATGCAGTAATATGGTTCTAATAGTTAAGGTTTAAGGTTATGGATTTAGGTAAATTAATTTAAGCAATATAGTTTCCAACAAATGTGACTAAAAGCCTGTCCAGTATCAGTTAAAGCTGGGCTGAGTGATACCGTTCTGGCTTGACTGATTACATAAAATGTAAATTAACAACTTTTCAGAATATTATTATGAAATCAGAATATTTGATCAGAATTAACTACAGTGTAGAAAATTTGCATAGAAAGCACAAATTTTGGGCTTACGTGCCGTCACATGATAAATCTGAACATGTTTCTATTCTGAGAAACTGTTTTGCAAAAGCAGCGAAACGCCTGTTTGACTATTTTGACCCTTTGCTTACATTTACATTTATTCAATGTAACTAAAGTAAGGTTTCTCATTAGGATCCTATTACTGGATCATATTTACTGATTCATTAATGTGTATATCACTGCAATGTTGCAGGTGGGGATGGTTGCTTTTACATTAATGAAATACATTAGGGTTTCTGTCTTTATCTACGTGGGCGATCCCAAAAGTAAGGTCTCCAAATCTATGGTGACGTAGGGAAACTGTTCTTACGGCTGTTGGCCACATTGTTGTGACTGGTGCTTCCTCCACTCCCAAACAAGTATGTGCAGCTTCACTGGGATGCTCAATCTTGGCTTGGCAGCCCTATGAAAATTGAGCTCCCGTTGAACGCTACCGCCAAGTGTGAAGTTCGTGCCTTTAAAGTGATGTAAATACTATAGAAAAGAAATGGTTGTTTGTATTTCTAAACATATAGGAGGTCTTACTTTTGGGATTGCCCTCATATAATGACATCATTTAATATTAGATTTAGATTCAAAAATATGCAAAGTAAGCAAAACCTTTGAAATAAATGACGCTGAATACAAAGTGTAATATCTTCATCATAAATTTTATCGGGTAGAAATGGAAAGTAGCATAACATAGTAATATTTAAATAAACTTTAAGCATGGGGGTACCAGGTTTGTTATTCATGTGGAAAGCACCTTTGGACCCTGATTGTTCAGTGGATTCAAATGTAGTTGCACCCCTGCACCTCCTCAAAGAAAACAATGCAGGAGCCTAATCTGCTTCCAAAGGAAACGTTGGCGAGTCATGTGTTTTGTCATACCAGGTGTATGGCATGTTCAGTCAGAAATCTGCTGTAAGGAGGTTTTGCTATGAGTTCCAGGTTGAACAACAGGTTTTCATGAAATGGTGTAAAACACTGTGGGCAACAGGGTCACACTTCAGGCGCAACCATGAATCAGCAGTAAACCCTGCTGTATGTAAAACAACTACCTTTGGTTCAATACTTGTGTAAAATAACAGCGTGGTTGACACACTGCCATTCATATTTCCAAATTCATTTTTTTCAGTTGCTCTTTACTTGAGGTATTTTTGTGCACCTTTTTCTTTGAAATAGGCTCAAATTATTTTATTAGATTCAAGTCAGGTGACACTTTTCTAGGACATAGTTATTGTTCTTTCTTTTCTTTCTTTCTTTTTTTCCTTTTCTTTTTTTTGTTGTTGAAAATATTAAATAATCTTCACCAGTGTGCTATGGAATGTAATCATAGAATATATGGTGCCATCTATAACTGTCATCTCCCCAACTCCTTTTGCAATCACACAGCCCTTTATGATCACACTCCCACCTGTGTGCTTCAGTGTGGGGTCTATGAATTCACTGTGGTCAAGCTGGACAGGCTCACATAACTCTGCTGGACCCCATTTGGACAGAACACATTTGACTTGGTCTTATCTGGCCAAAGAGTGTATCCTGATATTCATGTTTGTAAGAAAGTTTTATGTTACAGTTATGTATGTGTGAGGAAAATAAAGGTAAAAAATCCTTACTTTTTAATTTTATTTGTTTATTTATTTTATAGAGGCCTTTGCACTTGTTTGAGTGGTCACAGAAATTAAAGCACTTGTCACTAATCTGATTGGTTTTTTTTTTTTCAAGTAGAGCACTCACATTAGTGCAGCCTCCATGGCCCAGATTTATAGAACTTTATTCGTCCCATACTATTTTATAGTTTTACAGCCAAGTTTTATCAGTCAGAATCGTCTGGCTTTTCCACCATGCAGATGGACAACGGTCATATTGAAGAGTGTACTCAGTTAAATATCAGCTATCATAGATTTTCTAAACTCTGTCAGAAAGTAGAAACCGTGAATGCACCTCTAGATGATATAAGCAAAAAACCAAAACACAATATCAAACATGGTTAACACTTTTTTTTTTTTTTTTACATATTAAAAAAAATCAGTTCTTAGTACTGTTGGCACACACCAACACCAAAAAGGGTTCAGATCTACTGGCACCTGTTTGTGTGGCTTCCTCCCACAGTCCAAAGACATTGATGTTAGGTTCGCTGCAGACTGTAAGTTGACTGTAGGTGTGGATGCAAGTATAAATGGCTGACTGACTCTGTGTGACATTGGTGTCCCATCCTGGGTTAACTCCAGCTCACACCCTATGATAGCTGAGATAAGTTCCAACCAAACCAGGACCCTAAACTGGAAGAATAAAAAAGATGGAAATTGTTATTTATTGTCAGTTTCAGGTCAATAAAATTTATTTTTGAGACTTCAAAATTAACAGTTTATGGACTTTTAATATTTGTAACCTTGACTGACTATTGCAGTTGTTTTAATCTATTTACATCCTTCATTACACACACACACACATCACACCCCAAAAAAATTAAAAACCATAAACATGAAAACAACTATGAAAGAGACTTAAAACAATCTGTGCCTAAGCTTCACAGAGTTAAAAGGTTAATACCTATACACATTCACAGTATGTATTTTGTATTTAGAGAACCTTATATTACATAAGTTTAACTTTACAACAGTTGAGTGTTCCAGCCTGTTAAAATAAAACTGCTGTATAAGCAGTTTTGAGAAAATAGACAATCTGGATATGATATAGGCAGATCCCATTGCAGCTTGAGTGTTCTTGTACTGAAGGGCCATCTATAAATTGTTTTGGCCTCAACTGCCAGACACGTTTTTGAGTCTCTGAAAATACAGGGAGTGCAGAATTATTAGGCAAATGAGTATTTTGTCCACATCATCCTCTTCATGCATGTTGTCTTACTCCAAGCTGTATAGGCTCTAAAGCCTACTACCAATTAAGCATATTAGGTGATGTGCATCTCTGTAATGAGAAGGGGTGTGGTCTAATGACATCAACACCCTATATCAGGTGTGCATAATTATTAGGCAACGTCCTTTCCTTTGGCAAAATGGGTCAAAAGGAGGACTTGACAGGCTCAGAAAAGTCAAAAATAGTGAGATATCTTGCAGAGGGATGCAGCAGTCTCAAAATTGCAAAGCTTCTGAAGCGTGATCATCGAACAATCAAGCGTTTCATTCAAAATAGTCAACAGGGTCGCAAGAAGCGTGTGGAAAAACCAAGGCGCCAAATAACTGCCCATGAACTGAGAAAAGTCAAGCGTGCAGCTGCCAAGATGCCACTTGCCACCAGTTTGGCCATATTTCAGAGCTGCAACATCACTGGAGTGCCCAAAAGCACAAGGTGTGCAATACTCAGAGACATGGCCAAGGTAAGAAAGGCTGAAAGACGACCACCACTGAACAAGACACACAAGCTGAAACGTCAAGACTGGGCCAAGAAATATCTCAAGACTGGTTTTTCTAAGGTTTTATGGACTGATGAAATGAGAGTGAGTCTTGATGGGCCAGATGGATGGGCCCGTGGCTGGATTGGTAAAGGGCAGAGAGCTCCAGTCCCACTCAGACGCCAGCAAGGTGGAGGTGGAGTACTGGTTTGGGCTGGTATCATCAAAGATGAGCTTGTGGGGCCTTTTCGGGTTGAGGATGGAGTCAAGCTCAACTCCCAGTCCTACTGCCAGTTTCTGGAAGACACCTTCTTCAAGCAGTGGTACAGGAAGAAGTCTGCATCCTTCAAGAAAAACATGATTTTCATGCAGGACAATGCTCCATCACACGCGTCCAAGTACTCCACAGCGTGGCTGGCAAGAAAGGGTATAAAAGAAGAAAAACTAATGACATGGCCTCCTTGTTCACCTGATCTGAACCCCATTGAGAACCTGTGGTCCATCATCAAATGTGAGATTTACAAGGAGGGAAAACAGTACACCTCTCTGAACAGTGTCTGGGAGGCTGTGGTTGCTGCTGCACGCAATGTTGATGGTGAACAGATCAAAACACTGACAGAATCCATGGATGGCAGGCTTTTGAGTGTCCTTGCAAAGAAAGGTGGCTATATTGGTCGCTGATTTGTTTTTGAATGTCAGAAATGTATATTTGTGAATGTGGAGATGTTATATTGGTTTCACTGGTAAAAATAAATAATTGAAATGGGTATATATTTGTTTTTTGTTAAGTTGCCTAATAATTATGCACAGTAATAGTCACCTGCACACACAGATATCCCCCTAAAATAGCTAAAACTAAAAACTACTTCCAAAAACATTCAGCTTTGATATTAATGAGTGTTTTGGGTTCATTGAGAACATGGTTGTTGTTCAATAATAAAATTATTCCTCAAAAATACAACTTGCCTAATAATTCTGGACTCCCTGTATACTGAAGTTAAGCATGGCAAGTCATTTGAAGAACATAAACCTTGACAGGGAAGTTGGTGCATTTTGTGCATGATTAACGATCAAAATTGGATAAATGAATAAATAAACAAGCGTATAAATGCATTGAAATATCATGCAAATCGATATTAACTCAGCTTGGTAGGACATTAAACACACTCCAGGTGTCCCAACAAAGGTAAAGCTGATGTAGTTATTGTCCAATATTCTAAAGTTTGATATGTTCCGAATGTCATCAGAGCTTCATCAGTTTCTGCTGCTGGATGTGCAGGAACACTGAGCATCATTCTGCAATGAGAACCTTTTCTTTCAGAGTCTATGCTCAAAAGCTACATTTGGGGTGATGTGAGTAAACTAGGGGGTTTCAATCAGCAGGCAAGAGATGTTTCTCAGTGTTACAGCTTCATTTGTTGTGTGCTAACCAAGTCTGAACAGGACAGAGAGCTAATTGAAGAGAAGGCTTTAAAAGTAAATATGCTGCCTTGAAAAATGTTGATGACAACATGAAAGAGTCTTATGATTAAGCGGCACTGCGATGTGAAGTTTTGTGTAACAAGGTGGTTGACATTCACTGACACGTTCAGATTGCATTTACATTAAAGCTTTAGCATTTCCAACATTTACTTTTTTAAGACAATGCTATTCACAGAGAAATACTGAACAGGAAAAGATAAAATTCCTACTTCTTTGCCTTTATTTGATTAGGAAATCAAATTTCTCTCAGAGCCAAACTCAGTTAAGGAGTGAAACATACAAAGTAGACAAATCAATAAGAATCTACAATCATGATAACTTCTCAATTCACTTTTATTTATATGGCACCAAATCACGACAACAGTTGCATCAAGACGCTTTATATTGTAAGGTAATCAGTCAATGGGATTGATAGGTGTCTTTAACAATCATTGCTAATACCATCATAATCTCGAGCTTTATTTACACTTTACACAACGAATCCACATTTTCATAATTTTCATAGTTATATTCTCTGAAGAATCAAAGACTTTACTTTCTGGATGTGGAAAGAATGGAAGTGAAAAAAATTAATTTAAATTGAAAAAAACCCTCATACATACAAAACATTGTGGCATGTTGGGAGCAGCTAGTTATCTCCCATCATGCCTCGGGAACATGTGTTGGCAATTAAGATGATTAAACTGTGTATTTACATTAGTTTTGGCTACGTAACTCTTATGACCGTTCCTGTATTCCGGTGTAAATTCACTAATAGTTGTTGTTTAGAAAGAGACATTACACCACGAGTGAGTTCATGTGTGGAGTTATTGAGCCTCTGAAGCACGATGGACTTATTGCTAAAGGGCTCCCTCCTACTTGGGGTGGAATAGCAGTTCAAGCTTTGTGTGAGTTCTGTGTTGCAAGCTTTTGGTCCATCATCTCACTTTTGCTTTTACCAGCTTCATTTACCGTTGTTTCAGCTTCAGGTCAGGCACATAGCTATCATGGTGCTGTCACACACAACACAACGTAAATGTCTTCATCATGTTTCTTTAGGATAATATTGGTAACATCATTCTAACTAGCCACAGGCTCACTAAATTATCAATGAAGTAAGACATTTTATGTACTAGTAAGACAAATGTTATAAGTAAAGCATTATAACTGCCATTTTCAGGAGAAGTTGGTGGTTGGAGTAATTTAAGTTGTATGAGTTGCTGCACTTCTGTCCCATTGACCTGTTTGTTCAAACTCAACTGGACAATCGAGGGCGCAGCTCTGTTATGCTCACCAATGACCAAAGCTGGTCACACTGAAAGGCAAGCAAGCACCTGATCAGCAAAAGTAGAGCCCCAACACCAAAAAATGTTGGGAAACTGTTGATGGATGGATGGAAACTGTATATAATTAAAAAACAGAATCCAATAATATGCAAATATGACAAACCCATATTATATCCACCATAGAACATAGAGAACACTTGTTTAAACTGAGACGAAAAATATAGCAACAAGAAATCTCAAAAAAAATATTGGGATAGGCTCTTGTTTACCACCTTGAGCATCTCCTCTATTTTTAACAACAGGCCATAAACATCTAAGGAACTGAGGAGAGCAGCTGCTGGACTTTTGGGAGAGGGATGTTTCGCTGTTCTCACCTGATAGTGGATTCTAGCTGCTCAACAATGTCTGCTTTGTTGTATTTTTTAATCTCATGATGCTCCAAATGTTTTAACTGGTGAAATGTTGGTACTGGAGAAGTTCAGCACCTGGGCTTTTCCCCACAATGCTGTTGTAGTAGATACAATATGTGTTTTAACCAGGGGCGATTCTAGGATTAGAGCTTTGGAGGTGCTGAGCACCCAGAGAGCTGCCCAGCCAGGCAAGATAAATCATATGATTCTTAAATTCATAAAGTCTCTCTGTGCCTGGTCCTCGTCTCAAAACATGACATCACTGTTTTGTACATTTTAACACAATTTAATACCACATTTGTGAAAGAAAAGCAGAACACTTTTTTGAAAAGTCTGTAACAAAACCATCAAATCTGATAAAGGTTATTTAAATGCTGCAAAAGAAGAATGGATTGGAATAAAAAAAATACATATCCTAACCTTAATTACTGGGGGAGAATAATGAATGATGCTCTTAGTAAAAAGTAAACTGAGTGCATTTTTTGGACAGAGATTCACTTTTAATGTGTATGTATAATATAATACAAATACATTAAAAAAAACTCCCAAAACAGAATAAATTATTACAAATAAAAATCTTTACTGCAGATACTAATTTTGTGTTGTAAGATTTAGGAGTTTCATGCTTTCATAGTGGTACTTGGGAGAGCTTGACATCTTTTCAGGTGTACTGTAAAAAGTTTGAGAAACACTGATAAGTGTATGTGTGCTTTTGGAAAACATTTAAAGCTGCTGTACAGAATCTTTGAAATAAGCTTAAAACATTTTTAGAATATAAACAGAGCATCTGCTTCTCTTTACAGCTCCTCACTCCACCAGGGCTGTTTGGCTCTTTCTGATAGTGTGCAAATGTGGTGCATGTATTGCAGCAGTCATACAGACAGTTGGCCTACCTATTACTGGCTGAGGTTTTAGTAGAGTTGTGGCTGAACCACATAAAAATATATTATTAATTTTAATCTCCCCAATCAATTATAATGTTATGTTGGAATTTTGTTAAAGAGGGTCAAATGTTTCAACCCAGTTTGTTTTGCAGATTCTGTACAGCAGCTTTAATATAGGGAGGACACAACTTCCAGGTTTTTTCTCTTTGTCAGTTCTGTTGTGCCTGTCACTGTTCCCTGTCTGTTTTCTTACCTGGTTCTTCCTGACCTTGTACTTTCTCCTCACGTTCCCCTCTTTCTTCTCTCCCTCTTTGGACTGACAATCATACACAAATAGATTGTATTCAATTAGATGAAAAATTACATTAATATGAAAAAATATAATTAAGATCACTAACAAAAAGTTCTCTCTCAGTGTACTTTCAACCAAAAGGCAAATAACCAAACCACATGAACATCTAATAAAATATATAAATATTGAAACACTGATCCAACATTATTCTTGATTGACGGATCATTTGATTTTACACTTTTAAAATCTAATTTTACCTGAATGTGGCTCCTTTTAAAAAAAAAAAAAAAAAAAAAAAAAAAAACTTCCTCATATCCATTATGAACCTGGCTGTCTCTCTGTACAAAACACACACGCACACAACAGGAGTTGGGCATTCGGTCAGTTAGCTAGTTAATATCCATTTAAAACAGGACAGTAGTAACAACAATAGGCTACGGAGAATTTTAAGTTTTAAGTTTTAAATAGGCTGTATACATTTCAATGGGAGCAACAGGGCAACATATAGAACGGATTGTAGGGTAGCAAACATCACCGGAAAACAAGTTTTTTTTACACCCAGGTTACCTGGTGTAATGTTTTTCAGTAAAAAGAAACATGGTCTGACTCCTACCTAACTATATAAAGAGTAACTGAAGGTTAAATGCAGCTAACATGTCCTGTTTTAAGCCAGGCACTAACACCTCCGCTCCGCACCGTCTCAGCCACCATCGCTCTGGCAGCAACTGCTCTAGCCAGAGTAGGGGAACGGCGAGCTGGAACAAACCATTTTGGGAAGGAGGGGGGATCTATACTTTTGTTGTTGAAATGTTATGTCTCAACCAGAGGCTGAGCCAGACATTTGAAACACCCGGGGCTTAGCCCAAAAGGGTACGAATGATTTGCTTTGGTACCTGGTCAAACTTAAGCTCTCCTTAGTATGGCTGGCTCCGTTTCTCCAACAGCGCACTCACAGGCAGCAGCTGCCCCGCCCCCTCGCTCAGTCGCTTAGTGCCTGAGCTCGGATCATACCAATATCAGGGGGGATTCACGCACAGTCGTAAATTCCCACAGTGTGCACTATGTGCTTTGAATATTGTGTGTACTTTTTGTTTTATACAGTTGTTAGCCAGGCATCTAACTATGAAAAAATTACACTCCAAAAGACCCCGGGCTTCTGACAAAGCCCAGTAAGCCACCCCCACGCTCCGCCCCTGGTCTCAACCAAGTTCTGTATGCTTTTTATATTTTTAGCAGTGTGTCACACAAAAAGAAAATATTGTCAAAAAAAGTAAGAAATCTTTGGGGGTGCTTTGATTCATTTTTGGGGGTGCTGATTTTAGCCCATTTTTAGCCCCCCAAAAATGGGCTAAAATCGCCCCTGGTTTTAACACTGTCTTGTTGAAATATGCAAGGCCTTCCCTGAAAATGACAGTATCTGGATGGGAGCACATGTTGCTCTAAAACCTGTATTTACCTTTCAGCATTGATACTGCCTTTTCTAGTTGTGCACATTCTAGTTGTGACACAGATGCACTCCCATACCATACTGTATTTCTGTGTTTAATGCTCATTTATTGCTGCTTCTTTGCATGATAAAACTTCATCCTGTGTTTGTGGATGGCACGGTGAGCTGTGCTCAGAGACACTGCTCCTGAGACCACGCAGTGAAAAACAGTGCCTGTTTTTCATTGCAGTGCTGCCCGAGGGCAAGAAGATCACAGCTACCTAGTATATATAGTATATAACATAATCATGACTTGCCCCCTCCTATATCTCTCAGATCTTCATGCTCTGTGCACGCTTTCCTGACAGCTCCTTGTTTCAGACTTGGTGCCACGGGTGTCACACTTTCAGCTGCTCTCTACCTCATCTCTGGATCTCATTACCAGTTCACCTCTGTCAACCAGACTCTAATACATGGTTTAAATCACAGCTCAAAACCCACCTGATTATATCAGACTGGTTTTATAAGCCTCATGTTTTCTATTTAATCCTGTATTTTAAATTTTCTACCTGTTGTACTATTAATCCTGATCTTGTTGTTAATTTTGTGTTATATAGCAACCTTGTATGTTTTGAAAGGCACCACTATTATTATAACCAAGTCTAACAGAAATGTCACAGATCTGAAAGAGTTGACTAAAATTTCAGAGTAAACACACAGAACAGCATGAACAAAGCACACTTCATTGTTACTTTATCTGGTTTTGCTTTCACAAATCCACCATGTATATCGGTGGATAGTCGGTGGAGCACGGACTCTATTTCCTTGAATAAAATAGCCCCGACATGGATGTATTTGCTCAGTGGTGTTTCAATAGCATTTACTACCCTTGCAGATGGCTGCTCTCCTATAGCCTGGAGGAATACAGTCAAGTCTGAGCTGCTTTTAACTGTAAACCAGTGAGCTGGCTTCAGTTGTGTTAGTATTACAAATATCTCGGGGAGAGGAGCATATTTATTTCACCAGCCCTGGCAAATATGAACAAGATAGGACTCAGAACGCTGAAATTTTAAGCTAAAAATGATAGCCTGTGGACACTCTCCTCAGGTTAATAAGACACGAGGAGTTATTTCCAGCCTTTTTGCATCCCAGATCTTTGCCTTGCTATTTTCTGTGAAGCTGCCGAGTTCGGTCATGTAGAAAAATTCAGGCCTCCTCCCCGTGAGAGAGATGATGAGACTAATCCAGGACCATTCGATCAAATGAAACTTTTCAGTCAGGCTATTTTTCAATGTCACATTCCTTTATGTTTGATCCATGAGGTGGGCGTGTCCCACTGGCATCATCTATCATCATCAAGTCAAGCTACTGGGCTCCCCTGGCCACTGAGCAGCAGCACTCGGGAGACTGATGCCTCAGAGGAACATCTGTCAATCAGGAGCTTGTGGAAGCTGGGCTGCGTTTCCATCTTCAATCAACCAAACGAAACTCATGAATCTGCCTCTAAGGCTTGTCCTGATGCCTGTGCAGGCATGAGAGCATACTGGAGATGGGTGCATGCATGCATGCATCCTTGGAAAACAGTGCACACTCACGGTTAGTCACTACTGTGCAATTACTTCCGTCTATCTCTGACATTCCGGTTATCCAAATAAAGATTTTCACAGCTCTGAGCCAATGTGGGAAAACAAGTCTCCTAGAGGAGCAAAGAGTGTTAACATTAATTCTAGATACAGGCACCTGTGTGTGTGTGTGTTTGTGTATGTCTCCTGAAAAGAGTGGGGGAGTCTAAAAGGCAAAAAACAAACATCTTGTGTAGGATGGAGTGACAGCTCAAAGATGGCAGGCTTCCTCAGAGTGGTAGAGGAGCAGCAGTTTATTCTACCACCATTTTTTCTGAGCGCTTTTCAAGGCTAATCAATGGCAGCCTGATCTAAAAACAAAGAACTGTGAGTTAAGCTGTCTATTTAGCAGAAAATATATAAACGTGTCTGGGCTGCTCACCTGGATGGTCCTAGATGAGTTGAAATATCAATGCAACGAAAAGCTGACAGAAGCGCTGACAGAAAGACCGTAGCAGGTAAATCAGAGGCAGTCCCTTGAAGGAAGAAAGAACAGGAGACGCGGCAGATTTTGGGACGTGTGTGGTCACCGAAGGTCGAGCACTCTTCAGACACAGATGATGACAACGTTAATTGGGGTCACTTCTGTGGGACAGCCTGTCTTATCAATGTAATTTTCTTAGGATGATTAGCCCACAGGATAAGCAAGAAACTGTTTCAAACGAGCCAACTTTTCTCCAGATCCTGAGCGGTGAAGTGGGAAAACTGGGATCATTTCATCAAATCATATCTGTGTTTACAAACAATACGTAGCAGCCCTCCTTTGCCAATAATAATAAGTACTGGATGCCAAGTTGCAAACACCATGTCATTAATCTGTTGTGAGCTACACTCAATTACTCCGTTTTCTCCAAGGAGAGAGGAACAGACTGTGGCCTTAACTGTGGTTTCACAACGTCTATAATTAGAGAAACAATTATTCAATTCTGTAATAATCACGGATGCAACAATGCAACACACAAATTGCACCTTCTCTTTGTGTCTTCCTCGCTGTTCCAATTCACCTTCAGGGGTCGTGTGGGGCTAATGAACGTAGCTCGGATGAGCTGCATGCTCCCCAATGATTACAAAAGATATTTCGCTTGTTTATATTCACCATATGGTTGGTGCAACTTTTCAGTGGGGACCTGGGAATGAGGTTACCTTCAACAGAGCTCCCAAATAGCCAGTCTAAACTTTCAATAAGGCTTATTTAGGTGACTTTGTGGGCATTGTGAGCAGGTCTGTTTTTGATATAAAGAAGTATGTCTTTTAAACATTGTTTCTCAAAAAGCTTGGACACTATAACATGCAAGTAAAACTCATTTACAGTAGAGTATAGAGATCATATCAAATATGATCTAAAATAAAACTGATGCCATCACCTTCTCAGGGGTCTGAGTCATTTCAGATAGCTTGAGGTAAACCATAGGACAGTTTTCCATTCAGAATTGGAATTCCTTTATTCTCTCTCTCTTTACCTTAAAGAGGAGAGGCCAAAAGTACTGGGTCACCTGCACATCATGCCTTCAGCAGCTGCTTGGCCTTGGAAACCCATGCCACGAAGCTCCTGCTGTACAGTTTTTCTACTGATGTTAATGCCAGAAGAGGTTTGTCCGCAATTATTGAGTCAACTTGAACTCAGCATGTGCCTGAGCACTTGCTGAGCCTCACTCTGTAACTGTAGGTGTTCTGCCACTTGGATGGTTTCACTTTGCAATGATTTATCTAGGAGAAAAGGAATTTTATAAAATAACTTGTTATAACAATGACATCCTGTAACTGAACCTGGAATTCAGTGAACTCTTTAGAAGACCCGTTTAAAAAAAAACAACAAATATTCATAAAGGCAGACTGCATGGCTCTGTTTTATTTGGTTTGATTTCATACATCTCTGTCAATAAGACTGAAAACAGACGAATTCAAAGAGAAACAGGTGTTCACAAATACACTTTTGAATATATTGTAAATAAAGGTTTTGGAGCAATATATGTGGCCATGCAGACAGCTTCTTTTTCAGGGAAAGCCTTGCTCTTTTCAGCAAGAAAATGCCAAGTTCTATTCTGGACATATGACAGGCACATGTTTCCACAGTAAGAGAGTCTGGCTGCTAATCTGGCTGACTGGCCAGACATTGAAAACATTGCTGAGCTTCTGAAATCCAACATCAGGCATAAATGAGAAAACATTTTTACTTGCAAAACTGCCGAAAGTGGTGCCCTCAGCTCGAAAACACCTCGCTTTTAAAAGAAAAGGTGATGCAACATAGTCGTAAACATGTGAAATGTGCTTCTGATTTGAATTACAAAAAAAGGGATGCTGTTTTTCCACAATATTTCCAAGCTTCAATATGTTAATGTCGTGCAGTTAGTATTTTCAACTAAGTTTAACATTTAAATGTCTTTGTTTACATTTTCCACAGCCTTGCAGCAGTTTTTGGAAAATGCTGCAAAATGGATGTAATGCCAGTAATCTGTGGCAATGTACACTCAGTCTCCAGCAAAATGCAGCAAAGAGACATATTGTCTGTGGTCTCCTGCAAACACAGAGAGTGCTGAGTGTCCAGATGTCAGCACAGTTTTCAGACTGATCGCTTGAGACAAAGTTGGCAATGAAAATAAATCCCTCCACAATCCAGCTCACATCAGAGCTGAAGAAGAATGGGAGAAACGAGTCAGATACTGAGGACGGGAAGTTTCAGGATAACTGCACAATTCCTCTTTAGGAAAAAAAAGAAAAAGTTTCAGCTACTTTTGTTTGAACTGTTGACAAGTTTGCTAACCAGCATTTCAAAGTTCATTTCATGTCTATAATGTTAACAAATGGGAGTCTGGTGATAGAGCTAACAAGCTTAGTTGTCTCTGCAGCATCTATGCATCTTAATGATGTTGAAGAAGCTGGTTGTCTCAGTAATTGCATCTTTGAAGACAACTGCTTCACAGAAAGCGCAAATGCCAATCCTCAGATTGGTAATTAAAAGTGTGCAGTCGAAGCTGGGACGGGATGATTAAGGCAGTATAGCCTCTCCGCTGACAGATGAAGGAATGAAAGCTGTATTGATAGCAGTGCAGAAGAGGTATCAGTGTAGCCTTGTCGCAGTCAGGGCAGAATGTTTTATCCATCCCTGTGCAGCACATTCAAAACAAGCTGAACACACACACATCTAATATAATACAGACTCTTAACCAATTCAGCAGCGGTCTAAATGTTAGCCACAATTTAAGAAACGTTCATGAACCAAATTACAAACATGACTATCTGCCATGTACTATGTAAATTACTTTTCACGCAGGTGGTTAATTTAGTTGCAGAGGTGTCATTATAGACCTGTTTCGTGACGCTGTACCGGACTCTGGGCCACAGCGACTGGAAGGAAACCAGAAATGAATTAAATTTTAACCTGAAAAACTTCAGGTTCAAGAGGATAGCAAATATTATAAAAAAAAGGATGCAATTACCCTTGTGCTGAAAGAACTCAGTGTTCAACACTTGCTTGTTATTTGAACTCTTTCAGCTGTCTGTGAAATACGGCAAACAAAGAAGAAGTATATCAGTTTCTTTACAAATTGGTTGCTTGCTTTTTTGATCTGTAAAGAAAGCATTACAACTGCTGCTCAGTAGTGTTCCAGTATCTGATTTATATTTGTTGCTGTGTGAAATGGCAACAAATTACGGGCAAAACAGGGACACAGTCCTAAATTGCCTCAAGCTGAAGTTGTTTGTTTTTGCTATCATTATCAGGACAATGTAACTTTTGAAAGAAGGAACAACGCTTTCCCTCTTTGTATATGAAAAGTTGAATTCATAAGCAGTAGAACAGTAGAAGTGTCACTTATACAATGAATACTTTGAATATAGCGTTGACTTTGACCTAGACTCATGTGCAAAAGTTGGTTGTTCTCCTGAAATCTCCCTCACTAATATAAGAAACAGGTGGCAGTAGAGATTTGCTGAAGTGAGGCAAGAAGCTCATTAGTTTAAGTTTAGTACATCTGTTCCATAATATCTACATACAGCATGTAGGTTGTAATCTTATAAGGCAACTGTTTGGGTTTTTTGTTGTTGTTTAACAAAAGTAAAGAATTCAGCAAGAAAATGTAATAAAATAATACAATTCAATAGTAAAATGTGTGTGTGTGTGTGTGTGTGTGTGTGCGCGTGCGTGCGTGCGTGCGTGTGTGTGTGCGTGTGCGTGTGCGTGTACTCCACTCTCAGGTTTACTGTGTAATCTCTTGCTCTCTTTTGTCCTGTCTTCCTCCCATCACCTCTAACTGGTCTGTCGGAGGTTTCTTATATATAATACAGAGATATGTAAAGTGTCTTGGGGCAACTGTTGTTGTGAGTTGGTGCTATATAAATGAAAATGAATTGAATTGAACAGAATTGAATAACAGTGTACGGCCCTGCATGTGGCTCAGTCACATGCAGGGCTCAGTCCACTGTGTACAGGACTGGTGTGCTCGAAAAAGTCTGATAAATATATATAAAACTTGTCATAAATATAAAAGTTTAAATCATTTAAAATAACTTATGACCTCCAATATGAAAAAATATTTCAGGATATGTTTTTTTGGTTTAGCAACCAACCCAAAGCAAATCTGCGCATTGACCATATTTGCTGCTTCGTGCAAAGTCTGGTTTTCTTGAGTAGTATCCCTTCAGTTGCAGCAGCATTACGATAACAGCCAGGCCAATTGTTACTACTTATCAGAGGCTTGTTTCAAGTAAATCAACTTGAACCCATTGGCCACCTGTGCCTCTGATTTCCAACAGAACATTGCTTTCTAAGGAGCACTGTGATAGCAGGAAACCTGGCATCAGAACTAAGTGGAAGTGTCAGAAGTCAGATTGTTATTTTAAGCAAAATAGGGGTTTTCACAGAATCTAGACTGAAGGTTTTCAAAGTGGGTGGTGCATGACACTCTAAAACCCTTTGTTTAAGCTTTATCAGTTGTGTCCAAAACACAATCAGGCAGACCGAAAGTGAGGACAACATCGGAAGATTTGTTCACTGAGAGAAGAGAGGGATGGGGGAGCAGGAGAGAGCGAGAGAGCTTTATCACAAATACTAAATTGTCTAAATAAAGAACCAAAAGCTCTAATCAGCAAACATATGTGTCAGAGGAGGCTGTCTCAGAGGATCTGTGGTGCTCTTTAAGCCGCAAGAAAACAAGTTAAAATCCTTTGCATAGATAAATTATGTGCAGAGAACAGAGCAGAGAGAATCAGATGACATCAAATGACTCCACCCTGACCAAGAAAATGTTGAAATCCCCTCTTAAGAGACACTGTCTGATTTACAAAAAGATTTATGCAGCAAATCTGAAACCTTAACCAGAAGGAGGTCAAGCAGTGGTGGCACAGTTACTATTATTATTATTCGCAGTATTTTAAAATTTGCATAACACTGGATACATCTCTCAATTTTTAACATTTACATTTTCCTATTATCGTGTATTAGCTTCTCATTAGCTTTTTAAAAGCTGTATCTACATTTATAAGCAGTGATGATACATGGAAATCTTTCTGAATATCCACTTAGGGTCCTGAAAACGCCAACGCAGACAGAGGTTTACTCAGCAGACTAGCAAATGGGTTCCCAGGTTTCCTTTGGAGAACACAATAATAATGGATTGCATTTATATAGCGCTTTTCTAGCCACCCAAAGCACTTCACAATTCCACTATTCATTCACTCTCGCATTCACACACTGGTGCAGGCAAACCACAGCTGTAGCCACAGCTGCCCTGGGGCAGACTGACAGAAGCGAGGCTGGCCAACACCAGTAGGCGGTAGGGTAAAGTGTCTTGCCCAAGGACACAACGACCAGGACAGAGAGAGCTGGGGGATCAAACCGGCAACCTTCCGGTTACAGATGAGTTTCCCAACCCCCTGAACCACGGTCATCCCACAATACTGCCAAAACCTGTGTAAACTTGCGACAAAATTAAGAAGCTTTTAGATTAAAAGGTAGGTAGACACACAGAAATATAGTATCGGCATATTCCTCTCTGAAGTGGCTTTTTGGGGTTTTTTCAGTTGAATGATCAAAGTAAAAGTTTTGAATTCATAGATGCGGAGCACAAAGTTACCATAATAATCAGTGGTCACGAGATGAGAAATATACCCATTTCAAGGCTATATCTGTTTGAAAAATGAACACAAAATGAAACTTCTCTAGAACAGGCCCATTTGAAATCATTTCATGATAAATTCTGCCCATCGCCATATCTGTAAGACTCTCAGTGAGAGTAGGGGATGGCAGCAGCATGGGGCTGAGGCGAACGCTGCAGTAAAGCTGAAAGGTTTCCAGCAGCTTTCAGTGGCAGACATTTTCAGACGTGGCTTCCTTCTCTCTGCCGGGAATACTGTCAATTAAAACCAATTTACCCAAGTGTCAAGTTTTGAGAATGACTTTTTGGAAATCATTTATACTCATTATTTCTGATAATCATGCTGTTATTGAGATTTTAAACATGCATTAGCAAAACTAAAATATTTCAAAAGCTTGTCGAGTCCTGTTTCGAATGCCATGCATTACACTGCATCAGTACAGTGCAGTGTTATCTCGTCAAATATATCATCAGTCTCATATTTACACAGATCAAATGTGCTGTATGTTTGTGTTTATCACCTAGAGACCACAGAAGACAGGAAAAGGTATTTACATATTTCAAAGACATACAGGACTAGAATCAATTTGCATAACTATAGAGAGTATCCACACATCTACTGTGTTTAGGACAGCCAAATAGGAAGAAATATCAATGATAAATATGAACCACTGTGCATTTAGAGGTCCTGTACAAGCGAGATGACGTGCAGGCAGCACATAATGAGACACAAACCCACGTGTCACTGATCAATAATTTACAAAGGAATGATCAGCACGCTAGCATACACACCCCAGGGTATTTGAAAGATCAATGGCATACATGCAGTAATGCCCTGAAATGCTGCAGGTCTTTGGTAGTGTATAAGAGACAGGGAGATCTCATTGTTCTGTAGTGAATGACAGAGCAATCGTAGCATTGTGCAAAACAAGTCCAACCTGCTGTTTTGATGGTGGATTTATGGGATGACGCCTACAGTAGGTAATCAATAATGAAAGGCTCACCAGCCTATAGAGACCACATCCTGTAGCATTTGACTGCAGATTAGATGTAGACGCAAACATTGAGAGGTAAAGAATTATAATCGCATCAGTGTTGTTAGTAACATCATTTTTGCGGTGTAAAGTAGGCCTCTTCAGTGTTTAGCTCTCAATTGCTCCTTATATCTGATTTTCTTTTTCTATTACATTTCTCTTTATATCTATTTCTGGCTCCAACCAATATCTGACACCAATATGAACTGACAGACACATTGAAAAGATCTGTGTGAAGAGTGACAGTAACAAAAGATGTCACATTTCTGCAGCTGGTTTTGAACACATTCTGGTTTTGGTCTCTGCCCTCCACTGCTGATGTGATTTGAGGTTTCTTCACAGATATCAGTCAATATATCCACTTTAATCCTCAGTGTTGCTGTCCTTCAGGACGGAGGAAATCCTTGCACAACCAAATATTAACAGAGTTAAAACAGTGGCCTCAGTCTAAGACTTTGTGACACTTTATAATGCAGTCATGTGAAAAGGAAAGTGTTCTCAGGACTCCACACAGAAAACATTTTATTGTCACTGCACACATACAGTGCTGAACAAATTTATAAGACCACCTGTCACTGTATAAATTGACGAATGCAATTCAGGAGTAAATAACTATCATTTTGCAACCTAATGAAAAATTTATAATGATAACTCGCTTTTTAAATTTTAATTTGAAATGTCAGGGGTAACAATAATAATTTTATTTTAGCAAAAAACAAAACAAAACTTCAGTTAAAAAGCTTTAATTAATGGGGATCATCCATTATGAGACCAATGCTGTTACTTTAACGCAGCTGTGGGATAAACCTTACATTAATTTGTTAAGCACAATACTCCATTTATACAGTATTGTATATAATTCTGTGCAATATAATACTGTATTGATTCATACATACTGCATACATACATTAGTGGCTGCCAACACCACTATTCTGTGTCAGTTTAATTAAGTTTTATTAAATTTTATTCATATAATCCAAATTACAACAACAGCTGCCTCAAGGTGCTTTATTTTGTAAGGTAACGACCCTACGATAATGTTGACACACTATGTCATTAACTTTTTGTTTAATCTCTCATCTAGTTGGTTTTGTTGTCCTGTAATTAACTGTCTCCCTGTGCTCCTCTTTACCGTCTTGCTGTTCTCTCCACTCCCCAACTGGTCACAGCAGTTGGTTGCCCCTCTCTGAGCCTGTGTCTGGTGGTGGTGTCTTCCTTTTAATTGGGACTTCTCCCCCACCTTTGCCAAGTGCTTGCTCACATCACCCTTTGAGATCACCGTTGTTAAACTGTAAATAAAAATAATGAAATATAGCTTAATTGAAATGATACACCCAGCAATTATGTTTGAAAGACTGCCTTTATTTTCCCCAGTCTTAAAACTGGTTGGGTGGAAAGCTGATAAAGGTTTTCATTGACAATAGTGGTTCATTCAGATATGCAGCTCGATATATATTAATCCCATTTGTGCAAAGAGGAAACCAAATGCATGACTTTTTTTTTTTTTTGTTGCATACAGAGACAATTGATTGAGAACTTGTGTAGTTTTTACATGGTTGGAGCCACACAATGTACACTAACATGCTCTGATTGGCACAACTTTTTTTTCATTTATTTAAGAAAAACAACATATTTATGTAACTTACTGAAACTTCGTTAACGCATAAATTGTTTGTTTCCTGGTACTTACTTTTTTTGGTGATCAAAGCCATAATTTCTCAGCTGTTCATTGTCAACATTGTTTGGAAGACCTTTCTTTCATTTTCATTCCCTCCCCTCACCCTCACCCTTTCTCAGTTCTCATGCCTGTTCTCATTAGTACCTGTGGATCTGCCTGTCTAGTGAAACTCTGTGGGGCACACTAAATAGCACCCTTATGGTGAGTTTAAATTTCTTTTTATTTTGCAATGTTTGATAAAACAAACAACAAAAAAAATATTACACAATCTTACCATCGCCACTAAGTTCAAGAAGGACATCCAACAGCTAAGGAGTTAATATGGAGAAATACCATTCCATGTGTTAAGATGTTTGGCAAGAAAGTCCAAAGCTCTGGTTAATATTAACATTTGTATCTATTTGGTGGTGGGAACCACTAATCATTGGTATAGACATGCAGATCATGTCTATACTGGGTCTGTTGGTCCATGACCAACTCTGGACATCTATACGACGTCCAAACTAGTTCCACAATTTGGACGTCCAACCATGACCGAACTTTGACGTCATTATTTTACATTTTCTTGTTTTCTTTAACTGGCTTATTTATTTTAGTTAATTGACTTATTTGTTTGTAACCAGGTCATGGTCATGTCATTTATTAAATTGTGTTGAAATGTTAAAAACATTGAAATCCATGTTAACATGTAAAACAATAATGGTTAAAGTGTTTAGAAAAAAATGGGAAATTCCTTAAAAAAGCATTTGCATTATATATGGTTCATTTTTACAAGTATCCTGTTTTATTGTGAAAAGCTTTGTAAGAGGAAGTGAATGGTGTTGTCATCAGTAGCCTGCTCTGAGAAAGTACAGGAGATGTCCACTGATCACTCTGCTTTCTTGCACAATGTGAAGGCTGTAGCTCAGGAGGTAAAGCAGGTCAGCTGCTTATTGGAAGGTTGGTGGTTTGATCCCCCAGTTTGAATGCCAAACATCCTTGAGCAAGATACTAACCCTGACTTGCTCTCCGATGTATGAATGATAGTTAGAAAGCACTGAAAGTATAGATAAACAGTGCTTGTGCATATGGATGAATGCGGTGTGTTGTATAGAGCGTGTAATGGGCTAAGTTTCCATTCAGCTTAAACACTCCCAAGAAAATCTCCAGGACTCAGACGATTGGATTCCAGAAGTTTTTACTGGGCACTTTTTTGTGAAACTGTAAACACAATACAATGAAATATACTGTAAACACAATACAATGAAATATATGAAATGTATTATAGATGCAATAAGCTCAAAGCATCTGGCTAATTATCACAGCTTGACAGCCTAGCCGCATAGCTTATATGAGACACAATAAAGCTAACCGAATAACAGACAACGGTTCAAAACGCTTCACCGCTTAATTGTACAAAATGAGTTATACTCACAGACTATGCCTTAGCGAAGAGAAAAGGATTAATCCTGTAACGGCGGAGCTGGCGGTTGAATGAGCCCAGACGCTAATATCCCGAGTCACACAGTAGATTCACTTCCTGACTCTCAGCGTAAACTGCTCTCGTGTTGTCATGGTTACGAAAATACACACACCGCTCTAAGCTACGATAGCGAGATAAAGAGAACACAAAGAACACATTTCTGGGGGCATAACACTCCCCGCTTGGGGTCTTTAAAAGCCCACATCAATTGGCAGAGTCAGACTTTGGAGAAAGAAGCAGAACTACTTCTGTAATGGGACGAGAGAATCCTCTTCTATTTCCATCTTTAACGACCTCCACTTCGACTCTCCGGACCAGACCGTCCTTACCTGGAAAGGCTTTCGTGATGATGCCCATGGGCCACTCATTTCTCTCTGCCCGATCATCCTTTAAGAGAACTACATCCCCTTCTTGAAGATTCGGCTGTTTCCCTTGCCACTTGTGTCGAAGTTGCAGTGTTTTGAGGTATTCACGCCTCCATCTGTTCCAAAACATGTCTGCCAGGCCCTGAACTTGTTTCCACTCCTCCCTGAAGAGATCTGCTTCCTCGAACTTGCCTGACGGCAAAGGAGGCGCGGAGCCTGTTTTGAGAGTCAGGAGCATGGCTGGTGTGAGGATGCAGGGCGACTCGGGGTCGGATGACACTGGAATGATCGGCCTTGCGTTCATAATTGCTGCTACCTCGGCCATAAGCGTGGTCAGAACCTCGTGCGTCAGGCGAGACTTTCTCTGTTCAAGCAGCATGCAGTCCAAGATACGGCGGGCAATGCCGATCATCCTCTCCCATGCGCCACCCATATGGGATGCATGGGGTGGGTTAAACACCCAGGTGCAGCTCTGTTTACTGAGGTACTTCTCCACCCTGTCGAACCCTGAGTTTTCCTTGTCCATCCCCAGCTCACGGGAAGCGCCGACGAAGTTAGTTCCGCAGTCCGAGCGTATCTGCTTCGCGGGGCCCCTGACCGCAAAGAATCTCCTCAAGGCGTTAATAAAGCTGCTGGCACTCATGGCTTCGATCACCTCAATGTGCACTGCCCTGGAACACATACACGAGAACATCACCGCCCATCGCTTGGAGTTCGAAACTCCTCCTCTTGTGCGGCGTGAAACGATGCCCCACGGTCCAAAGACATCGACACCTATGTAGGTGAAGGGAGGTGCTACTTGTAACCGTTCTGCCGGCAGGGCTGCCATCCGTTGATGTTCGGCCTTCCCTCGCAGCTTCTTACAAGTGATGCATCCGTAGAGCAGACTGCTGATACAGCGTTTGGCTCCCACGAGCCAAAAACCTGCGGCCCGAACGGCACCCTCAGTAAGATGTCTCCCCTGGTGTTTTACTGCTTTGTGATAGTGGGACACAAGCAGAGTTGCGAGGTGATGCCGGCCAGGAATGATGATGGGATGAGTCTCGTTCATGCCTAAGCCTGACTGCTCGATCCGACCTCCTACCCTGAGTAGTCGATCCTGGTCCATAATGGGATGCAATCTCCACAAGCTGCTGGAAGATGGTATGTCGACTCCAGAGCCGATACACTTGAGCTCTTCCGCGTAGCACTCACCCTGGACACTCTTTACGATGCACACTTTGGCTTTCAGCAGCTCCTCTTCTGTAGGACGACAGATGTGCCAGCCTCGACATTCGCCCTGCGTCGAGCGAGCGAAGGAGCTAGCTACGTGGATCAAATGTGCAATGGCTGCATGGAGTGTGCTGAACTTGGAGAAGCGTTCAAAGCGTTGAGGGCGTACCACGCCTTTAGCGACATGGGTGAGTTTCGTCATCACCTGTGGACGCACTTCGGCGTCGATGTCGGGGTCGACAAGATTGTACGTCTCTTGAAGCTCGGATGGATGCCCTGATGCGTCGCAAAGAAAGGCTGGTCCTTTGAGCCATGGTGTACTGCTGAGCAGGGCTGATGCTACAGCTCTTGACCCAACGTCAGCTGGGTTAAGATGCGTTGGAACGTACTTCCACTGGCCGGGACAGGGTGACTGAAGGATACGTTGGACCCTATTGTGTACGTAGACATAAAATCTCCTTGACTGGTTATGGATGTATCCCAGTACGACCTTACTGTCTGTGTAGTAGGTGATGTTGTCGTACGTTGTGTCCATCTCTGCGACTATCATCTCGGCGATCTCGACGGCGAGCACAGCAGCACAAAGTTCAAGTCTAGGGACAGTTAGGCTAGGTTGGGGAGCCAACTTCGATTTCCCAAAGACAAACCCAATCTCAGTTTGTCCCTGCTTGCCAGTTACCCTGATGTAGGCTACGGCCGCTATTGCTCTGACCGATGCGTCGGCGAAGACGCAGAGTTCTCTCCTTAGGGCGCCTGTGGTGGAGAGGGACGTATAATGCCGTGGTATTTGGAGCCCCTCCAGGTCTTGAAGAGACTGTTTCCATCTAGTCCACTCGGTCTCCATGTCTTTGGGAAGGGGTGCGTCCCAATCTTCCGCTTGCAAGGTGAGTTCTCTTAGGATCCGTCTTCCATCAACTGTGATGGGTGCTAGAAACCCTAGGGGGTCGTATAGACTGTTCACGGTCGAGAGTACCCCTCTGCGGGTGAACAGCTTCTGATCGATCTCGATCTGGAACGTGAAAGTGTCCGTGCGCATGTTCCAGAACAGTCCCAGGCTACGCTGGATAGGCAGATCATCGATGGAGAGATCCAGGCCATTGAAATCCTGAGAGCGATCCTGGGAGGGGAATGCTCTGATGACCGCGGAACGATTTGATGCAACCTTGTGCAGCCTGAGGTTGGAAGCCGCGAGCATCTTCTGCGCTCGCTGGAGAACTGCGATGCCTTCTTCCTCTGTACTGAAAGACTTTAAGGCATCGTCGACATAGAAATCGCGGTCGACGAATCTCCTAGCATCGCTGCCGTAGTCGGCCTCTGCTGCCTTAGCCGCCCGCCGCAGGCAATACACTGCGACGGCAGGCGAGGGGCTGTTACCAAAGAGATGCACCCACATCCTGTAATCCACGACGTCAGAGGTAGGGTCATTGTCTCTATACCACAGGAAGCGGAGAAAATCCCGGTGGTCTTCTTTCACGATGAAGCAGTGGAACATGTGCTCGATGTCGGCGGTGATTGCAGCCTGTTCCTTCCTAAACCTCATAAGAACACTTAGTAGGCTGTTATTAAGATCGGGACCAATGAGTAAGACATCGTTGAGCGATACTCCCTCATAGGATGCACTGCTGTCGAAGACCACGCGGATCTTGTCCGGCTTCCGGGGGTGGTACACGCCGAACAGGGGCAAGTACCAATGCTCCTGACCGGGTTGCAAGGGAGGGGCAGCTTCTGCGTGCGCCTTCTTGAGCGTCTTCTCCATAAACTCTAGGAAGTCGGCTTTCATCCGTGGTCGTTTTTCCAGTGAGCGCCGAAGTGAGACGAGGCGTTCGAGAGCCTGTTTCCTGTTGTTAGGGAGTCGCTGCCTCGGTGACCTAAACGGCAAAGGTGCGACCCAACTGTTGGAGCTGTCTTGGCAACACTCGGCTTCCATTATCCTTAGAAACTCCAAATCTTCCCTGGATGGAGCAAGTTTGTGGTCGTTGGGAGTGCGAGCGAAGACGGTTTGCCCCAAATTGTCTCCGATTAGCGTCGTCGGGGTTCGCGCTGGATGTTGTTGATAGTCACGTGCTTGTTCAAACACCTCTGTCACTTTGATCTGGTTGTTACATGGCTGGAGATGGCTTGTACGACCGTTCCCTAGAACGGCTGTTTTGTAGCTTCTCACCTCCGGTGGTCTGTGAGCACCTCCGAGGCACACGTCTCCGACGATGACCCATCCCAGGTCAAGCCTTTGGGCGAAGGGAGCATCTCCTGGGCCGCTTATTTGCTCTCGGACCTTGTGGACCCGTAAGATATCTCTGCCCAGTAAGAGAAGAATGCTGGCGTCTGGGTCCGGAGGTGGTATCTTGTCAGCGATGCGTTTTAGGTGGGTATGATGATAGGCCGCACCGGGGGTGGGAATCTCCGCGTGGACGTTGGGAATTTGGTTACACTCGAGGAGTGTAGGCAGAGAGATACTCAGTTTCTCGTCCAACGGCTCTACGGTGTAGCCGCTGGCTCTCCTTCCTGATGTCTCCGTACGTCCCGCGCAGGTCTTTAGTGTGTATGAGTACAAGCGCCCGGAGATCTTGAAGGCTTCGAAGAACTCTGACCGCGCGAGGGAGCGATTACTCTGCTCATCCAATATAGCGTACATTCTCTTGGCCTCCTCTCTTCGTCTGTTTGGGAACACCCTGACGAGACAGATCTTAGCACACGCTCTAGCACTCAGACCTTCCCCACATACCTGCGTGCACGTTGCGTTGACCTCCTGGTTATCAGCTTTGTCCTCCTCCCCGCTATCCTCTGAGATGGAGGGGAACGATTTAGATTTCCAGGTAGGTGGGTGAGGGTGGAGGGCTGTCACGTGGGCAGTGCTACCACACTCGGTGCATGTTATCTTGGCTGTACAGTTCTTTGCAAAGTGTTCTGTTGACGAGCAACAGCGAAAGCAGACGTAGTGTTCTTTCAGAAGCTGTTTGCGATCGTCTAAGCTCTTCTCGCGGAAACCTCTGCATTTCCTCAGAGGATGGGGTTTTTTGTGCAGGGGGCAATGTTTATTCGGGTCAATACGTTCCCTGCTTTCCTTAGACTCGAACTTGGCAGTGCCTGAGACTTTGTTTTGTGGGTGTGAACGGACGTCTTCGTGGGCCTCTCCCATTTATTCATTCTCTCGGTTGGGGGGCTTGGCGTGAAGAGGTTGAAACTTGGGTCCGTACGTGCTTTCGCCTCGGTGCGGATGAAGTTCACCAACACGGAGAAAGGTGGGAAGCTGACGAAATGTTCTTGTTTGTATCTCGTCCCGTGGTATAGCCACTTTTCTTGTATGCTGTATGGAAGTTTCTCGATGATGGGCTTAATTCCTCTGGAGGTATCCAAGTACGACATGCCCGCGAGGTAGCCATCTTCTTTAGCGGCTTGTAGCTCTGACAACAGGTCGGCTAGATCCCGGAGTCTCCGTGGATCTTTTGTCGTGAGCTTTGGGAAGCTTTCTAGTTTGCTGAACAGAGCTTGTTCGACGGCTTCTGGGGAGCCATATAGTTCGTCGAGGCGCCCCCATGCTGAGCACAGTCCAATAGTTGGATTCCTGATGTTGACCGTTTTTATTCTTCTTACCTGCTCTGTTGACTCCTTTCCCAGGTGTCTGGTTAGGAGGTCGAGTTCTTCTGCAGCAGACAGGTCTAGATTGGCAATGGCGTTCTGGAATGATGTTTTCCAGGCCCAATAGTTTATTGGCTGGTCGTCATATGCGGTGAGACCTGAAGTCACCAAGTGGTTACGAGCGAGATATTTGATGAGGTCAGTGGTTGTAGAATGGTCGTAATCACCTCGGTAGAGTGTCCCGTGGACGGGCTGATGCGTGGGAAGCGTAGAATCTCGTTTGGGGTTCTGCTGTAGGAGTGGAGTTGGAGGGGGGTAGAAGGGTGACTTGGAGCTCTGTCGTGTTGGTGCGTCGCTTCTCCAAGGGCCCTGAAGAGCTTGGTGTGGCGTAATAGCAGCAGGAGCGGCAGCTTGGGTCTGAGCCGCGTTATGCGGGTGAGTGACTGGCTGAGAAGGGGGAAGGTTATTTTCTGTAGTCGATAGACCCTTGGCGCTCAGGCTGGCCTGTTCGGAGACAAAGGCGGCTACGCGCTGGTCTTTGACAGACTGGCGGACCAGGCTGTTAACTTCGCTGCGTACTTCGAGACCCATATCCTGCAGACCAGCTACTAGGGAGTTCGCCTCAGCAACGGCAGCATCCCTTTCTTTTTCATCGATTAATGCGTCGAGGCTGGCTTGAATACGTGCTTGCTCCACTTTAAGCTCGATTTCCCTCTTTGAATGTGCCGCTCTAGCTTGCGCGGCTTCAGCCTTTGCTTTTGCCATGGCGATGGCTATGCTAATTTTTGAGACAGACGACGTGCCGGATGAGCGACTGCTCCCTGAGCGCACACATTCTGACTGGCTGTCTCCAATTCCTTTGTCAGCATTGCTACGTTGTGACATTGCGTGCCGTTGGGTCTCCGGTATCGGGAGATGTGGGCTGCGGCGAAGTTTTCCGAGGCTATATTGGAGGCTGCTTATCTCTCGATAATGAGTAGCTCCGTACAGCGGCGATCCTCGTATCCCTATTAGCTGCGTTGCAGTCTTTTCACTGTAATGGGCTAAGTTTCCATTCAGCTTAAACACTCCCAAGAAAATCTCCAGGACTCAGACGATTGGATTCCAGAAGTTTTTACTGGGCACTTTTTTGTGAAACTGTAAACACAATACAATGAAATATACTGTAAACACAATACAATGAAATATATGAAATGTATTATAGATGCAATAAGCTCAAAGCATCTGGCTAATTATCACAGCTTGACAGCCTAGCCGCATAGCTTATATGAGACACAATAAAGCTAACCGAATAACAGACAACGGTTCAAAACGCTTCACCGCTTAATTGTACAAAATGAATTATACTCACAGACTATGCCTTAGCGAAGAGAAAAGGATTAATCCTGTAACGGCGGAGCTGGCGGTTGAATGAGCCCAGACGCTAATATCCCGAGTCACACAGTAGATTCACTTCCTGACTCTCAGCGTAAACTGCTCTCGTGTTGTCATGGTTACGAAAATACACACACCGCTCTAAGCTACGATAGCGAGATAAAGAGAACACAAAGAACACATTTCTGGGGGCATAACAGAGCGCTTTGAGTACGAGAGAAGAAAAGCGCTATATAAGAATCAGTCCATTACACATAACTGTTTCTGTACATGTAGAAGCATTATAAAGAAGATCTCTAAGTATGACTTTTAAAAGACATCCACATGACCACATTGAAAAAGATGTTGCCTGGAGTTACAAAACAACCAATTCAGTGGACCAAAAGTGGAGGTCCAAAAATAACTTATAAAAGTGACTCCAACGTCACTGTCATGGTCATGGGTCAGCCACCCAGTGTTTTGATCTTATATCATTATTATTATTATTATCATTCTGTGGTTTTATCTTGGCTAATGTCTACTAGTGTTTTGGTTTCTGTTTTGTATTTCTAGTTCCTGTACTCCTCATGTCACTCTTGCCCCTGTGCCTGGTGTATTTCCTGTTGTACTTTGATGGTCCAGGTCTTGTCTGTGTAACTGGTGTCAGCTGTGTCTCCCAGCTGTTTCCTCTTGCCCTGTTCACCTCTTCTTGTATTTAGTGTCTTAGTCTCCCCCTGCTCGGTGTACCCTCATTTTGCTGTGTCTCTCTCGTCGTGTCCCGGTTGGTTTTTCCTAGCATGAGCGTCTTAGTTAGGTTCCTGTTCCCAGTTTTGGTTGTAGTTCTGCATTTGAGGTTTTGGTTCGTTTTTGTAAAATTCATTGCTTTGAAGAGTTCTCCAGCAATAAAGCTGCACCCTGAGGTAACTCCCTGTTTCTGAGTGCTGCATTTTGGGTCTTTTATCTTGCCTGCCGCGCAGCACTAGACATGACAGTCGCTTTATGAAGTGGGGAGGTGGTTTGTTGGTGATCTGCTGCCTCACAGGTTTGAACCCACCAGCCAGCTGGAACCTTTCTGTGTGGAGTTTGCATGCTCTCACCATGCTTGCTTTCAGGGTTCAGGAACTCACTTCCTCACACAGGAAGTGAGGAATGCTACAGACATGCATGGGTATGATTAACTACCAATTCTAATTTGGCTGTAGGCCATTTAGCTTTTGGCCGTTGTGAAAAATGATTGTCTGTCTCAATGTGTTAGCCCTGCGATAGACTGTTCGTCATTACGTTTTTTCAGCTCAGTATGCCCTGTGCCAAAAGCTTATCGTTAGAAGTCGTTTTGGCAGTGAGCCCGAAGTTAAAGAATGCTAGCTGGGTTAGCTATCAAAGCAGGGGTGCCACACTGTGTAATGGAACCAAGAGTCAAAAGTCTGCACTCAGACACAGACTTTCTTAAACAATAGAGTAAATTTATTTGTGAAAATTGCAACAATTGTCCAACAATTGTCCAACACAAAGTCTACAGTAGTGACAATCCCGCTCCCAAAGTGCTCACGATCGTCCTTGCTAGTTTCTCCACAGAAACACTCTCAGGCACACTTTGCTCACTGCTCCCATGGAAAGATTTCCGCATAGGTTAAGAACAAAGACAACGAGCGTTGGAGCTTGGGTTACTCTGACTGTTGCTTAACGATGCAGCGAAGACTGAAGCTCAGCCACGCCCTTAAGTAGTTGCTTCAAGGAGGTATCAGGTAATGGTGTGTAAACATAAGGAGGTGCACAAAGTCCAAAAGGCAGGAACCTGGCCTGAATCCCCCTATTGCACAAAAACTGGCTAAAAAGTATACACCCACATGCACACACACTGGGATAGTGGAAAGGCAAAGTAGAGAGCGAGGAGAGGAGAGACAGACAGGGATTTTTTTGCCAATCTCAGCTTCACTGTTTGGTTAGGTTTGGCCACCATGGAGGCTTGTTAGTTTTAGCCACTAAATATTCCCCTTCACAGCAGTTGCTTTTAAGTGACCTGAACAGGTCTGCATTAGCGGTGAGATGGGAGTGAGTTGTTCTACTATTGCTATAACCTTTGGCCCTGACACTGATGTTAAAGGTTTCTCTCGTGCATGCTTCTTATACTCCAGGTACTTAGACAAAGCTGCAGGTACTGCTGCTCTGGGAATGAAAAAACCTCTAGTCAAGGCTGTGGCATCAAGCAGTACATATTATTGTAATCATGTTGTTTTTCTGTAACACAGTAATGTAACACATTTCAGTACTAAATTCCACCCTCACATAGTTACAATTATGTTGTTACCTGCGTTACAGAGATTCTCCAATTATCTGTTTGATAGGAGGATGGCAAGCAAAGCAAAACATAAAAAAATGTATTTTCCTTTCTATATACTTACAAAGCAATCAGCTAATTTCAGTTCATGTGCAGCGAGGGGGAGCATGCTGGTGCAGTCTACAGCTTTTGAGAAGTGAAGATATGAGCAGTGCTTTTGTCTTAATTGCACAAAGGGAGAAATATATAATGGTAAAGTGCAAGCGGCATCCTGGACAGAAACAACTGTTAATACAACATTAGGTTTTTAGAAATATCTGCACAGGTAGCATGCAAACACAAAGCTGTCCAAAAATGCAGAATAATGTTAATAAGGACTGTAGCCTCCATTTCTACAGTGTAATAGCAGGGGAGACTGCTTTGAAGGCTCTTTGGGTTGTTTTTCAACTTTCCTCTGTGTTTTTGACTTTGTGTTCAACCTTAAACACTTAAAGAAAGATCATATGCAGTTTCCTCAGCTGGATAGGGATTTGTGTCAGTGTGTGGGACTGTAACATAAAATAAATTTTGTTAACTTGTGAGACTGTGGTTGTGCATTTCAGGTCATGTTAAGTAACATAAAAAACAAATAATAGTAATATATTACTAGTAATCACCCCAACACTGACAACAAATCAGTCCAATAGGTTTTTAAAACAAGGCGGCCGTTCTCTCAAATCTAATAAAAAGGGAAATAGCTTGTGCAGATTTTAACTGATTTAGCTGCTGTTAATGGCTTAGTTATGAATATGCTGGACGTTTTTAATTTGTATCATCAGAGTGGTTTAACTGTTATGGTGAGAACTATGTGTGTTATGAACCTGAATATTGTCATTCTTTGGAAGTAAATTAAAAAATGAAACTTTATGATTATGTTTATTGTACAAGTCCCATATGTACCTATACTATACACAAACCCTTACTCCAAAAAGATTAGCTTGAGCTTTCATCTCACCCTAAAAGCAGTCAAGCTTTGAATGTATTCTATGACATATCTCAACAACTATTTTACATATTGTCTAAAGCTGCAAAAATGTTATTTTAATGCTCTTAAAATTGTGTTCTCTGTGAATAAAGTTGCCAATTTGCTAATAATGCCTGATCTTATAACCAAATTACCTGGGACTGTAGCTGAACGAAAAAGTGTCATGACAGCACGGTCATAGCTAACACATTCATTTCAAAAGCTGTACCTGCACAGCGCAGTGTAGCAAAAGAATTATCTCAGAAATCTCAGAAACTACAAAAAAGTGTCAAAGTTCATGAAAGTGTAATAAAAAAGTCAGTTCCAATTCAATTTGATTTCTTTATGTTTTGCTAAAAAAGACCAAGAAGAAGATGGTTTGTTGGGGACACTACAATCTTTTAAAAATGATCTAAAAAAAAACATGTAAAAAAAAATGACACTATCCTTTCCCACTGTGCTGTTTCAGCAGGCCCTGGATGACTCAACAAAAATGATCCCGTCATTAAGAATGGTAGAAAAAAGGTCATAACAGTCAGAGTAAAAACAGTGAAAAGAAACTGTTCTGAAAATGGTTCATTGCCTTTTTAGGCCAATCATATTTTCCCTTGCGCCTGAAGAGATGATTCAGTTTAACCCTTCATTATTTAAGGTTCCAGAATCTAAAGACTAAAGTCAGATTAATAAATCACCCTCATTAAGCCTGGCAGCACAGCAACAGCCAGTTGCTGTGCTGTTTTTATACGTTTTTGACTGAGTCAATAGGGCAGTTTGCAGCTGAGTGTGAAGCGGCTGAGAGGAGAATCAGCACCTCCAAATATGAGACCATGTGCAAAAAAGGTGCAGTTCACATTCCAGATTAGGGACCAGTTGTTGACCAAAGTGAGTTTAAGTGTCTCATGGTCTTGTTCACGAGTGAGGGGAATGTGGATCAGGTGATTGATAGACAGACAACAGTCTTGTTGGCATGGCGTCTGAATCTCTCCAACTAGCCTGTTGTGCAGAGGGAGCTGAGCATGAAAGCAAAGCTGCCAGTTTACTGGTCAATTTATGTTCCTACCATCACCTATGCCCATATGACCTTTGACCTCTTGTTAATGCATGGCATGCAGACTTCTTTCACAACCATTTGTGAAAGAATGGGTTTCTCTCAGGAGCTCAGTGAATTCCTGTGTGGTACTGTGATTGGATGCCGCATGTGCACAGACCAGTTGTGAAATTTCATCTCTACTAAATATTCAATAGTGGTATTATAAAAGTGACAGCCACTAATTAGTAGATCGCGTAAAATCACAGAGCTGGATCAGCGGATGCTGAGGCACATAGTGCAGAGAGGATGCCAGCTTTCTGCAGAGTCAATCGCTGCAGACCTCCAAACTTCTCCACCTGGCAATACGATGAATAGGTCTGGGTTTGGCAGTTGCCACGAGAACAGTTCTATAATGATAAGGATTTTTTCGTCAGGAGTTGGGCTCAGCTGCTTAGTTCCAGTGCCAGGAAGTCTTGATGCTTCAATATACCAAGGCATTTTGGACAATTTTATGCTCCCAACTTTGTGGAATCAGTTTCGGGATGGCTCCATCCTGTTCCAACACCACTGTGCACCAGTGGAGCAAGGTCCATAAAGGCTTGAATTTGGATGAATTTCTGGAAGATTTGAAGCTGTTATAGCTGCAAAGGCTGGGCCAGGATCATATTAATAACTATGGATTAAGAATGGGATGTCACTCAGGCTCATATGCATGTGAAGGCAGACAAGCAAATATAGTCTATGTCCTACTGAGGGAAGGCCTCAGGGCAGACCTAGATGATGTTAGAGAGATTAACGCCTTGGTCCCCTTCGGACAAGCTGAAGGAGGTTGTTGGGCAGAGGAGAGTCTGAGTGTATAAATGCAGAGAAACAAAAGAACCTGGGTGGACGCATGAACAGCAACAGATTTGCAACGGCAGGTTTATTTATGACAGTCAGTTTTTGTTTTATCTCTAACAGATTATATGTAATAGCCAGCTTGACTAATTCATTCCCATCTCTGATAGCAGGCTGACTCTATCTTATTGCTGCTTTGTTGACATTTTAATGTCACTTTGAACAAAGCAACTGACTGTGACTGGTTGCAGTCCTGTTTCCTGCAACCAATTTTGGTCAAACTCTCAAACCACTCTTTTGCTTAATGTGACTATACTATAATGCAAACTGAGTTATACTGCATCATTAACATCAAATTATTATTTTTATCAACATAACACAACTAACAGCTTTAACATTTATTTTCTAAACCCATGGTAAAAGGTGCTTCACACAAGGCATTAACTTCATAAGTAACATTCGCCATGGCAGCATTACATCCACAGTGGGTTTGAGCTCTTACTGAAAGTTATGCAGTAGTTGCATATATAGAAAATGCTGTGCTATGAATGGCTGGGTTGCGTGTTACTTTTAATTTTGGGACAGCATTATCTCCTTTCCATTTCATAAACAATGGTCCAGTGTGTTGAAATTTAAAGAAAAAGAGAACGGGCCAAGATACATTTTGTTAGCATTTACAGTTGGTCCAGCTCTCATTATGTCTTCTACTTAGATAGTTTCAGGTAATTTTGCTCAGACGGCAAAACAGCAACCAATGGTTAAATTAGAAATGATTATACAGTGGGGCAAAAAAGTATTTAGTCAGCCACCGATTGTGCAAGTTCCCCCACTTAAAATGATGACAGAGGTCAGTAATTTGCACCAGAGGTACACTTCAACTGTGAGAGACAGAATGTGAAAAAAAAATCCATGAATTCACATGGTAGGATTTGTAAAGAATTTATTCGTAAATTAGGGTGGAAAATAAGTATTTGGTCACCTCAAACAAGGAAAATCTCTGGCTCTCACAGACCTGTAACGTCTTCTGTAAGAAGCTTTTCTGTCCCCCACTCGTTACCTGTATGAATGGCATCTGTTTGAACTCATCATCTGTATAAAAGACACCTGTCCACAGCCTCAAACAGTCAGACTCCAAACTCCGCCATGGCCAAGACCAAAGAGCTTTCGAAGGACACCAGGAAAAGTATTGTAGACCTGCACCAGACTGGGAAGAGTGAATCTACAATAGGCAAGCAGCTTGGTGTGAAAAAATCAACTGTGGGAGCAATCATCAGAAAATGGAAGACATACAAGACCACCGATAATCTCCCTCGATCTGGGGCTCCACGCAAGATCTCATCCCGTGGGGTCAAAATGATCATGAGAACGGTGAGCAAAGATCCCAGAACCACACGGGGGGACCTGGTGAATGACCTGCAGAGAGCTGGGACCAAAGTAACAAAGGTCACCATCAGTAACACACTACAACGGCAGGGAATCAAATCCCGCAGTGCCAGACGTGTTCCGCTGCTGAAGCCAGTGCATGTCCAGGCCCGTCTGAAGTTTGCCAGAGAGCACATGGATGATACAGCAGAGGATTGGGAGAATGTCATGTGGTCAGATGAAACCAAAGTAGGACTTTTTGGTATAAACTCAACTCGTCGTGTTTGGAGGAAGAAGAATACTGAGTTGCATCCCAAGAACACCATACCTACTGTGAAGCATGGGGGTGGAAACATCATGCTATGGGGCTGTTTTTCTGCCAAGGGGACAGGACGACTGATCCGTGTTAAGGACAGAATGAATGGGGCCATGTATCGTGAGATTTTGAGCTAAAACCTCCTTCCATCAGTGAGAACTTTGAAGATGAAACAAGGCTGGGTCTTCCAACATGACAATGATCCAAAACACACCGCCCGGGCAACAAAGGAGTGGCTCCGTAAGAAGCATTTGAAAGTCCTGGAGTGGCCTAGCCAGTCTCCAGACCTCAACCCCATAGAAAATCTGTGGCGGGAGTTGAAAGTCCGTGTTGCTCGGCGACAGCCCCAAAACATCACTGCTCTCGAGAAGATCTGCATGGAGGAATGGGCCAAAATACCAGCTACTGTGTGCAAACCTGGTAAAGACCTATAGTAAACGTTTGACCTCTGTTATTGCCAACAAAGGTTATGTTACAAAGTATTGAGTTGTATTTTTGTTATTGACCAAATACTTATTTTCCACCCTGATTTACGAATAAATTCTTTACAAATCCTACCATGTGGATTCATGGATTTTTTTTTCACATTCTGTCTCTCACAGTTGAAGTGTACCTCTGGTGCAAATTACTGACCTCTGTCATCATTTTAGGTGGGGGAACTTGCACAATCGGTGGCTGACTAAATACTTTTTTGCCCCACTGTATATTCTTCAAAGTTCTGTTGGGGACATCAGCTTCCCTGCATACACTTCAACATTTTCACAGTGTTTATTCTTAATAATTGAAACAGTGACTACAATACATATCTGCCAATTAAAATTAAATTAAATTTTTGGGTGCGGTAGTTAAAAATGATTAATTCACCGGTCCGATATTCTCTTCTTATTTGGAAGTAACACAGTTCCTGCATTTGATACTGGCACACAGGAGAGTGGGCTTCAATAAAGGTTTTGAGCAGAAGGTTAACAGCAGAGATCAGACCTTGCTATAATTTGTGAAATAATATTCATCATAAGCCTGCTCTTTAACACCTGTAAATGGATTCCAATAGAAATCCTAAAACCATCAGAACACATTTACTCCCTGACAAATTAAACACCCCTGGGTCCATTGCTATAATAAATTATGGACAGAGGTACCAAAAATAACACTTCATAAGACTTTGTAACAGTGTAACAATCCCTGGAAATGTCTTCTTTCCATGGTGCTCCTAACAAAAGCCACAGCAAAATAACAATGTAACAGTGAAGTTCTGTGAAGAAACTTTGGCATTCAAAGACCCCCGATGAATAAAAGTGATGAGTGTGGTGTTTGTCAGCATTCAGCAGTGGTCTTCCACACAGAGCCTTTTCCCTGTGAACCTGGAAGAGAGCTCTACTGGCTGCCTGTCAGCTGTCCCATGGTGCTTGGAGAGGGCTCATGGTCTTTTTAATTCCCAGCCAATCTTCTGTCCATCACACCACTTTATCCCTACTTTAGAGCGCAGCTCAGGTCCACACACTGTCACTTTTCTGACATATCTCGCAGCCTACACCTCGACAATACCAGAAAATATTGTCAGCTCCTCCACACCCCCAACTCACTTTCAATATGAACAACAAATCATATTTTCAAACTGGATGTAGAAAACAGAGCCTCCTACCTACTTTCCAACACCAATCCCCTCCGCATTTGACTTTTTTCCTTGGCAGCATGTGTGTGTTGGGATTGAAACCATATGTATGATAAAATAAGTTCTCTGGGTTTAGCTCATGACAGATCACCCGGTGCTTATCAGTTGACCCAAGCAGTTTCTTCGGATTGTCCCGTAGGAGGCGTGAGATGTTGCTAATAATGAGAGGTGGTGGATTCAAAGCAGCACAATGTGCACAGCCTAGCAAAGGTAAAGAAGCCACTCTTCGAACGCTGCCATTCTCAGGAGATTTCCATGAATAAAGGATTAACCACAAGCTGTGAGTCAAGCTCTGGTTCTTCCACTTGCTTTACATATTTAAGGCAGAATTTTGCACCAGCAGAACAGGCGGCTTAAAGTCAAAGGAGATTGTGCAGCAGTTTTGCAAAGTAGAAACAGTTTTGAAATAGTCTGTGGAGTTGCTGAAACTGTCAACATGCATGGCTTATCATACCTTATCATACCTTAATTTTTAATTATGTGTCAAAAAAGGTAGTTAAATGTGCACCCGCTCAGTTTATCTCATTTTTGTCTTACTCCTCAGTGCATTTGGAGCATAATTTTTTAGTTTCCTCCTCTGAATTTCCAAATGAAAAGCTTCTCTTTTAGGCCTTGAAAATGCAGCCCCTGTCAGTAGACATATTTACACTAAATCAATGTCACAGCAGCACAGAGATTATGAGCCAAGATCAGAAAGCTTTGAGGAAAGTCATATCGGTGCTGATTTTATCTCCTGAGACTAATGATTAAGGGATAACCTGCAGAATCCATCATACATTTAATTGGTTCAACTGGTATCTATATGGCTGATATCAGGTTTATGAGTGTAAACACATAACTTTAACTGAAAAGTCTGCCTCTCTGAACACCAGTCAAAACTGAGACATGCAGTACTATGAAATAAGTGCTCTTTGTTTGGTAACATGCTGTTTTCTTTGATGGGCTGGTTTTAATAGAACAAAATAGCGACTGGAGAGGGCATTTTATATAGACTACAGTGTTCCAGCTCCTGTATCATAGTTACAGGGCATGTTTATTCTGGTTAGACATTGTTTGGTTTTTCTTTGATTTAACCCTGAAATAACTGCCCTGGGTAATTTTACAGTTGGCTGCATTTCTGCATGATACAACTGTTTAACCGCCTCATTAAATGATCACTGATCTGGCAACTGGACATCTGGACTGGCCGAAAAATTGCTTGGTTGTCTTGCAGTTTGACCAGGTCAAAAATCTGATTTCCCACTTGGCCTTTCAGATCACTTTGTGCTTGTAAGTATTATTGGAGTAATATTGACATGCTGGCTTACTGAGCACACGATAGACCTGGATGTCTCTGCAGAATAGACCCATCTGCACATCTATTGTCTTTCCAGACAGTATTGTTGCATTTTTCTCGAGAGTTTTGATACTACATCACTGTCAGGTGGTAAAACCGATTATTCCACAGTTTGTAAAGTGTAAAACTGTAGTTTAACATCTGTTGTTATAACCAGAATACGCAGTTTAACAACTATTTGACCAGCCACACGATGCAATATACAGTTTCTAAACAGTGACGGCACTGTTATACGTTTATAACAATTTAACAACTGTTGTTGGACAGGCTGCTCAGGAGGACATTTATTATTGTGTAACAAGGTGTTCATTCAAAATTATTATACATAAATTATATGTCACTAAATCAGACACCACAGCACCATTATACTTCTGTTATTCTTCTGTAGAAAAAAAATATTTTATAACTCAATAGCAAACATCGCCACTAAGAAGATAAAGAACTGCAGCATATAGTAATGCAAGTAATGCAATACAAGCTTGTCTTTTTAATTGGATATCTGTGATAACTGACTAATTTTATTAGCTTCAAGATGTACAGCAGACTGCATTGTCCAATAATAAGGACCAAGTGTTGTGTTGTTTCTTTTTGCCATTTTCTCTTTCTGCACTCTCTTTACCCAAATATTTCGAGGCAGATGGCCGCACTCCCTGGTTCTGCTGGTGGTTTATTTGAAGGGCTCTGAGATAAGTTTTTGGTGATGCTTAAGCAAAATAAATAAATAAATACATTAATTAATTAATTCCACCGATTCGTTTTGTTGTCTGGGTCTGGATGACAGTTTAACAGTCTGAGACATCCATACATCCCTTGCCACTTCCTCCAGGTCTTCTTGGGGTGAGTGGTTCCCAAGACATGATCGTGCCTGGGTCTGCCCCGGGGTCAGTTAGACATGCCTGAAATAGCTCATCTAGGTGGTGTCACGGTCAGGTATCCAAACTATCACGGATTACTCTTGTTGACGTGGAGGTCCAGTGACTCTATTTCGAGCATCTGAAAAATGAGAGAGCACCTCAATCTATCCCTAAAGTTAACCTTACTATTACTCTTATTTACTACCTTTAAACAAGAGATTTTTTGCTGTCTGTTGCAAATCTATTGCAGTCTACATAAACAGAAATTCACATGAATTATTTATGTTCCCAATCCAGCCAGAGTCTCATAGGTTTGAAAGAAAAAATCAAAAATTCTTTCACAAATAGTAAAGTAGTTACTGCAGCAACTACTTGTAACTGTAACTGTATTGACAATGTAACTGCAGAATGACATAGATGCTTTGTAACCTTGCTTTTATATAAAAATATAATCAAACTACCAGTTCAGTCAAGTAATTTTTGACAGCAAGATTGCAGCATGTTCGCCAACTCTCTGCACTTACAAGTCAGATAACAGCTATCTGCAGACCTTTGCCAATCTGACTCAGCCATTGTTTGCAGACAGGTTGCCTCTCATCAGGTGACCTGCAATTGCCTTGGAGAAGATGGCCACTGAAACTACTTCCAATCCGTTGCAGAATGCAAAAAAAGTTGAACACAATCATCAGTTTTTGCTAGTCTCAAGGAGGCCCATCATTGGTGTTTTACTCTAGAGTGACTGAGCCATTAATGAACCAAAAGGAATCTGCAAAAAAGAAGACAACAAGCAAAAAAACATCAAACCTCATATAATTTTTTTGTGCCTGTTTCATAAACCTTTCATCCCACTGTGCAGTGGAAAGAAAGTTCTAGTCATCTGATGGAGGTATAGCATGAAAATCTCTCGAGAGTCTTTAGGTAATTTTCCCTTGGTCCCAAGGGAACACTCTAGCTACATCTCTTTACCTTTAATTCTCTGCAGCCCTACAGCATAAGCAGCTTGCACTAAACTTACTTAATTGCTGTGATTCTCCACTTTACTCTCTGTAGTACAGCCAGAATCTCCTGAGACCAGTTTTGTAAAGAATAGAGATGGCACGATACCACTTTTTTATGTCCGATACCGATACCGATATCATAAATTTGGATATCTGCCGATACCGATATGAATCCGATATAGTGTTTTTTAATCAACAAAACTGTTTTTTAAATATCTTGCTGCATTTTGTATAAGTTCATACTCAAGTTTAAAACAACAACTACACTAAAGCTATTCTGTTATACCTGTATGCAAAAAATTTTTTTCATAGTTCAGCAATACTGATCAATCTAATAAACTTAAACCTACACCATCCTCCCTATTCTGGTATTTTAAAGAGTACTTAGCATAAATATTAAGCAACCTAACTAATAGGGTTCCAACTCCCAGCAACAACAAAAATAAATAAATAAAAAATAGGGAACCACCCCTCACACTCCACCTCATGATGCTTAATCGACGTAATCAACCTTAATTTGATGCAGTGTGAAAAAAATGCACAGAAATCAATTATTTTTCAAGAAATATTAAATAGATTCAACATCTTTCTTCAACAAAATTGCAGACTGCACAGATGGTACCTTCCCAAAGGAAAAAGTACTATAGCTTACTAGGGTATATATATTAGACTTAGTAGTTACTATATACAGTAATTGACTTCTATTCATTTTGCATCAAATTAAAACTTTGGGTGTCAGATAATTATTTATTAAAAGCTTGACATTTTAAATGAGAATAAGAAAGAAAAGTATGTCTTTGTGCCCCCTTTTCCCAGTTAATGCCCTATCGGCCCCCCTGGCTAAACTTTGCTAGATCTGCCCCTGCACAGTTACCAGCGTCAGCTACGTAGAAAAAGATCCTCGAGTAGAAAGTAATATTAAATAAATTCTAACAACAGCTGATCAAGCTTAAACGTGCTTCTGTTGTTCAGCCGCTGGTTTCCTCTTTCTGGTGCAAAGTGGGCCAAAAGCAAACTAGAGACACGGACTCACGACAGAAAAGCTGATCAGCTGATCGTTAAGCAGTTTCATGATTGAAGTAGCAGCCAGAAGAGGCAGTCGCTCCATATATCGTTTGTTAAGCTTAACGCAGGAATGCTTTACAAACATTCAGAGATGGACTTACACACTTGCTTTACTTCTCTCGGGATAACTTTGTCGGAGATGAAATGCCGGGTTGCTAGCGAAGCTCCAAATGCTATCCAGATCACCGACAGGTCCCGCATGCCACAGCCGCTCTATCACGTGATGCATACTGCTCCGACGTGCTAACGTTCTGAGGTGAGTTACGGCGTGTTGCAAGTTTTGTGAGGTGCTTTCTTGATATTTAATGGATCGGATTACATTTTTTATTTTTCTCCGATATCCGATCCAGTAATTTAGGTCAGTATCGGACCGATACCGATACGTAATATCGGCTCGGTCCATCTCTAGTAAAGAATAAAAAAAAAGTCACTTAGTAAGGTGCATGACTCAAACAAGAGAGAAAACACTTCAGATGATTAAAGGGTTTCAATGTGAAACTTTTATTGAGCCTTTTTGTCATCTCACAGAGATAATAATATATTAATACAATGGTATTACATTGCTGAATGAAGAAATCGTAGATTCGGTTAAAGACAAAGTACGATCATAAATTTAAGAGCAGGGATTTTGTTTCTTAAATATCAATTTGGGACATCATAATGGGATATTCCAGCCACAATAGTGAGAATAAATAAAGGGAGTCTCATGTAAGATGCACTTATTTAAAATTATACCCAGAAAAATAGTGAATACATAGAGAACAAAATGTGATGTTATATAGTGAATAATCCTAAATAAAAAGAATAGTGTTCACAAAAAAACATGGGAGATGCACCATTTTACACTCTTACCTAAACTTTACAGCACACCACACACAAGCTAGCCATATATCATACATAATTTAGGAGTCTATGAAAGACATTAAAACATGTGTAATAGTAAATAAAAGTGAAACTTAAAACATGACAAACAAACTCAATTTTCTACTATTTTCAGCTATTTAGTATGATCAAAATGGAAATATTTCTCCCAGGTATTCAATAGAAATGTTTTTTTCAAATTACTTTTTTTTATCTGTATTTAAAAAAGCTCTAGTCCTGATGTAATGCAATTATGTCAAATGTTCTTTTTGTCAGTGTTTATCATTTCAATTTGGGATGTATAATAGATGTTTATGTGACCGCTCTTCCTTTTTAATAAACTCTACATACAATCACATCAAGTGCAAAATACATTTCATGAAATGCGTTTGACACAAATAAAACTTTACAAATCTAATAAATGACATTCTACATTGTATCTTCAATACGTCTGCCCTTTTACAAAATAATTACAATCAACGTGTTTTAGACGGGTTCACAATAAGTTTAAAGAGCATTAATTTAATAAGGCAAAGCAGATCTTACAACCTACACACCAGGTTAACTGGTTAACTTTTTTTCCACTACACAACCTCTTTAAGCAGCAAATCCAAGTATTTCTTTACATATATTTAAAAAGAATCATGTGCATTTTGTCGCTTAACATCAACACAGGAAACATTTATGGTCAGTTCAAGCTGAAACATGGACCGGGGAGGCAGCAGTAGGACACATGTTTAACTGAAGAATCTGTACAGTTACAACCCCCCCAAAAACCAACACGATTAAAAGCAATGACCGGTACAGAGTGCAACAGGAATTATCTTCAACAGTCCAACTGCTGTACAGATGAGCAAATAACTGGCCTCTCTTTTCTGCTAAATACCCCCTTTTTGGGTCACATTAGCCATTATCTGGTGTAATGTAATTATGTCTGTGTGTGTGTGTGTCTAACAGTCAGGCAGAGCTTCTGCTTACAGAGCAGCGTTTCTCACAGTGGACGCTTTCATTTGTCATAGTGGGAAAAGGCCCAGCTGGTAATTATTAACAGTAACAATGACTCTGTTCCACTCAGGTGTGTAAGCAAACAATGCCGCTGAGGCGCTGTTGCACAATAGCAAGCCTAACTTGAACTAGAACACAGCCAGTGGATGAAATGCAGTTGTTCTAAAAGTGAGCTGTTACATTTATCAAACGTGCCCAGGTGTAGTGATTAATTTCCCAAAGCAGGGGAATAAAAACAAAACGAAAAAAACTGCTAGATTTTTATGACTTTTATTAGAGAATCCAAACTGGTAGATTTCAAGAACATATATATATATATATATATATATATATATATATATATATATATATATATATATTTTTTTTTTTTTTTTTTTTTTTTTTTTTAACATATGTGAAAACAGGTGCACAAAGCCTTTTGTGGCTCCAGAGCGAGCTGTACTAAATCTTATAAACAGTTTCAAGTGAAGCTGGGTATCGAGCTAGAAAGAATTGAGTCTACTCGATCTCTGGAGCCTGCCTCTCGTCTGCGTGCGCCTAGCAACTCAAGGCTACGACAGCATAACCCACAAGAATCACTCAGAGAATGTTCGGTGTTCAAAGTGCATTGTGGGTAATGCACTCAGCAGCTGAGTGGGGGAAAAAAGGACGCTGGGCATCGTTCACTTATGTGTGTAGAAACATTTTTTGCCCATCCCACAAAATAAATGCACATGCCAAATAACTGTCAAATTCAATATCAGTAAATCAGAATCTAAATCAAAAGATCTTGTTTGCTGTTTGCTGTGCACATGTTTACCTTGGGGTGGTTCATGCAGAAAGAGGAGACACCTGCACCATTAAAGCAAACAAGCAGGAGAAATTCTAACTGAAGAATCTGAAAGAATATATAACAGTATAGAATAGTATATTATATACTAAGTGCAATAATCCTTTCTGTCATCGTTGTATTTTTACTCAGTTGTATATAGTATTTGTATTTGTATTCTATTTTTATCTTATTGTATATTTATTTTATTTTATTCTACTGTATATAGTATTTTATTTTATTCTATTCTGTACAGTTGTGTACTGTATTTATTCTTATTGTATTCTAATTTTTGCCTCATAACTTTTGCACTGTCCACTTCCTGCTGTGACAAAACAAATTTCCCACGTGTGGGACTAATAAAGGTTATCTTATCTTATCTTATCTTATCTTATTAAAAAAAAGGTTACTATTGGTGTTAATTTTGATGTACTTTCTTTAAATTTCCTTACCATCAGTTATTTAAATGCATAGGCATTTTTATTTGGAGATACACTGAAAATGCTGATCAATGAAACACACATACCAATGACTTGTATCATTGTTGCTTGTTACTTTGACTTACTGACGTGGACACCGACACCGTGTACCAGTAGCTGACTTTTTGGATAAACCTATAGCACTACTATATTTGTGCATGCTTTAAAACAACACTTAACAAAGTAAATAAAGGAATGTGAATGACTGTTTTAAAGCTGCATGTTAAAAAGGTGACACTCGTGCCTTTTATCTGTTCTTAGAAGCTAGGGCAAAAAAAAGTGGAAATGTAGAGTCGAATGGGGAAACTGGGACACGGACCTGCGCTGTTCAATTCTCAGTGCACGATAAGAAACTCATCTTCCCATGTTTATCAAATGCATGCATCCTGGAGGGTTGCAGTGGTCCTGAAAATTGCCAGATGAAAATGTTTTGTAATTGTGCTGTTGCCTGTGAGTAGCGGTCCGGCCACAGATTCTGTGGGGCATTTGACAACCTGTCAGAATGGTTTCATCATTCAGCTTTGGAAAACTTCTACTTCCGCTGCTTATTCCATAAATCTGATGGAATAAGATAAAAGACCATCTTACACTGTTTTCATTCTTTTGTCTAGAGCTGATTATAAAGGCATTAGAAGCTACAAAATGAACATAGAAAATATCACGAGGGCGGGAAAATGAATTGAAACTGGAAACACAAATCCTTTTGAGTTGAGACCTATAAAGAAAGGAACACAAAGTATAATGTTAGCAAAGAGATTCAAGACATAACTTCTGTGTCTTTTTTGAGTTTTGGAGTTTAGACATGGAAAAATGACAGCACTGAGTAGAGGAGAAGTGCTTACATTATGATGTATGTTTAGCTTCGTAACACATTCGTTGTTTGGTTCACAGTGTTTCTAACGTGTCCTGATCATTCAAAGTGCCGTTTTTTGTTTCCTAAAATTTCAGAACATCTATATTAACATGCAAAAAGCTGATGTTGTTTATCTCTCTTAATCTTTCGACTTAAAGATGTCAAACTGTGTCTGTTCTTTGAATGACTGAGGTTTAGTAACAATGAAAATAGACAGTTGTGTGTAATCTAAATGATTAAGCTTATTATAAAAGCTCTGCTACGTTTACATGAAACTGCTGATCGATCACAGTCAGCAGTCGCCAGCATCACTACGGGGGCAAATTTCACTGGTTGACTGGCCAGGTTGCACCCCTAGGTGTGTGTGGCTGCACTTAGCCCAGGTTTCCTTTTCACAGCTGAGAGGTTCGCTAGATAAGGATTTGGGGCAAAATACTGCATTGGTTTTTTTTGCAATTTGTACATCAGAAACTGATCAATAAATTATAGTTTCCTTACATAGCTTTGAGAGGTATTTGCAGAGAGTAAAGCTAAGACAAACTGAGAATACTGGAAAGTCTAATTGGTGCAAAGGTTTTGCAAAACATCAAAGCAGTTGTAAAGTGCATGCATGTAGAAATCTGAGTGGTGAAAATTTGCTGAAGTCCAGAATATAACAGAGAGGCATTCTTAAAAGCACTTAAAAGTGATTGTGAATGGCATTTCTCCTTATATATTCAGAGGCCCTCATTTTGCCCCTCATCCAAGAGGCTTTTTGAGTTATAGAACAACTGGTGGAGAGTCCAAGGTAATAAACCCCTACTGGGGCTGTCCCCCTTGAAGTGGACCTGAGGGGAATTGATCATATGAGTCATTAAATGAGCCAAGAAAAAAAAAAGCCACGGATCATTCCTGTCACTGGGGCGACAGGTGAAACCTTAGCGAGACTTTGCCCCACCCCATCATTATGTGAGTTATTGAGGGTACCAGAAGCAAAGTATGAATGGAGGTTGAAACACCTGTGAAGGGATCTCAAGATAGGTGGCTGATTGCTAGTGTCATAAACCAACACCTCTGTTCAACAGTGGACATTCATAGTGGGCATAGATGACCTGCTTTACTTCTCTCAAACCATCTGTCTTCTTTGCTAGTGTTCACATCCACACCAGTGTGAACACTGGCATCCTCAAAAGAGTATTCTTTCTCCTTTAAATGCAGGTGTACAGCTGGATCTTATGCTGCTCAGGTGGCTCTCCTATGCTGTACCAAGTGTTTGTGGAGTGGCTGTTTGGTTTCTCCTACGTCTGAGCACTCCTCACTGCATATGCTGTGTTGTTCAACCAGTGTTTGGTGTTTTCTCCTTGGAATGAACCAGGAAGTTCAGTTGCCTTCCTTTACACCTCTCAAGAGGATAACTTAAGAGGATCTTTCTCAGCCAAAAAAATAATTTGTTAACTGTTTTAAAGTAACGATAATCATTTGCTTTATTTTTGAGAGTGAGATGAAATATGTGTATCATTACCTTTAGAGGGACTGGTTGGATTTTTGATCTTTGTACAGTAAGGCTACCTGGTTTTATTTCTCGTATTCACTGGGCTGATCTAAGCTAAATAACGTTTGACTCCAGCTCTGTAGACGCTGCACAGATAACACTCTGATATTGTGTTTCTCCAGCTTCTCTGGGGAAAAAAATGAATGAAGCACCTCTTCACTTTAGAATTTAAATGGCTATAGCTTTCCTGGCACAGGCTATCTCGTAGCTTCCTTTGCACTTATGCACTGCTGTACCTCTTTTAAACTGTACTCTTCATTTAGAGTTTTTGCACTTATCGTATTAAATTCCATGAAACCATATCCATATAATGTTAAATATGCCAATGGGTGTTTTTAGAGCTATTGTAACCTTGAATTTTATTTTGAGTCGCTTTGTTTTTAGGAAAATTTACAAAGACAAAGTCTGCTTTAGTTGAGAAATTGTCATAACAGAATAGTTGTTTAATTAGGTTTCCTGCTGATGATTTACACAGAAAGAAGCAGAGGCACGAGTCAGAGTGACTGACAACTGAAGATCAGAAGCTGCAGATACTCCCGACAGACAAGATGTTTAATTTCAGATTTTCATTCTACCTGCCTAACTTACCTACTCTCATAACACATTTAGTTTTCCCCCCCTTATCCCATCTCTTTAGATTTACATGGAAAACATTTGATTTTTATTTAAAGAACACCAATTTAGTTGAATCAGACATTTACAAATGTAAAAAGGTCAACATATATATGTGTGTGTGTGTGTGAGTGTGTGTGTGTGTACATTTGCTGAACTATATAATAAATAAAAGGTTAAATAAAGTCACAATTATTTCTGGCAAAGTCAGCTTGTTTACATTTCTCCTCGTCTGTTTCCCAGGTAACGCCAATGCTTAGGGGCGATTGTGGCTCAAGAGTTGGGAGTTCGCCTTGTAATCGGAAGGTTGCCGGTTCGAGCCCCGGCTCGGACAGTCTCGGTCGTTGTGTCCTTGGGCAAGACACTTCACCCGTTGCCTACTGGTGGTGGTCAGAGGGCCCGGTGGCGCCAGTGTCCGGCAGCCTCGCCTCTGTCAGTGCGCCCCAGGGTGGCTGTGGCTACAATGTAGCTTGCCATCACCAGTGTGTGAATGGGTGGATGACTGGATATGTAAAGCGCTTTGGGGTCCTTAGGGACTAGTAAAGCGCTATATAAATACAGGCCATTTACCATTTACCATTTAGCCCAATGATCAGATCTTGAACTGACGTGACCCATCAGCTACACCTAAACAGCGACTGTGCTTTATGTTTTCATGATTCATCTGAAAAAGATGAAAACATGCTTCATATTTTGTCTTGTTGGCATTGATTAAGAGACAGCTGTGTTTTAAAAGATGGCTTTTATAGCTCTTTCTACAGTTTGTCTTACATTTATGTTTCCACTCACTCTAAAGACAGAAATGTGAAACTGAAAGAGGATATGAGGTTTGATCTACATGTCTTTGCTAATTGCAGATAATATTCCAAATTGCAAAATTAGTTAGAACAAAACAGATTACATGATTATAATCACTAACACATTTATTTTGACCATTAAACAGATCTAAGCTTCAGCCTTTTAAACTCTTTATTCTGTCTGAAGCAGGAAATCAAAGCAGTACGTCAGCTTTACCTGATTACATTCCGGGGTCTTAATCGTGCCAGAGTCTGCTAGTTGATATTTTCATTGAGACTACATAATACATTGTGATTGTACATCAGCTCCAGCGCTCCAGAAACTGGCAGATAAAGTTGAATTGTTTAACAATGTGATCACACCACAGCTGCCAACAGTTTTTAGACTTAATGAGATGTTTAATATCACAAATAAAGTGCTGTTTACCCTATCAATGGAGATCTATCACACCATCAACTACTCATCATTGTCAGTATATTTGCCAAAATGTTGAGCTACGGTAAGTAGCTCTGAAAAAACAAAACAAAAAAAGCCCCAAGAGCTAAAAAGCCCAACGTTCTTGGGTGAGATATCTGTGTACATTTTGTGTCTCTTCCTCTTGGTTGCATAGCACAGTCTACTTACAATTTATATGTGTATTCTGAAAGCCTTGTTCAAGCTACAGTAAAGCTGATAAACAACATCAGTCACACAGGGGATTAGTTACACACGGTGCACCCATCCCACTGCTTCTCTGCCTAATTCCAGCTCCAATCATTTGCATGCTGTGGAGCAGGGGTGCTCAATACGTCGATCGCGATCGACCAGTCGATCGCAAAGGTAGTATTGGTAGATCGCATGGCATTAAAAAAATAGATGCCAGCCTATCATCCATCCCGTCACTTGATTGATACAGGGAAGCCAGTCAGATGACAGCAGATTTTTTCTGACGCTTAGGTCGCTGCGCATGCGCAAACAGCGGCGCGAAGTGTAGTAAAACTGACAAGCTAGTCAGCGAGTTAACTCCAATTTTTAGCTCTCGGTTTTTTCTCTTAAACCTGGCCGTCAGCAGCTACTGTCCGGACTATGCATCCCTGGCTGATTCAATTCAGTGCAAGTCATCAGAGTAAACTCAGGTAATGACAAAAAATTTACATAGTTAATTGTGTTGTGAAATATTGGATATTGCGGTTATGCATGTATATACATTGTAGATATAAAGAATCCTCAATATATTTATAAATAAGTATATGTTTTGGATTTTTGTAGTGGGTAGATCATTTTGACTTGGTCATTTTATAAGTAGCTCACATGCGGAAAAAGTGTGAGCACCCCTGCTGTGGAGTGTATGGAACTTACTGGACATCTTTGGTATGCGGATGGGACCGCTGCTGGTGCCATCGCCCCCTTCGGTCAGAGCTTTGATCTCAATGAGGTAGTCCTCTCCAGAGGGGATTTGCAGTTCCAAACTGGTCTTATTGGTTTCCAGTACAGTTGTCCTCTCATGCCAGTTCTGGCGATACACAACCTGGAGGACAAAATGCAATTCTTTAGTCATAACAGTGAGATATTAAACTTTTTTTACTCATCAACAGAAAAATTTGTAACTTCATTCAACGTATCAAACTAGTGTGTAAAAAAACACATTCAAATCCAAGAGTGCCGCACGATACTGTTGCTTCATCTTGGTTATACAATCCTATCTCTAGGAGGTAATGAATTCAAAATGCCACACGGCATGACAGGGATGATTTGGCTCGATGATTCAGGGACTTGAGAACAGCACCTCAGACGTCATTTTTGCACATTTACTTGTGTAGCTTCACCATCATTAAAACACAGCAGAAAGTTTTATTTAGTCCTCCGAAAGAAACACAGTGTAGAGAGCCAAACTGCAAATTTAGTTAAAAAAAAGAAAAATATGCAAGAAATATTGACAGTATTGTCTTTGTGAAATCTTTACTCGAGTCGTGTCTGCAAAAGAGCCGGCTAAAGACTATGTACTATGTATGTGCGGCGGGTAAAATAAGTATTGAACAAGTCACCAGTTTTCTAAGTAAAAATGTTTCCAAAGGTGCTACTGACATGACAAGCTCATTGGATGACTATGATAACCCAGCCAATCCACACATGCAAACTCCTCTGTCTGAAATCAGGCGAGCAGCATCTGGTCATGACTGCTATATGGTGAAATGATGTTCTTTCTACTTCCACATTAATACCCCGACAGTGCTCACTGCAACCTGCAGTAGCTTAGAATTCTTCTGTAACCAATGCCCTCAATACGTTTTGCAACAATAAGGCTGCATAGGTCTGAGAGAGCTCATCATCATGAGGACGGTAAGCAGAGGACCCACTGGAGGATATCAGGCCCTCAACCCACTTTCATAAAGTTTCTGATTGTTTGGAGGTCATTGTGTAGGCCACCCTTGTAAAAGGAGGAGATACCAATGATAGTGATGGGTTAAGGACCTTCTATGGCCCTGCTCTAACTGCCTGTCTCCTTGAGACTGTGCCAAGAAAACTAGCAATAGCACATAATGATGTACTATCCTAGAGGTAGAGGAGTTGGACTACCTTTGTGTGTGTCTTGTATGTATATATATAAATCACAAACAGTGTGCTTTTCCACACAAAGTATGCAAAGTGGATCAAATATGATTCATCGTTTTACTGCTTAGAAAAACTTCATTCCTTTTGTGGCATGACGCCTTTCATTTTATCACCTGGAACAGATCTTTTAATTTTGAAAGGCCAGACAGGGCCAATCCATAATGTAACACTGGAGTGCTGAGGTCTATCTTTCCACTGCAATGAGAAAGCCATTTATTGAGATGACAGCTGCTGAGGCTCTATTTGTTTCCGCAGTTCTGGACTTTCTGCTGTTATTCTGACAAACTCACCTTGTATCCTGTCACCTCGGACTCATTCTCCATCGCTTTGACATGTTCCCAATTTAGAAAGATCTTAGAGTTGGTCAGTTTCCATTCAATACTCCCTGGAGGGTGACTTGGTGCTGCAAGACATGTAATTACAAAGACAGAAGATTTACAAATGAATGCGTGTCAGTGATCGTATTCTCTAAGCTAGTCTGCACGTAGCCCATTATGCATTTTACATCATATAGTCGTCAACCTTCAAGAGCAAACCGGAGAAAAATGAAGGTGCATGACCTTTGACTATCCACAGGAAATCAAACTACTTGATTAGAAATAAACACAGTGTAGGAAATCATTTGCAGTCTCATGTGCAGTCCTGTGTCCTAATATAGATGGCAATCTGTATAAGGATACTGATTATGCAGATTGGCTCTTTTCAGAATCTTACATGCAATGTAGGTGGATCATAATTTGTGATAACTACTGATTTATGAAGGCAGAAATGGTGCAGAGTGCAAAGTACAATTTCATTTGTTTCCTATGTTCGGCTTTGCATTGTGAGTTTTGAAATATTTCTTTTTCCTATCTATTATGTTAATAGTTACTATTGTTACTTAGATTTACAGTTATTTTATTTTATTGGGTTTATTTTGGTTTCATTTTATTTATTTTTTTAATATTTTGCTCACCTCATTTATATGTCATATATCATATTTGTTGTGTTTAACCCTAAACCTGTGGCTGCTGTATTTTGACTGTCACCTAAGCATAGTGAAATAAATCTAAGGACCCACAGCCAAAAAAAAAAAAAAAAAATAGAAGTGGCGAGTTGCCTTCACACCTAAACAGAAACATTGATGTAGTCAGAGGTTAAAGTGGGATTTGGCAGGTAGAGGAACTCTAATATCAGTTGTAGTGGCTCAGCATGGGGAGAAGAAGAAGAAGAATTCGTTTCTATTGAGAGCTCCAGTAGATTTTCTTTGTATACCAGCTGTGATCAGCTGACCTGCTACTGCTGCTCTGAGGTTTACTGGTCTTTGTGGATTTGCACAGCTGAATTGAACAGGATGTAGCCCAGTATTTCACAGCTATCTTGGCTGATTTCAGTTCTCTACACTGACAGTATACCGCATATAATGTTTTTATACTAGACAGTGGAAAGTGTGTGTAAAGGTGGAATACACTGCAGTAATATAGGCATTATCAGATTAAATTCTGATTAATGTACACTCTTTTTACACTTTTCTAACAGTGGCCATGAACACCACAGCTTTATTATACATTCACCACGGTACAGAAAGCGAACCTGCTTTCATGCAACCTCTAAATAACACAAAGTTTGTATTAACCTCATTGTTCTTCAAGACGTTTCACAACAAAATAAATAAATAAAAACTTCACACCATACAGATCCAATATCTGATGTGATAAACAAGGACATTAAATGTAAGCTTTAAATCTGCAGTTTATCAAATGCCTCTGAGTTGTCCTTACCTTTAAATCTAACCTCTCTTCTTCCTTTCTTTCCTCATCTCTCAGTAAAGTCACCGCACAGTCTTTTCTCTCCCTGTGAAATATAGCTGCTGTACCTTTAGCTAGCAGAAACTGTGCGGCAGACTGCATGCAACCAGTTTGTGTGTTTGCTGTTATTTGTTGAGCTGATAGGAACGTTGCATTTGAAATTACCTGCCACATTAAAAAACATTGTTCCCCTCAGGATTATCTTTTGTATCATTGTTCTTTTTATTTAGGCTCAAACTGATTCGATGTTTGAAGGCGCACAAAGCTGGGAAATAAGAACCTTATTTAAATGTGTTAAAGCTAAAGTAAGGAGGCTCTTTAGAAAATGTAAGCAGTAGAAAGTACAGATGTTTGTGTAAATATGTTCAAAGATAAAGTAAAAAGTTGTCAGTAACCTTACTTTGTTACTTCTCACCTCTGACCAAGGCAATTTTTAGCAAAGAGTTAGCTTTTCACCTTTCCTGTCAGCACACACTTGTTTAACCAGTATGTCCTCCACACTATTCTTACCAACATGGTCTCATTCTGGGGCATCACATGATGCCATTCTGTCACCTGCGTCACCTTTGATATACGCCATGAGATAACAGCCTTACAAATCCCTGAAAAGTCAGTATAAGAACATAGAAGAGATGCTGATAGTCAAGAGCCCAATGTGTCCAAACTGTTACATGTTTGAAGTTAACAGGTGTGACTTTAAAGGAGCTGAAAGATCCACTCTGAGTGTGCTTTTAATAAAAGCAGTCATGGAGAAAATGTACAATTTCCGTGTGGTACAAAAGTGCATTATAAAGTGTGGAGGATGTAATAGATTAAAGTTTCAGTTGTTCCATAATCAAATGAAGTTTTTACGACTGATAAACATTTTCCATGTTTGTCTATATTTAAGGGATAATAAGAAAGGACGGGCTTTTGAAATTAAGAGGCTCGAACCTGAAGATACTTTGAAGCTGAGCCTTTTATTGTCTTCAAAGACATGTTTGAATAGAAACCTGCACCGAACAGGGGCCTGCTCATCAGGTTATCTTTTAATGAACTACACTAACAGGAGGACTTGTGGACACATTGATATTGTATTATTGAAAGAATCGACCCAATCTTACAGCCTATAGTGATTTCTAATTTATTAACGGCTCTCTTTTGTTTTCACTCAGCTATCACACAGGAAACAAGTTTAGCAAAATTCTTAATTCTTTCATTTGGGTTTTTAGCTTAGTTTAATAGACAAAGGTACAAAACTTTTGACTTTATAATCAGAAAAAAGTAACTTGTAAATTGGTGCTTGTGAAAAAGAAAATCAAAGAGTGTAAGAGAGGCAGCTGTGATGTAGGTGTATGTGTGAATGTTACCCTGAGGTGAGAAATAGCTGGAATAGCTGGAGGCTTCAGTAGTCTGGTAATTAACTGTAGGGGTGTTACCATAGAAATGTGACAGTATAGACGGCTTTCTTCCTGAAAAGATGGATTTGCTGCACAACTATTTGGGAGAATATGACTGGATGGGTATGAGTGAGTAAACAAGTACCACTTTTTATTGTGATTTAATTTACTTTAAATCACAATAAAAGTTTAAATTCTTGAAAGGAATGCATCTACATTCATGCAATGCTTTAAATACATTTTGATTGTAGGGTTTAGGTTTATAAAAGAGGTATTCAAAAGCCCCTTATGGTAAAAAGCAGATATAAAATATCAGACATAATATAATATTGGGAAGATCTCCAGCTGGTCTCAATGAAGTTGGTAATATATTTTTTGAATCTTAAAAAGTATTGAAAAAGTTTTTCTATGATGAACCACAAACCCTTAAATTTATATTCACAAATCTGACTGTGTATTTAATGATTATTAAGATTTTTTCCATACAATATTGCAAACTCTGATGGTAAATGTTACAATTAATGATTGTAAAACTTTGTGATTTGACATCAATCTGATGCACTCATCAGAATATTTTTTTTTTGTTTCATGGAACAGGTAAAAAGCATGACGTTTAAGTATAAATACAGTACTTGCTTATATTTAAACATATTTATTTCAATATGGCCCCCTAACAGCATGTTGAAATACTATCCTAATATGATCTCAGTTTTAATATTCCTGCTATTAGAAGGATAATAATAGTGATATTATTGGTGTGAGTAATTACCTCAGTCTCAGCTGTTACTGTGTAAGTATTATCATCATTGGGCACATATCGAGTATGTCATGTCTAAACTCCATTAAACAGACTCAAACGTATTTTTTTTAAAAAAGAAAGACCCTCGAGTCAACATGAAAAAAGCGGTTAAAGTAAATAGATCCCAGTTTTGTGTGTGGACTCACGTGGTTTCTTGGTGGTGATATTAAAAGGTGTGCTGCAGGGTCCAAGTCCAGCACTGTTCTGGGCTCTGACTGAGATCAGATAAAGTGTGCTGCCCTTCAAGCCGGAGAGCAGAGCTGTGCAGTTGATAACCCTCACTCTGTCTGCTTCACTCTGCTCCAATCCTTCCTCCCAGAAGAGAACCTGGACCAAAGAGACATGAGTTACCACAGACCTCTGAGCATAGTGCCTACCTTTTCATTTTTTCCTTTTAAACTGTCAAGGTAGCCTGTTTCCACCCTGATTGGCCATTAAGATAGTCACATCATGATTATGAAGTAAAACATCCCGCACAATGTCATTTCAGAGTGCATATGCTGTAGATTCAAAGTGCATATGTATGTTTAAGCAGTACCAGCTGACATATAGTACAAAGGAACAGACCTATGGATAAGATACAGATATCAGGTTTAAAGGAGCATCACTTTAGTGCTTCCACTTTATCGACTTAGCTATTGTAAGTCTCCGAGCAGTCCAACACTACCAAATGATACTGTATCAGACAATCAGCAATATCACAAGCAGCAGTGAGAGTGAACAGTACCAGACCTTGTCAGAATCTGTATTCACTGAGAGACTGTTTATGGCCCAAACACAAGACAGGAAAACCAGACAGGGAAATGTCAAACAGATGGTCTGAATGTAGGTACTTATTTAACTGAGTGCACACACGTTTTTTTTTTTTTTTTGATCTTGCTTGGGAGAGGCAGATTAGCAATAGGGCCTGGAGTTGCTGATAACAGATGCATCTAGGGTGTTTTCTCCGACTGAATTTTAATTATAGAAGTCTTTTCAAACACTTGGGAAAAATCTCTGAAATACCTGAGCACAAGAAGTTCACAGTTCTTATAGCACCTCTGCAAAGAATCTAAACACTCACTCAAAGAGGGATCGAAGAAGGCTTAAGCTGTCTTGCTGAATCTTATGCTGTCTAATAGAGACAGTGACAGTGAAATATGTCATACCTGCAACACAAATTGTGGTTGTGTGTGGTAAACATGAACAGTAAGTGCTGCTGATTTTACATTATATTATACATTCCAATACTAGATAACCAAGCAGGACAGGTGCTGTTTGAAAAGGAAAGAGCTGTAACTACAAATTAGGACGCTGTACATCTTTCCTTATCTTAGTATGAAGTTAATTCATAAGAAGTGTCACATTGTATACGTGTGGAAATATCCATCCATCCATCCACTGGAGCACTAGTAGTGACACCGCAAATTTTTGGGAGTGGGGTGGGGGGTGTCACTACACTGATGCAATGCATTTCTATTGATGGCCTCACAATATTCTACTGATTTTGCAGTAACAAAAAAAACAAAAAAATCTAACAATGTGCCAAAATACAATGCCTATACTTTATATTATAAAGGTTTAAGATTAATGCAGCTTCAGGGTCTGAAAAGTGAAACCAATATGGAAGTGCCTGCATTCTTTCTATTGGCCTGTGGGGGTCGACTCCGCTGGTTGCAGAAGTAGATTGCTTGTATAATTATTTACATCATCAAAAATCTTCCTGATGAATTTATGGTTTAAAATATCCAGATATATTACCATTATGGGTAATTCTACTAACTGTATATTAGTATATTTAAGCTTTGTAAAAGTGTGCGGTTTGTCATTTGTGGGTTTTGTTTTTCTTTAACAAATAAAAGATGAACTGTAAAACTTTTTATGGTGCAACGCCGGGCAATTTGACCTGTGGGATCATGCCTATTTGGACACAAAGAAATGTACTATGCCCATTACTTATTCATGCGTACAGTCAGCATATAGGAGGTGCTGATCCTTCTGTCAAGCTGATGCTGGTACACATTTACAAGATCTCTTCCAGGTCAAGGTGATGGGAGCTTGGATATATCTTTGCCCTATACATCTCTCTTACAGACTGCTGACTTGTCTGTGAGACAGACTGTGTCCCATTGAACAAGAAACAAATGTCTTCAAAGGTTTTGCTTGCACTTGACCACAACTTGAAGCAAATAAACATCCCAGTATCTAAAGCTGAGCGACCGTCATCCTCCTCTCAACCACGAGCTGCTTCAGAAGGAGCAGTACATCCCAAGAGCCTCACAACCACTACACTTCAGTGCACACCAACAGTGCTTTGATTACTCCAAAAAAGTAATTATTACACAGAAATATTTTCTTAAAAGTAATCCAGTATGTTACTTAATTAAAGAAAGTAATTTGTTAAAATAATTGTTACATTACTTTAATGTTACTCTGTAAAATGACCTGAAAGGCACTGTCTCAAAATTACCATTAAACAGTATGGCTGCAGTCCCACACACCCTGATGAGGACACGCATATGATCTCTCTGTTAGTATTACACCACGGCTCTCTTAGTAGAACAAAAAGCCGACGTCACAAAGCAAAAAGAAAACGAGCACAAACTGCTCAGCCTGACTGCTCATCAGTTTGTTACCTGCTTACGTTCAGGTTCTGGCTGCTGGGCTGAGGTCGGCATTCACTCAATTTTAACGTTACCCTGGGTTCTCGGCTAGCTTAGCATTAGCATGTTGTCTGTGCCGGGTTTTCTGGAAATCCATCCTATCACAACATCCTACCTGTTGTTTCTGCGTATGAGCACAACATGAAATTAAGCACCAAACCGTCCTACCTTCGTGAATATGAGCTACAAGCATAGTCAAAGGAGCTTGCAAACAAAAGCGTCTGGACTTCTTTAAGTTACTTGAAGACGTTTCACCTCTCATCCGAGAAGCTTCTTCAGTTCTAAGGTCAAATGGTGGGGAGTCCCAGATTTAAACCTGGTGGGAGTATCCCCCCACAGAGGGACAAAAGGACCCCCTGATGACCCTCTAATCGCCTGAGCCAAGGTGTGAAACTGGGTGTGGGTCCCAATCAGCCAGGGTTTCGGGTGAGTTCATTGTGAAACCTGGCCTTATAGACATTGCAGTACTAAAATATTAAAAGAGAATGAAAGACACAATACAAGAGTCCCAAAGCAATGTGCGAATGGCTGTCTTTATCCTGTTTATTGAAAAAGTAAGAGGAGTTTTAAGATTCAAACTATTTTCATCCTTCATCACTGTTGCAAAGTTTAATGTTTTACATAAAACTGAACTAAAAACAGAAATAAGTGGAAACTGTTCGGGGAATCATGTGAATTCCTGAGGTCAGATGGCCCAGGATGTGAGTGGGCGTTAAGGCGTCTGGGGAGGGAACTCAAAACTGGATTATAGATGGCAGACATTTGGTGTCGTAAACCACCGCCTCTGTTCAAAGATGGTCGCTCACAGTGGACATAGATGGCTTCTTTCACTCCTCTTTCAAACCATCTGTCCTCTCTGTCCAAAATGTGAACATTGGCATCCTCGAAAGAGTGTCCTTTATCCTTAAGATGCAGGTGGACTGCTGAGTCTGGGGGGATACTCCCACTAGGTTTAAATCTGGGACACCCCACATTTGACCTTAGAACTGAAGAAGCTTCTTGGATGAGAGGTGAAACGTCTTCAAGCAACTTAAAGAAGTCTAGACGCTTTTCTTTGCAAGCTCCTTTGACTACAATGACCTGGATGACTGAGAACCTTCACAGACAGCTTCAAGCATACTTCGACGGGTAAAATTAAGTGGCAAACCGTCCTATCTTTATGAATATGAGCCAGAAGCATACTCTGATAGGTAAAGTTGCAAACCGTCCTACCTACTTAAAATTTATGCTGGAATTATTGTGTGACAGTAGAAATGTGCATAAACTATGTACAGTTGGACGGTTTTCCAAAGTAGAACCGGTGCTTGCAGAGAGGCAAAGTTGTTACAGTATAATGTTGTTGTTTCGAATGAAGCTCTTAGAAAACCAGCACACCGCAGACCACGGCCTCTCTGTGTGAGGATCTAAACGTATTCTACGCTAGATTCGACACAGCGAACACCACGAGACCGGACAGTGTGCGCACCGCAGATGACGTCAGTACGCACACTGTGTCTGAGGAGGATGTGCGGAAGTGCTTCAGGAAGGTGAACGCACGCAAAGCTACTGGTCCGGACGGGATTCCCGGCCGCGTCCTCAAGTCATGCGCGGCTCAGCTGGTTGGAGTGTTCACGCACATCTTCAACCTTTCCCTCTCTCTGTCTGTAGTCCCAGCCTGCTTCAAAATGGCCACCGTCGTCCCTGTACCCAAATCCTCCACCATCTCCTCATTGAACGACTGGCGACCTGTAGCCCTGACCCCCATTGTAAGCAAATGCTTCGAGAAGCTGGTCAGGGACTTCATCTGCTCTGCACTACCCGACTCACTGGACCCTCTACAGTTCGCATACCGCCACAACAGGTCCACTGATGATGCCATAGCCCTGACACTACATACTGCCCTAGCCCTGACACTACATACTGCCCTGTCACACCTGGAGAAGAGAGACACGTATGTGAGAATGCCGTTTGTAGATTACAGCTCAGCATTCAATACCATCGTTCCCTCAAAGCTGGACAGGAAACTGCAGGATCTAGGACTGAGCAGCTCCCTCTGCAGCTGGATCCTTAGCTTCCTGTCTGACAGACGCCAAGTGGTCAGACTGGGCAGCATCACCTCATCCCCCATCACACTGAACACTGGTGCTCCACAGGGGTGTGTACACAGCAAATCCAGCATGTCCAAATTAACACTGTCGGATTTGATTTCAACACTATTAAAGTGTCTATATGGGTCCACACCATCCATCCATTCGCTTCCGCTTATCCTTTTCAGGGTCGCGGGGGGCGCTGGAGCCTATCCCAGCTGTCATAGGGCGAAAGGCGGGGTACACCCTGGACAGGTCGCCAGTCTGTCGCAGGGCTAACACATAGGGACAGACAACCATTCACACTCACATTCACTCGCACATTCACACCTAGTGACAATTTAGATTAATCAATTAACCTATCCCCACAAGCTGCATGTCTTTGGACGGTGGGAGGAAGCCGGAGTACCCGGAGAGAACCCACGCAAACACGGGGAGAACATGCAAACTCCACACAGAAAGACCCTGGCCTGATGGTGGAATTGAACTCAGGACCTTCTTGCTGTGCGGCAACAGTGCTAACCACCGTGCCACCGTGCTGCCCAGGATATGAGGAGGATGTGCGGTCCACACCAGAGATTGTTAATTTAACTCTTTTTGGAGAGTTGGTACGTTAACTCTGATTTAGTGTTAAACACCAAATCTGTCTGGAGTTGATAATTTAACACTTGGTGTTAAGAGTTTATATATTAACTCTCAAAGAGTATTTTAGTTTAACTACGTAAGAGTTATCTTCTAATTCATTCTAAAAAGCGGGGATTTTACTGTTCTGAACTTCTAGAAATTTCTTTTGGAAATAAACATTTACTAAAAAGATGCAATGGTTTTTGAAAAACATTTATTCTGAACTGTGCACCACAATTTCAAAACATTTTCTGAAAGATGTAACAGTGTACATGTTCTCACTTTCATTAGAATTTTGTTTATCAAAAGGTCTGACATGGTAAATGCAAATAACAGCGTTCTCATCACTTATTTCTTCAATACAATATGCATGTCCTTCATTCATCCCTTTGTGGAACTTCAACGCACTTCTGCTCTCCCCCATATTCCATCTTCACAAGCATATCCTGTGCGGAGATCGAATAAAAATTAGTTGACACTAAATAATGAGACAAATAATCCAGTAAACAATTGCAGCACAGTAAAAAAAAAAAAGGAATCCTCTTTGAGCCATTACTTGTGTAAAGTATTTTCCCAAAAGACAAAGACACAGGCAACAGGTAATACTGAACTAAATGTAAAACCTCAACCTTTTTCATTTTTACCTAAACCGTGTGCACAAAACTCTGGAGGGATCTATGCTAACGTAGAACCCAGTCAGGACGTCTGCTACTGCTGTTTGCTTGTTTTTGTTTTTTTTATGGGCGATCGTTTTCAGGCATCAAGTAGCACCATTATACCAACATTTCACATTCTAGACATTGTTTTAGGTGTATTTGACCAAAAATGTGACTGAAAATTCACATGCAAGCTTTTTTTCAAGGCTGTGGTATTTGCCTGCAAACAATACCTTTCAGCTAGCTAAAACAGAATGTTATGCTATCACCGAGCAACATGGCTAATGCCTTTCACACAGCTTTGTCTCAACTCCAAAGAGCCACAGAAGTAAAAGCTAATAACAATTGAAACAATCTTTGAAAAAATGACTTACCAAGCATGGCAAACAACTCAAATATGTAGAGCAAAATGTTCTGAAACGGCTTCACTTCAGCTTCGATTGGAGCCGTGCTGGGGGCGGAGTCTGTGAATTTACTCTGTTGGTGTCATAGCCCCTCTAGGAGTTCAGAGTTAAGAGGTCAAGAGTTAATGTTTCCATTGTAACACCTCCAGATTTGACAGAGAAACACTCATTTTCAACACTCGATTTTAACTACTATCATTTTACACCTCAGAGTTACATTAAAAGAATGTGACTCTGCTTAGAGTAAAATTAACTCTACTTTTGCAAGGAGACTATTAAAACCAAAAAATTTAACACTTTTGAATTTGCTGTGTACTGAGCCCTCTCCTGTACTCACTCTACACCTACGACTGTACAGCCACTAACAACTCCAACATCATTGTGAAGTTTGTGGACGACACTACAGTGGTGGGTCTTATCACCAATGGTGATGAGACGGCTTACAGGGAGGAGGTCAGCGCCCTGACCCACTGGTGTCAAGACAACCATCTCACCCTCAACGTCGCAAAGACAAAGGAGTTGATAGTGGACTTCCGGAGGTGCAGAGAAGTACACACCCCCATCACCATCAACGGCGCTGCTGTGGAGAGAGTGAGCAGCTTCCGGTTCCTTGGTGTACATCTGGCTGAGGATCTTACGTGGTCAGTACACATAAACAAAACAGTGAAGAAGGCGCAACAGTGCCTCTTCTTTCTCAGGAGACTGAAAAGATTCGGCATGAACCCCCGCATCCTCAGGACCTTCTATCACTGTGCCATTGAGAGCATCCTCACTGGATGCATCACCACCTGGTATGGCAACAGCACCGCCTACAACCACAAAGTTCTCCAGCGAGTAGTGCGGTGCTCTGAACGGATAATTGGAGGTGAGCTTCCCTCCCTCCAAGACATCTACAGGAAGCGCTGCCTGAGGAAAGCGGGGAGGATCATCAAGGACTCCAGTCACCCCAGCCATAAACTGTTCAGACTACTTCCATCAGGAAGGAGGTTCTGCAGCATCCGGTCCCGTACCAGCAGACTGAGAGACAGCTTTTTCCATCAGGCCATCAGACTGCTGAACATGTCACAGACACCTCACCTCCACTACTGGAACTTCAACATTATGCACTCCATACTGTACAGTAATGCCACCGTTTTGCACATATCTCAACTCTGTATATTTTTATATATTTTATTTATTGTTGACTCTATTTAATTTGTAAAATATGTGTATACACACACACACACACACACACACACACACACACACACACACACACACACACACGTAGAAAAACACTTAGTATACACATCCAGAATTTTTTTTTTTTTTTTGCATATACTATTATATATTGTACATATATTTATTAGTTTCAGATTTAGCCATTCGTATATTTTGCCTGTTTATGTTATTGTATTTTGCACAACTCTGTTGCTTGTGAAGCTCGCACACAAGAATTTCACTCGCATGTGCTGTACCAATGTACCTGCACATGTGATGTGACAATAAAAGTGATTTGATTTGATTTGATAGGTTCTGTGATGATCAATAGCCCCTTATCACAGTTGGCATGTTGACCTTTCACAGTAGGAAGGAGCAGGTGCTAATGAACTTAAAGATCTAATATTAAAGTGTAGACACGACAATATGACGGGGATTCAGCATACACAGAGCCCTTTAGCTGAAGCAGCTTTATGGGATTTTGCCATTTGCCATTTCATGTATTTACTTTTATTTACCTTTTGTATGCCATCATAGTTTTAATGATGATGACTATCATTATTAAAAGCATGTTTTGGCATTTTTCAACTTTTGATTGGCAATCATGGAGTTTGCTGAGTTTTTTATTTTTTTATTTTAGGCATTTAACATCTAGAGCTGTAATTTGGACTTGTGCACTTAGACAGTGAAGGCGTGACCAAGTGCTCCTGCTATTTTGGTTCATGCAGCTGAAGCAGGGCTGGACAAAAGTTTGGGTGGAATGGAAGACAAATTGAAGGGTGTGATGATGACTCATTAGCCTCTCAGTCAGTCACATTTCTGCTCTCATACCTTTCAAACTGCTGTTCCAATCAGAAAGGCATAAGAAGAAAATGTTGCTTGGGACTGACCTCAAGTACAAAATGGTGTTGTATAGAAGTGCAGTTAGGTAAGAAGTGATTGTTCTGAATTTTTGGCATACAAATTTAGAGGTACATTTTCATCTTCCTCATCTTATTTTAATGGTTTCTAAGTATTTCTTTAAAGGGGCACATAGAAACCACTTTTCTTTAGCAAAAAGACTGACTTGAAGTGTAGTTGTCATCCTCTAAGCAGACATATAAGATGGCACTTCACTGAAATCAAAGACACTGCTAACATAAGTAGTATTTGTCACCTAACATACATGGAGGGCTCTTTATGTGTGACAGACTGGCAGCTGGTTGTTCCGCTTCAAGACTTGGCCATAAAAACACTAGTTTTTAGTTCACTTCTATTGGGGTTTCTCCTTATTAACCTGACTCCTTAGTTCCCCATCAGTACAAACCTTTGATAAAATAACTCTGAGGAAAGTGCTGCATTTTGGCACCGTGTACGAACAGGATAATATGAATGTGCAAAGCTCTCCAGCTTCACTCCCCCTCTTCCCTCTTTGGCTGTAAAGAGGAACTTGCTGTGGGAGGAACGGGTATCCTCTTCTGGGAGATTAAAGAGCAACTTCAGATGGAGGTTATTTCTGGAATTCCTCCAGAGGACAACAGGTAAAAAGTTTTTAGGCCAATCCAACTATTTTCTGGGACTCTGGAAAAGTAGATGCTTCACTTAATGTCACTATGGTACTTGCAATAAAGACACTTTATTTAAAGCCTGTGAATAAAAGACTACCATCATTTAGTTACTGCCTGATTTTCAAAGAGCAATGATGTGACTTTTCTTTATATGCACCCAATTCAAATTTATATTCACAGTGCTTAGTTAAGGAAGTGCATAATTGCCCTGGAGTTTACAATAATATAGAAGTAAAGGAGCTCTGATGCTACCCAGCAGGTGTAGGATTCACATAGTGTCTACACATTATAAAACCAGCACATTAGCAGAGAACAAGCTACAGCTTGCATTCAGTCTCTTGGGACACGTAACAGTGACATGTAATGGAAAACATTTGACTTGAAGTGTAAAAAATACTGAAAAAACACAGATGAAAGGCCTCCTATGTAGCAACACAGCTGCTAGACTCAGCCACACTGGATGATGCTTTCAAAGCCTGGAGACGCGGTTCCTGTAATAACACCGCAGACAGGGAGGCTGAAGACACACGCACCAAGCAGATCTCTGTCTGTGCATCTGCACTGCTGATTTAAAGATAGTGGCTCTAATTTCTAATTTTTGTTAGATAAACATTTTGTTAGGTTCACATAATGACTTGTATGTGATCAGCTAACAAATAGTTGTTATCATTTTGCATATCTCCTCACCTCTTTACAGCTTATTCTTGTCGTTTTACCCACTTTACTTACTGGTTTAACCACACCACCACCAAACGTGTTCACACCAGACGGCAGACACAAATACTCACTAACATGTAACAGTAGTCCAGCATGCAATAGAATGAATTACATGTTGGTGGTAAAGAACAAAACACAGCTAATAAAGAGTGAATCTAGTTAGCACACAACAGCTAATTTATTAGCTCCACCTAGCTAAACATAATGCAATCTATACTATTTAATGTAAATGTTACTTTGTAAAAAAATATTTCAGAGACCTTTTGATATACTTTTGGCTGCTCACTTACTTCAGATGGCACAGTTTTTACACTGGTTGCCCTTCCTGACACAAACCCTACCATTTATCTTGCGCCCTGAGTCTGGGTTTGTGTCTCCTCCTCCTGTTGTCAAATTGGGTAATTAACATATATACCATGGGGTCACAAGACTTCTTGATACAAAAAATTTATTCATAGGTGTTTCTCTTATTTAGTCCAGCCTCACTGATTTAAACAGGATGGTAAACAGAATTTAAACAGAAGTATCTTTTAGGTGTAACATAACTGATTTAAGCAGCACCACAAACTTTAAACAGATTACACGAAGCCCCTCACTGAATTATAAGAGCACCTGAATATTATGACCTTTATCCAGGGGTAATTTCTAGCAACTACAACTGTTGTTTTAGACCACATTAGCTTTAGCACAGTGCTCCTAATACACTGGCAACTGAGTGTGAGTGATAATAATGTGTCAAGTCCAAAAAAGATTGCAATTGCAATGTGTGTAAGTGTTGTTGCCCTGAGCATTGAAAGGCCGTGGCAGCCCATGGTCTGACCAGCACCAACCAGTAACAAGGCAATGGGATGTATCAGTATAATAACAGTAATGCCACTATGACATTAATAGGCCCCTGGTGCAATCCCACTTTAATTCCCAGTAACCTGAAATAAGCAGAACAACCCACTGCCACTCCAAAGCCATAATAATTTAAACCATAAATCTTCCTCTGGAACGCTGTTGTAGCACAGCCAAAATTAGACTCCAGAGGGGTTTGTACCCAAATGTACAGAGTTTAGGTAAGCACTTGAAAACAAAAGAAACTTTATCGTCCACATGAAGTCAAACCCTAGAAATGCAGGTGGGAAAAGTGCATGTAGTTTTCAGTCAAATGCATGCACATATTTTTCCACCATCAGCTGCTGTTTTTCTCAGTCTAATCAGAAGATTTCTGACCTGACCTGTTACTTCAACCAATCCATGAGTTCCAACTGAGCAGATTTCAGTTGTAACCTTTTATATAGTTCTGAAAGTAAATAACAACACAAACATAAAATAATTCAGTTCCTTAAAGGAAATTCCACTGTGTGATGATCCAAATTATAAGAAGCTGTATTTACTGTATATTCTGCAAGCACTAAAGAAAAACAGCACCGACGGGTGTGATGCTGTAGCATCCCTAAACCGTATGCTTGCTGGAGTTGTGTCAAGCCTTTAAAATTCAAATGATCCTCTAAAACAGCTTTTGAGAGGCAATTTAAGCCCTAAATTAGATTAATTAGAATATATGTCACAAAATCCCAGTAGACGTCTTTAGGAATGGTTTGTCATTGCAAGGCTTAAATATAAATATCTACCCACAGGCTGCTGTTCGGTTTTTCAGATCAAACTGGCCAAGCCAGCTGACAAAAGCAATGCCAAAAAATGTAGATTTTACAGTTAGATAGTTTAACATTGTTCTTTTTTATTTTCCTCCAGCTTGCATTCTGGCTTAGGATGGAGCTTCTGTCCGAAGTAGAGGAATTTGAGTATTTTGGTATATTGGTATCACAGGTAAAGTATTGTCTTGATGCATTCTCAATCATCCAGGAAAGTAAATCTCCAAAAGTTGATTCTGTTCATCTGGACGTAGCGTTTTGTGGGAGAAACGTTTCGTCATTCATCCAAGTGACTTCTTCAGTCTCAGCTGACTGCAGTTTTCCCCAATCTTATAACTGGTACATTTACATAATGACTGAAACCAGCCCACTGAAGGAACAATGGGCTGGGAGGTCAGTTCCTTAATCTTAATTATGCAAATTCTAATGACCATTGATCAACAACCACTGACCAAAACCCACTGATCAAAGACCACTGATCAATGGCCATGAGTACCATTCACAGAGAGTTGGGGAATGGCTGCAATCACAGCATTGTAAGATGGTGAAAGACGTACCCTTAGCCCCTTCCTCGATTCAGAGATGGTCTTTCGCTTTTCACGTAAATAGGAGGTTGTTTGGTTTCCCCGATGTATAAATCCTGGCAATCCTCCTGGCACTTAACATCGTACACTATGTTACTCTGTTTGTGTCGGGGGACCCGATCTTTGGGGTGGACCAGTTTTTTGGTGCAGTGTGTTTTGGGGTTTAAAAGCCTGTTCATAACATTGGGGAAACCTGCAGTCAGCTGAGACTGAAGAAGTCACTTGGATGAGTGACAAAACGTTTCTCCCACAAAACGCTACGTCCAGATGAACAGAATCAACTTCTTGGACAAAGGTAAAGTAGTTTATGAAAGCAATGCTGATCCAAGATCCTATCCTCACCTATGGCTAGGTACTCTGGGTAGTGACTGAAAGAAGGAAAGTGGTTACAAGGGATGGAAATGAGCTCTGTTTAGGATGCCTTATAGGTGCCTCCTAAGTGAGGTGGTTTGGGCATGTCCTACTGGGAGGACGCTCGAGGGCAAACCCAGGACATGCTACAGAAATTACATATGTCAGCTCCTTTGCAATTGCCTCAGTGTCCGTCCAAAAGGAGGCTGGGTATCTCTGCTAAGACTGCTTACCCCGCTGCCTGGACCAAGGTAAACGGTAGAAAATGGATGGATAGTGTTTTTTCTGTTGTCTTTGTGGTTTTTTGGATTATATAATTTGCACATGATCAATAAAACCAGCAGGATCATATAAATTTTATAACTGAGCAGTAAATTTGTACTTGCATAGGCTTCAAATTATAATAAGTTGAATATTTTAAAACATTTCTACTCTTAGGAAGCTGAATATTTCATTGGATTTTCCCGTGTTAAACATGAATATTCTAAGCTGAGTTAAATACCTCTGTCTTGTTTCCAAACATGGAAACCTCTGTCTTATGACAATGTGTGTAGCAAACATTGGCAGCGACCTCAAAGCATCTCTGCAGAGGTTAGGCCACCTGGGTATACACTGCCATGTAAAATATCTGGGGTTTCGGAGACAGTGTTATTTTTATCTAGGTTTACCACAGCTAAATCCCAGGAGAGTGTTTGTTGTACAGGATAGTGATGTATGATGTTCACACATTCTCTTATTTATTTTCTCTCCCTTTTTTCTTAATAGCAGCTCTGAGACAGCCTTGGGTGCAGAGTTCTCTTAGAGACTGTAACAGCTGTCAACAGACCTCTGTGACTCCGGCACACACAGTGTTTTAATGCCAGAATATTTCGACAGCGTCACCATTGGTGGTTATATTCAGATGAGATCAGGTTATTGTGCTGTCAGCCATCTGGGATTAATTTTGTGTCTTTGTTTGAATGTTTCACTTTTCTTTGTTTTCCTACCTCATATGCAACGATCTTCTCACTGTTGGACCTCGGAGGAACTGGTTCCCAGAACACCTCGATCTCAGAGGCTGACACCGCACGGGCCCACGCTCTCGAAGGTGCTTCAGAGGGTTCTGTAAAGGATGGATTGTTATCAACAATGTTCCCTCTAAGCTGCGGCGCGTGTGCATTTGCGCACTGCTGGCACGGTCTCTGCGCACAGAAAATCTGCGTTGCGCACAAAAAAAATCTAACCTGAATTGAAATTAAAATAAATACGTTAACAACTCTGTTTTGCAGTGTTAGTCAGTAAGTGACTGGCTGCTCCAGTATGGGATTAGAACGATGCCACCTTATCCCGTAGTCCAGCCAATGATGCGATTCACATTCGTATATACGCAGCTAATCGACGTCGTTGACAGGCTACGACAGCGTCCTTATGTGCCGACACTGGCGTTTTAGCTAGCAAAGCGGCGTGGCTGATGTGGAGTGAAGCCACGTTAATGACAACGTGTACAACCATTGGAGATGTGAGCAGGACAGACGGAACAATTGACGGAAAAGTGTGGACTTTACACCAGTTTTTAAATTGTGTTGATCGGCCACATAAAACCAGAGTTATGATAAAAATATTTGCAATGTTTGTTTTTTTCCTGAATACTATCGTTGTTTATATTTACTGCAGGAAGAAACGGTAAAAACTGCGTTTTATAAGGAAAACGCTCGAAAGCTCTCTCCACCTGTGAGCAAAGACAAAACCAAAACCCCCAACCTTTCCTATTGGTGGAAAAATGTACCATGTCGACCAATCAAAAAATGATATGGCAACATGGCATTTAGTTGTTAAGAAACGTGGGGGAAGTTTTAGGAGTGACGGCGGTGTTTTGAGATGTGAGAGATTTGCGACATTTAGCGCAAATCTTGTGTAGTTAGTGTGTAGTGTAGTCAATGGCTGTTGTTCTCCTTTATCTCATCGTGGACAGAAATTATTTTTGGAGTGGCACAAATAATCTGTGTGGCATCAGATTTGATGCAGAACAGCTGATTGTTCTGTAAATAGTTTGAAATGTTTATTTAAAAAAACACCTTGGCTGCATTTTTAGGTAAACAGCTGCAAAAAACTTTGTTGTTTGCAAAACTCAGTAACTTTTTTGAAGAAGTAACTATATAATTAATTGCCCAACATTGGTCATTATATTCTGTATTTTGCAGACAGAGAGTTACAGACTCTCTCACAGACCACAGACTCATACTCAAAATACAATTCACAGCTTTATATAAAAAGAAAGAAAGAAAGAAAGTTGTGTTTTCAAAATTGGAGTTCAAGTTATTTTTACTTCCAATAGTGTTAACATGCTACACAGGTCATGAACAAGATTTTTTTTTACATTTTCATTGTAAGTGGGCTAAAGCAGTTAATTAAAAGTAGTCCGACATAAATGTAAATGCTGTAATTTGATTATTTTAATAAACCATGTAACTTGGATGGATTCGATGCTGGCGTGACCACAGTGCACACGTCTGCTGTTGCTCACAGTGGTCCAAGGGACCGCTCAGGGAGTTTGTGTGTTCGCTCAGACACATGAAAAATTAGAGGGAACATTGGTTATTAATGCACATGTTTTTACTTCTACACAATAAAAAATATATTTTTGTCAAATCTTTTGGGAAATCTAAACACAGGTGTAATTCTCTAAGCTACATAAAACATGAGCGTCACTTGATTTTTACCTGTTAACTACAGAACAACAACTGCTGCCTGCTGAGCTACCTGCTCTGAGACTTATTTCTGTACTACTCCATCATCTGTGACTCCGGGCAGACTCTTTTTTTTTTCTTCTTCTTTTCTGTCCCTCTGTTGCAATGATCCTGGACTAGACTAGACAAGAGCATGTCCTCACACTAACGACACACACTTGAACTTACAACTCTCCTAACCTTTGCACCAGTTTGTCTTGTTCCTCGAAAAACCTTGATACCATATCTCATCCCATTTTTTGGTAAACTCAAAGTACAAGTTAATGGAGTCTATAATCATAAATGCACAAAAGCAAAAAACTAAAGACAACGACACAGTTGTTTATGATATTGCCTTTTGTGTGTACCGTATTTTTCGGACTACAAGGCGCATTTAAAATCCTTTAATTTTCTCAAAAATCGACGGTGCGCCTTATGTATGAATTCTGGTTGTGCTTACTGACCTCAAACCGATTTTCTGTGGTACACGGCGCTCAAAAATCTGTCAAAAAATGTTTTAGTACGACTTTGGTAAGCTACGAAGCCGCACCACTTGATGGATTGTCGGAGCATTATGGCTACCATAGTCAGGAGCCTCACAGAGTAATTCGTACTGTGCTTCAGCATAATATTACCGTATTGTGTGTGTATAAGGACCCCAAAATGTCAGCTGTTAAGACACATGTTTACGAAGCAGATTTCCAACTCTATCAGTCACGCAGTAGAACACGGGAACAAGAGCAGCTGTGAAGATGAAGAATTTGATGGATTTGTGGAATGAACTGAAAAAGTGAGTGTATTGTTCTGTATTTTTTGTGTTACAACCGAATGATGCTGAGTTATTGTGAATGAGTTGAATAAAGTTTAACATATTTGACTGTTTTGTTTCGCATAATTTGCCTTATGTATGAAAACAGACCCGTTCATCAACAGTGCGCCCTATAATCCGGTGTGCCTTATGGTCCGAAAAATACAGTAATTGACACAAAATGCGTATTTTACATTGTTATCATACAGTTATCATCAATACACTGTTGTCGTGAAAGCCCTATTTGCAGCTAAAAGCGAAAGGATAAGTATTTATATTTGCAGGACGTGAAGACGCTCACCTTCCTCTGCAGAAAACACTCTAAGAACGCGGCTGAACGGCCCCTCTCCCATATTGTTGTAGACTCCCACTGTCACCTCAAACAGGGATAGGGGTGCGATGCTGTCGTTTCTGTAAATATATCTGGATGCGTCAGGTGATGCCAGCACTGTCTGGATCCAGGTGCTGCTGCCAAGTGGGCGGAAAGCTACAACATAGCCAAAGTCCTCTCCGCTCTGCTGTTCCTCTGGAACTGGCTGAGATGGGGACAGAAAAGTTACGCCTTTGACCCAAACAACTGTGAGCAGAAATTAAATTAGGCAGCTGTAAAAGAGTAAAGCAGTAACAGTGTTTTATGTCTAACAAAGTTTTGAGCAAATCAACGGATCCAGCACCTCTCCGTGCTTTGACCCACATCCAAAAAATGTAAAGCTGTCACCTAATTCTGGATTTACACACGTGTAATTTGCACTGGCTCTGTATCTCCTTGTTGATTTACACAACAGGGGGAGTCAGCAGGCAGCAAATCAGAAAAGCTCTGCCTTTTAATTAAAAGCCATTCCACTGAAGCCAGACTGCTGCAGACGCAGTAACCTGCCAGGATTCCATTCTCATCAAAAGAAGAATACTCTGTCACAATGAATGCCCACTCAGAAATGCCCATGATCCTCTTACCTCCCACATAATAACAAGTTCTCCTCGAGCTCCTCCGCCACCACTCACGTTAATCGGCGCAACCTGGGGAACTAAACAGACACAAAAGGAAACTTGCTCATCCCTCAGTTCTGACTGTTATGTCTGACACAGGTGCAAGAAGTAGTTCAAATAAGGGGATCACAGGCACTATGTGGAGCTTCTGTTTACACAAAATGGGTTAATCACACAGGAGAGGAATTAGGTTTTTGTTGACAGTGGCATTACCACGCGTGTGTGCCGCCGTTATTAGCCGAGTGCCATATGTCAGCCCTGTGCGTGAGGCTCAACGGGAAACTTGTTCCCTTGTGATTCAACCAGCGGGATAGAATTACTCAGCTAACCAGTCAAAAAAAGACTCGCTCACGGCCGTGTCTCGTGGCATGTGCGAGCGGGAGATGCTTCTCTTGATGCAACCACTAATTAAACCCAACACATGCTCCAGAGTGCACAAGAGCTTAGTGCTGATACTTTAAAAAGCATTTTAAAAGTGTAACTCAATTTCCACTCTTCCCGCGTGCGACTGAGTAATCAAAGTAGTGGCATGAAAACATAGAACAGATTTGAAACATCACAGGTAGCACGGACAAAAAGTGGAACTAATCAAACAGTTAAATTACATTTTCCAAGTGGGACTGATTAATTTGTTATGAAGAGAAACAACAAATCGAGAGGGTACCTGCTGCTTTGGTTCGAATCTGTTTTGATGGCGTGCTGGGTTCTCCAACACCAACACTGTTGATTGCCACCACCCTGAATTCATAATCCACCCAGGGGTTCAACTCTTTCACTGTGGCATGCATCATCTGTCCAGGCACAGAATCAGGAACTAGGATTAAAGAATTTAGAATTGACATGTGTTTTGTGTTTTTATGTTTCATGTGTCACATTCACATTTGGTTCCCAGCAAGTATAAGTAGTTCATATACCAATGAAATGCATGGAATGAAACTATGACGTTTACAGTTTAATTACAGCTCGTCAGCATCTCTACAAGCATCATAATTATTGTCGATCGCACAGGTGCATCAGCATCTTGCAATGCTATTTTAAACAGTAACACAACTAGATAACCACAATTAATAAGCTGTTGCGGGACTAAGGATTTTTAGGCTGTATTGCCAAAAGTGGCAAGAAATTCCTGTGAATACCTGATATTTATTTACTTAATGATGGTAAATCAGCCCTCAGTACACGTGCATTTTGATTAGAAAAAATACATTTCAAAGTACAGTGAACAATAGCTCCCCTCCCGGTGGTTCTGAGGGGGACACAGAAGTGCAGCCTGTGTTTTATTTTTGGACAATAAAGTTACAATGGAAAGGTGGTTAATTTTGAAACCAACTAAATATCAGGATATGTCACTTTTATAGATCAGTGAAAGGGCGATGCTACTTATGTGCAAATGATACTGCGTGGAGAAAAATACCAGGAAATATGTAACTATAAAATTCTGTGAGTAAAAAGAATTTTTTGCATTTCTACATCAAGACTTCTTGTTTATTGTGGAGCTATTCACAACTCACTAAACAGCTTCATTCACTGAAAAAGCTGCGAAGCATTTCAGCTTTCCTCTGTTACATGTCATACATGTGAAATGTGTCATAAATGGTTTATATGCACAAACTTTTAATACATCAAAAAAATTGTTTTTAAATATTGTATTTTGTATTTATATCATGCATTGCCTTAATTATGTTCATTTATAATCACCATAAAGAACACTGAATTTTGAACGTTGAATGATAAAAAACACATTCAATAAAAATATAACTGCCTGACGGTGGTGGTGCATTTGTACCTGTCCTCATAGTCTGCCAGCCTATAGAGAAGGGGGTCCTGGCCTGCATCATGTACTTAGTAACAGGGCTGTGGTTGTCAGGTCCAGAGCCCCAAGACAGTTGCACAGTAGTGTCAGTAATGTCAGTCACAACCAGGCCCTCGGGGGGCCCAGGAGGTCCTGCAACAAGAAGAGACACCTGCATCAGCCTCACTGTACGGCAGCAGCCTAAACAAATGAGCTCACGTCAGCTTTGAGACTCCACTGCAGGTGTTATTCATAACCTAGCTAACAGGAGATATAACAGGCTGTGACACCACCATAATTATTACACCGAATATCACAGATCAGTGGGAACGCAGGTTACACTTCTTTTATCAGAGACTGGGGTGTTTTTAATGCTTTAATTGTTAAAAAAAACAAGTACAACAAGAAAACAGTGAGTGAGCTCATCATGAAATCTGACCTATTTAGTTTCTGGAGACATGTATGCCTCACACCAGCAAGAAAAACAACAAAAGAAAGAGAAACAGGTCGCTGAATATTTTTCTTTTAGGAGGTTTGTTTAGCTTTAATACGTAGATACATTTCAAAAATGCCTTTATTCTTTATCACTGGGTTTCACAGATTAGCTGTACAATAGGTTTAAGTAACCTTGTCTTTACATACTTATAAACTAGGACTAGATAATGTATCCATGTTAAGACTAAGGTCCAGAAAAAACAGAGGTAAAATTGTGCATAACATTATATGTTGTCTAGCCCACTGTAAGTAGGTGTACCTACTTACATTATGATACGTTTTTATCTCTATGAAGATATGTTGCATGGCCGAGACCCTTGGATGAGTTTTTCAGTAAAGATTTCATTTTACAAGTTTTGTGTAGTAGAATGAGCTTATTTTGCTCAATAGGGATTTTCTGTCTGAGGGAGGTTCAGTGTTTTTTGCTAAGTGAAAGTAAGTGAAGTAATAATAACAAAAGACAACATTAATTACCAAGGATTTGGGAAAAAGGCAGATTTTTCAGTTGGTTTCTCACTAAAATCAGGGAACGCAGCAACATGGGATTTCCTGCTAAGCCCTGCAAATCTGCAAAAGTAGCGCTGTGCTCTCAATGCGACTAACTACTTCTGTAGGAAGATGATTGAGCATCGACAACACTGGTTTTGGATTATGCATATAAAAACACAATATGGAAAACCTGCATAATCTATATTGGTGGCAGACTCTTTATTACCTGCATTGTTAATCTGAACGTCTCAGATTATCCCAGACCATTCTTTCTACGCCTAGTCTAACCTTTGCACTTTTATCATGTATTTCCTTTGTGTAATAAGTCATGGTTGTGATGGAGTGTCTGTGAAGATATTTGCAAATTCAAATGGAACTTGAGTCTGCACACTTGGTTTAAGGTTTTGACAGATTTAAACTCAACTGAAGCTCGAGAATAAATATGAGCAAGCTTGACACAGTCTGTCTCTCATCTCACAGTTCTCCCTGGCAAAGCCTATAAGGCGCATAACATATGCATAAGCTATGCTAACACATAATAAAAATGGAATAAAAAGAGACAAAGGAAGTGTTTGGAGCTTCGGACACCTCTGAAGGTTGTGTAGAAGCAAGCACCCTGAACTCTACGTTGTTGAATAAAGCCTATTGTGCCTGGGTCACAGACATATTTTGTCTCTACTTAAACTACTGGCACATCAACCAAAGAGACGGGTATGTAGGATATCTATAATCCTTGAGTTTAAACATCAAAAATGCTCTCCCCCAGAGTAACATTTATGGCATGAAATCAGTTAAAAACATACTTTATAAAATGTTTTCTTGCATGAAGACTGTTTTTCTAGTTACCCTTGAAGCTTTTGTGGCAACTTACTCTTTCCTTCAAGTTAACTGTGATATAAGAGGCAATGAGTTTAACTTCTTTTATTTTCTCAAAGACTTTGCAGTCATCAGCCTGAAAGTTGGAAACTGGGTAACACGTGTCAGGAGTATCTGTTTAACAGGACTAATTTAACTGACACATATGCTTAATTACCCATCTGTTTTTTTTTAACCACTTAGCCAACATCCAACAAGTCTGTCCAAGCAAGACGGTACGGGCAATTACATTCACAAGTTGACCTAACCTCCATGTCGTTGTGTTGTTAGACGAAAGCAGAATACGCAGAAAAGAAAAGAAAAAAAAACATCACTGTGCCACCAGTTAAATCCAAATTATACTCACTAATCACAGAATGTTTTTTTCACAAAAGATCTTATATGCAGAACACTGTTGCTTTGCATCTTTTCATGTGTAGAAATGCCTTCTTTTGGCATATTTCCACTAAAGCCACTGGGACAAATTTGAGTGTAACACCATCGGGGGGATGGCTTACAAAGCCCTGTCTTTATGTCTAGACGGGCTCCTTTCGTTTGGCAGCATCATTCTCCTGGCTGAATTTGAACCGGCTCTCGTCTGCCAGTCAAATCGATCAGTCAACGGCACTATGAGCAACCTGAGTCTGCATTGCCTGCAACAAGCCAACCGCGCCAATACAGGCGGCCGTGTCGTATTAAAAGAACAACTTTCAGTGCTGAAAATCATCAATATTTTCCTTCTGAAATCAGAAAAGGGATCTAACATGTCTTTACAGAGTAAAGCTTATTTACCAGCAGTGAAAATGCTGCTAACACTGAAATGCTCAATGTCAAATGTAGAGGAGTTTTCTGCTTTATCGCCTGATTTAAAACTTCTGTTGGAAATTATATCAGCAAGTAATGAAACATGCAACAAGTCTCCCTCTTTACACTGTCGGTGATACAGCTCTTATCATCATCTTAAGAAACACAGACATGCAGAGTACTACAAAATGACAAGCAGTGTAAGGAGGAAAAAGCATACCTCTGACAATTAAGTCTGCTGCTGCAGAAACTGTGTCGATTTCAGTGTGTACCATACACACATACTTCCCAGAATGCTTTAGCTGAATGTTCCTCACCATCAGGTCACCCGCAAATCCCTGATGACAGAGACATATGCGACTGAAAGTCTCGGAGAAGAAAAAACCTCCACCAAAAGCAGCAAAGTCAAAGTGAAAAAAGAAAAGACGTATAGGAAATCCTCAGGAGCACATTCAGTTTCATTCTCAGCCATGTGCTGCAAATCCTCCACAAAAGGAGCTTGGAATAATCAACCACAAAAAAAAGAGGCAAAAGAAATTAATTTGGTTTTACGTTGTAAGAAAGGCTACACAAAATTGACTTGTTTTCAGTGTTTTCAGTATTTGTTGTATTTACACTTTAACCTTACAACTCGGCTGAGTGGCTCCAAGAATAATTTTCAGAGATGCTTTTTTCAATTTGTTGCTGCTTGTTCTCTCTCTCTCTCTCACACACACACACACACACACACACACACACACACACACACACACACACACACACTCGTATTTTGTTTTGTTTTTTCCCAGAGAAACACAGAGACTCTTTGTTTGTTTGAATATTTTTAAAGGAAAGTCAAACATCTGTTGTCATTACGCTCACTGTGAAATGTTAGTGTTTTACGGCAGCTTCAGTGGCCCTGCTATGATCAACCTGACAAAGCATAAATCTTGCATTCACAAAAATTTTGGCTCCTTTGTGAAGGCTCAAATTGATTGATTTGCACTAAGATCTCCTCTGGGCTAGAGTCTCATCCTTATAGGCTCCCTCATCACGACTCACAGTAATATCTGTTGGCGTCTGAATTGAATGTACACAGCTTTCACGTGGGTTTAAAATGGAGCTAGCCTACAAATACCAGTTCCCCTGGTGCCTTCATGTTCTCACAGGACCAGTTCAGTGTATACAACCTTAAGGAATAATTTGACAGGGTGAGAAATGCGCTTAATTAGCATAGAATCCAGAGAAAAGAGTGATACCACTCACTTCTCTCAGAGACAGGCTGGGACCATTTAGCCTAGTTTAGCACAAACACTGAAGGGAATTCAAAACCTTTTTTTTAAATTCCAGGACCACAAAAGCTTAACAATTACAGACAAAATACTATATTTGAATTTATTCATTGACTATAACGCTATAGGTATGAAGAGGTTAACTGAGTTTATCATACAGATTGCCTGAGCTCACTAATCGCTACATATTATTTTATTAACCCAATATATTTAGTGAGTTTTAGAAGCAAATGTATGTGTTTTTGTCAGCCGGTCAGCCAGCTACCATTTCTTCTGAACCAACTTCAATTTGCTGGCTTAAAATTTGAATGGAAGATTATCTACATATTTACATATTCAATCATGTTTGTCTAATTGTTGCGGAACAACAATTTACAGAGTTTCAGGCATGTACCTGATATAATTGTGCAGTATGATCATGAAATACATCCATTAGCTGACATTTTTATGGGTAAATAATATATATTTTTAAAAAGTTAAATGGCAACACACTGCATCATGCAGTACTCTGTCATTTGATAGCTGTAACCTATACAGAAGTAGCCAAGGGAGCAACAGCTATTAAGCTGCTGCTGTTATGATGAGTTGATGCATGTCTGTGCTGGAAAACAGGACAATAGCGTTTCCTGACTCACTGCAATAACGTGTGTCAAGATGTGGGGCCTGTGTGGGCAGTGATGGGGATATTTTGACACATGTAGGTCCTCCTAAAACCACATGTTGCCATTTTTATATTTCCATTTGTTCCATTTTTTTTTGTTTTGTTTTTTTCAGATGGAAACCTCTGAGGCTGAATAATGAAGCCAGTGAGGTGCAGGTCTATAATCTTGTCCCTGACGTCCTCGCACTGCTCTTTGGTCTTGCCCGTGATGATGATGAAACTGACTCTGTGTACAGGTGTGCTTTATATACATAACAACTTGGGATCAGAAATATATGGGATTAACTGTGCCACATGGGCACACAGCCACTCTGTGGAAAACAGAATAATGACTAGCTTATTTCATTCAATGAATGCAAATCAGTTTATAGCTTTTATGGACTGTGCTTTCTCTGGATGTATGTCTGGTACTCTGCCTCTCTTCATTAAAATGAGAGACTGTTCCTATCTTCAAAAGTCAGAAAACTTACAAATTCAGGGATCAAATAATTATTCCTTCCACTGTATGTTTGAAATTGATTTGGATTTTACTGGATCCACCATGTTTGTGACAGATACAGACGTGGTGTATTTTCATCAAAAAGCTAACCATCATATGTATACATACCCCTCCAATCATCTCAAAGTGCTCCTGTCTGTTGAAGTCGATAGCTTTGCCGTTGAAAAACCACTTGAAGATGGGGCTCAGGGACGAATCACTAGACACCTCACAGGGCAACACGATGCTCTGTCCCACGCTGGCATCCAAGCTCAAGGGTGGAACTATGATCTTTGTGGGCTCTTGGGGAGAAAAACACATTGACTTGTTACTATATGCAGCACGGTGTCGCTATCAGCCAAATGAATAAGGTAATGAAGCTTATTTTGCCCAGAATCACGAGACAGATTTTGGTCTAGCAGTGTAATTAAGCGACCTTAAATAACTTCACTTAAAAAGCAAAAGCTGCCCATAACTCAGTAATGAATAATTAAAGACGCTGCAATCACAGTGTCAACTAGAAAGAAATAAAATGACTTTTTCACTCTCGTTCTCCATAATAATCATCATTTAACAACCCCAAATCTGAAAATGCTACAGGAGCTCTTTTTAAATTAAATGAAAATATTCTTCACTCACAGCTATAGACGTCAGTGGTTTGCCCCACTCTGCTACATGAACAATAACTCAGAGCTGACAAAACCTCGGATGACTTATATGTCTGTCAGAGCGGCAGGAACATAAAACGGCTATATATTTCATTATCCATTTCATGCTTGAGCTACTATTTTTTTTCCCTCTAACAAAAGTTTAAACCCTCGGCTTAGAAGGTACACTAAAAAAAGAAAAAATGGAAAAGAATACCTTTTACCACCAGTGTCCCTGTGCTGCTGGAAGTACCAAAACGGTTTCTGGCCACACATGTGTACCTGCCTCCATCCGATTTGGAGATATTGGTGATACGAAGAGTTCCATCCTCCATGATGGTCCGTCTGAGGAGAGAGAGACAAAACTGAAATAACCCACTTCTTTATGACTTCTTTAGTAATTAACTGAATGAACAATGATGTCAGGAATCAAAGGGACCAGCTCTGGCTGTGATAAGATTTCATTTCTCAAACCATTTGAACTTTCTCTCTTTTATCTTTCTCCATTTAATTCTTTTTGAATGAAGGCTTTAGAATCTATTCCAAAAATCTATTTGCACGCTTCAAAAGATAACAATTATCTTAGCTGAAGCAGAACAGATTTGCTGTAGGGTCAGCACAGTATTGACAGCACAATAGCTTAAATGCACATATTAATTGGACACACAACAGGCCACCGGGGCCGGGCGGGACAGTGATAGGGCGAGGGGAGCAGCGCTGTAGAGAGGGATCTTTACCTGCAGCCTTATCGCTCTACAACATGCGGCGATTATATCAACATGCTATAAGCCATTTCTGAAATGCAATAATATGGTGATATACAAGAATCACACCTTGAAAAAAGCATTAGGCTGGCAGTCTGATTAGAGAGCGAGACAAAAACATGAGTAAAACAACAGCTACACAGAGGAATGATGGCCTTGTTGTAAGAGCGAAACAGCTGGTGACTTACTTTTGTGAACTACATTTTCCTTTGATACAGGAGCTCTCTGTGGTCAATAAAGGTGGGGCTTCTTTTGGGGACTGTGATTGGGGAATTATTACATTTAAAAAAAAGAAAAACAGATATATATATATTTAATATGTCATATAAAATCATATGTAGTACTGTGCAGGTGCCTTGAACTGATCCCCATTTTATTTTTATTTCACCAGGAAAATTGGAACTAGATGCATGAATTATTGGCATAAGTGTAGGCATAGTACACTGAAATACAATATATAAGGCAAAAAGAGTTTGTTCAATTCTCATAAGGCTCAAAGTCAATATTTGGTATGAGACCTTTTATTATTTCACACAAGCTGAACTCTCTTAGGCAAGACTATTCCTTAAATAGTCTTCTGGAATAGCTCTCTGGGTTTCTTGAAGAACATTCAAAGTTTTTTAGACCTCTTTTTGTCCCATTTTCTGTCCCACACTGCTTCAGTAATGTCCAGGACAGGGCTCTGGACTTTTTGTGTTTTTACTGCATTGGCAGTGTGTTTGGGATCATTGCCAATTAAAGTTTTCAAGATCAAGAAATATTCAAGGACTATTCAAGACAAGGTGTCCAACACCGCTGGCTGAAATATGGCTCCAATCCATGACAGAGCCTCCACCATGTTGTACACATGGCTGTAGGCACTCACTGTTCTCTGTCTCTCTTCTGGCTTCCTCTGTTTGAACCAACAGGGCAGGGATAGGGCAGAAGGTAGAGTGGTGCCCCCATGATCAGAAGGTCGGGGTTTGAATCCACTGAACGGCTACCCTGAGGTACCCCTGAGCAAGGTACCGTCCCTACACACTGCTCCCCGGGTGCTGGATTGGTGGCTGCCCACTGCTTCACTGAGTGAATGGGTTAAATGCAGAGAGGACTTTCCCCATGTGGATCAATAAAGTATACATACACATACAACAATTTCAAATTTGGATTCCTCCCTCCACAAGACCTGTTACTGCTAATTTTGATGAACCTCAGCCTTTTTTCCCCATTTCTGTTGCTTAAAAATGGCTTCTTGACAGCCACTGAGAACGTTTCTCATGAGGCTTCAGCAAACATATATAGGTGAAGAGCCAAATGCATCTCTCAGATCCTGTGTCAGGATACTATAGATACTATTCACTTGCCACATCTTGTTCTTTCTCTTGTCCAGTTTCCACAAATCTTTACAAGTTACTTTGAAAAAGTAATTAATTACAGTTACTAGTTACTTCTTCAAAAAAGTAACTGAGTTAGTAACTGAGTTACAAGATTCTAAAAGTAATTAATTACTTGAAAAGCAACTATTTCATTACTTTAAAAAAACGTTTAACCCTCTGGGCTCCAGGGTATAATTGGCCATTTTTAACCACTTTTGATGTTTTCTCCACATTTCACCTTTAAAAACTATTTACTTTGCCTTGTTTGGTATCATCCTTTTCAGCACAACCACACGTGTCTGAATTTACAGTTATGTTTTCATTTTGACATACTGTATTAACACAATTGATCTAAAATCAGACAAAAACATAAAATCCGAGTAGAAAACGTTATCATTTTTGACAACCACAAACATGTTTATTGAATCATATTTCATAACTTTAAATGCAAATATAAATGGTCAATTTTAAAATCATATGCACAAATTTTGCAAACAACAAAGTTATTTGCGGCTATTTACCTTTTACCCTCTATTTTTATAACCATTTCAAACTATTTATATAACAATCAGGTGTTCTGCATTCAATATGTACATACTCGCTCTCTCTCTCTTTTTCTGCTGTCTCTCTCGCTCTCTCTCTCTCGCCGTCACTTCTAAAACTTGCCCCTCTTCCTAAACAACCAAATGTCATGTTGCCATATCATTTTTGATTGGTCGACATGGTGCATTTTTCCACCAACAGGAAAGAGCGTTTTTTTTGTTTTGTATTTTTTAAATTTTTTGCTCATAAGCAGAGAGTGCTCGCTGCACTGTCCTTAGATGTTAGACGAGACAAAACTATTGAGGAAAAAATGCCGCATATATATTGTTTATCATCTACATCATGGTTTTACGTGGCCTATCAACACAATTTAAAAACTGGTATATATCACCTTGTTGCTTTGTCATCTTGAAGTGGTCATGTGATTGGCTTACCGTGACTACTTTATTCTTCCTCAATCAAACAGCAGCACTCATGCCATTGTTTTGCCCCCTTAGCTCCAGGTGTTGTGCCAAAAAGTGATCGTGATTGCCGTCCGCCGGAGCGAGCGCAGCTGCTTAAAGCTCTAGCGCCCAGATTACTTACAGCTAGGGATGGGTATCGTTTAGGTTTTGTCCGATACCGGTGCCAAACTACGTACTTTTGAAACAGTGCTCAAACCGGTGCTTAAAGAATGGAGAGCACAAACTTTGTCCAAAAACCTCTTATGTTTTTATTTTTAGCAGTCTCCTTTTTTCTGCAAAATGATAAGAACCGTCCAGCCCCCCGCACGGGGCGATCCGTGCTAACTCACTAATGGAGATTTACCACGCCGGCAGTAGATGTGCTCGGTGTGAGGTCTTGCAGCGAGCTATCAAATACGGTGCATTTCTCGGCTTTTAAAAAAACACTATGCGTCGCCAGGTGTTTCATCAGATTTGAGGTGTTACCTCTTTTGCACAGTATCACCTTAACCTCTTAAGCCCCAAAGGGGTTTCTTAGTTTCCTGCTCGAAAATGCAATGCCCAAATTTTATTGATTATTTCTCTGCAATTACAAACTCTGTGCTTACAATCTTGGTATCAAAATAAAGCTAACACTTGTGAAATTTCATCAGAGGTGTAAATATTGAAGCAGATATTACTGTGTCAAAGTTACTGAGAACACAGAAACACAGAAAAAGTAAGTAGATTTTATCCTCGCCTAGTTTTTTTTTTTAGCATATGCCTCAGTTCACATTTCATTACAGAAATTTAGTAACCAACATATAAACATCAACTGTGCAAAGATTTATGTTTGTAAAGTGAAACAGTGAAAAATTACAGCACTGTCAATACATGAATATCCAGACGTTGTACAAAAATGTCCAATTTTGGCACACAATTGGACACCATGCCAGTTGAACTTTTTAGGTATTTAAGAGCAGAAATAAATTAATTTTATTAAGATGCCTAAAAAATTATTTTTAAAAAAATACATTTTTGAAGAATTAACCACACATTTACATGGTAATGACCCTTTTCTGCTGTGCGCATGGAGCGCTTCGCCTTGGGCATTTTTCATCTGTAGCTCTGCTCTAAAAGAACGTACGTACCTGGGCCCGCCTACTATCCTTGGAAAGGTAAAATGATTGGCTAGAATCCAAAGTGTATGAACCAAAGCACTGAAATGTGCGCTACTTTTCGTTCTGGTTACTACCGTTTATGTCAGAACCAGTGCCATTACCGGTACTCATCCCTACTTACAGCTACTTCCCTGCGACTGATATAAGATACCGTAATCTGAACACAGCTTCAACCGTCTGTTAGTTGAAAAAAAGTAACGTGACAGCACCGCATTTTCTTGTTAGTAACGGTAACGGCGTTGCAACGATAGGAATAGTAATTAGTTAGATTACTCGTTACTGAAATAAGTAACGCTGTTAGTAACGCCGTTACTTGTAACCAACATTCTGGCCAATAGCTCTTTGGGAATCACCTTTTTGGTGAGAAACACAGTATTATGCCTGTCAGACTCAAGGAGCAAATGATGTGTTTGCAACAGCCTGCCAGTGACTAAGTGCCTAAATATACTGTTATTTAAAACTATCTCATGGCTAAGTTATCTGTCATGTGCAGACACAACACCGGTCAGTCTATGAGTAGGATGTCTTTTTTATGTTTGAGTGATTCATGGGCTAGTGTTACAAGTGGCCTGACCAAAAAAAAAGATTATATCGGCATGATGAATTTTAGAGTCTGCAGGTATTTCTTCCCAAGAGCTGACAAGGTAGGATAACCTGTATTTTGCCTGAAAGGGGAAATCGAGGCCAAATAAGCTCATTGCGCTAATTGCTTCAAGAGTGCGTAATAGCTGAAGATGATTCAGCTGAGTATATAAACATTTTTATCTGCTCGATCTTCTCTGCTCACTCGTGGGGGAAAGGCTCAGAAACATTTCAATAAGAAAATCAACCTTTAACGATAAAATGAGTGGATGAAAAAATAAATATTTTCAGGTTGTTCAGACTGACATTAATATACAACTTTGCTTATACTACTTTACGTTACGCCCTGGAATTTTATTTTGCCACCTCGGTTGATAACAGAGAAGTCGGAAATCACAGAAACACACGCATAAATGAGGCAGATAATGCTCTCCTGTTGTGACCTTTGGATTCAGTAAATCAAACAGAAATGCTGTGAGCAGCCAGCTCAAAAAAATCAAACAATTTCATATTGGCTTCCAAGAATAAATATGTATTTGCTCGGGCCAAGCTAAGACCCAGGGAGCATGTCTGACACAGGGTGCTTTGCGCTGATTTATTGACAAAAATATCAAACACTGAGTGATGGAGGCACACTGAGAACATGACCCGAGGAGCAATGAGCTGCAAAAACAAATAGAAACGTAAAGAACTATCTACTTTGTAGACAAACTGCGTTCCAAGCTGTGAATTTCTATTCTTGTTCAAATGTGCTGCCTGGGTAATTTTTCTCCCTTTCCTCAAGACTGGCCGATGGAAAATATGATAAATAATCAATCCCACTGGTCGCATGTTGAGGCACGTCTGCAGAGCTAAGGAAAGCCTATGGAAATGTGGTTGTACATAATGATTGGAGCGGGAGCAGGGGGGAAAGAAAGAGGAAGCATGTGATAATCGACATGAAAATGAAATCTAAAAATATAGTCGCTCTGTGAAATAAACAGCACTTCGGTCAGATTTACTTTTTAGCATCTAGAATGTTCTTCTTGATAGAAACAGACAATTGGATACTCAAACCAGTGTACTTTGACTTTCAAATATCTCGCACTTTGTTTTTGATGTGGTATAATATAAAGGAAATGTATTAACAATCCATTGCTGGTTTCTTGGAATACTAATAATCCAAGGAGAATGGACAGCTCTTCTAAGATACACTGTTTTTGTGCCTTCAGGGCTGCAACAGCTTGTCACTGAAGAACTGCTGTTATGCCCTTGACAGGAGTTACTTGTAAGTATTGGCTTGTGGTTTGTACCTTACAGAGACCAGTCTATAACCTGAGGTGACAACGTTTGTACCTTAAACAGTACAAAAATGGACCATTAAAAAAAGGTGCAAAGCTGGTTCCAAGGGCACCCATTCATTTCTTTTCTATATTATTATTATTTGTAGTAGTGTTAGCAGTAGTAGTATCATAGGAGTGGACAAAGATCCTAGGAGAATTTGAACCCAGGACTTTCCAAAGGCAACACAAGACAGATACATACACAACGTATTGAATGCTTTTCCTGTTGTATTAAGAAGGAAATAGTGAAATGAGAAAAATAAAAGAGTAGATTTAATATCTTTTTTTATATTTCACTGAACACTGCGTGAAAAGTTAGATCAGACTGACGAAATGCGCTAGAAGAAAATGCACCAGTATGTGTCTTTTTTGGGATCTACATTTTGAACTTCGAAAGTACAAATAATCACATTGAGGACCTTGAGGAAGGTTTCCAGTCAAGTAAGTTAATTGCATTTTCATTTTCTATTTATAACCATAGGAATGTATAACTTGCATGTTTTTAATTTCTTATTTTATTTTCTAATTAAAATGTAAACATTAAAATGAGTGAACTGTGTCCATACTTTTTTTTTCTTCAAATCTACTGGCAGCTAGTTTAAGTATAAAATACTGTTTTCATGGAGAGAACTTATCTAAATGAATTCCTTTCAAACCTGTAAGGTTCATCGTAGGCAGTTTCATTCTGTAAAGAAAGCTGACGTACAGTGTGCCATGAATACTGCTACTGAACCTATTAAAGGCAATAAATTTACAATTTTCAGTTTTCCAATGAAGCCAAATGTAAGAAATTTATGCTACATTTTCCTCAATCAATTCAATCGATTACCAAATTTCACAGTTATTAAACTGAGAGAAACCAAGTGAGACTTCTACTGCCACAAAAATCAGTTCAACAATAAACATGTGCATTGGGTTAAGACTGTGAAAGGCCTCAACAAAGAGCATTTCAAATTGTTTTTTAATGGTTAAAGCCATCTTAAAGTTGATCCCGAGAAGTATTAAATTTGCGGTGGTGAGTTGTTAAGTTGTTGATGTAAGGTTATTTAGTATTAAAAAGCATGAGCCCACTAACTAAGGAAGAATATTTTGAAGCATGTATAAATGGGAATCCTACAGTCTTGTGCCTGTAGGTGGGGTCTTTGGGGTTAGCTTACAACCCACCAATTAAAATTTCCACAGATGAAGAGACCGCTTTTTGTGATGCCGTGTGCATGAGTGACGTTAGCAATAACAAGGACAATAATAAAAAAGGAAATGACCTTTCGAGAAAGCCCTCCACCTGTGAAGCTTTCATTTGTAGCACATATGTCATTTCTAGTGAAAAAGCAGGCAGAGCAGTCAGAATTCTCTGAAAATTCTAAAAGTCCTTGATTTAAAAGGGGAGAGGGAAAATGTAGGCTCTAGTTTTAAGCCAGGGACCATGTTCCCCCCCCCTCTGGGAAAAAGAACAATCTCGAGCTGCATGAATCACAGACACGTCTCACACTTTTGAAATACAACAAGTGCCCTTGTACCTATCACCATGCTGATTAAAACTCAACATCTTTATTTTTACATGACCAAAACTGTAAACTACAGGGTGAATAAAAAGTCTTATTACACTATGAGCGCTACTGCTGTAAAACCTTTTCAGCAACTGAAGGCAAATTATGCTGCATCCCTTTTAATCATAGCTGGTCTTTCAGAGATGGTGCCACACTTTGTAAAACCATCCATAATATATATTATAAGGGATCGTGGTGAAGCCCCTCATGGTATCAGCTGTTATGAAGAAAATTGTTTTAGCTCCATTCCACCCGCATATAAACCAAATGTCTTCTGATTGGCTGTTTTTCACAAGCAAAAGGTTTGAACTACAGGTGGGTGCTCTGTGCTCACAGACGGAGCTGTGTGCCCTACATGACCTTCTCAGAAATATTTCTAATATATATGATTGACATCACAGAGAGTAACGAGCACAGCTTGGGGGCAGAGCACTCATTGGTCTGTTGGAATTACACATACGATAACCTCATTATTTAATATTTTAGGCCTGTTTTAATATGAGCATCTTTCACTGTAAAAGTATAAAGATGACAGAAAGTAAGGAAAAGGATAACAGGTCTCCTTTAACACCACACCGGCTGCCTTTACCCAGTATTTTTCTCGCCAATGTCCGTTCTCTGGCAAACAAAATGGATGAGATACGGCTCTCCATCACTAACAACAGACGGATTATGGACTCAAATGTCATGTTTTTCACCGAAACATGGCTGAACAACAGCTGCCCGGACAATGCTATCGAGTTAGCAGGACGCCACACACACCGAGCCGACAGGCTAGCAGATGACTCCGGCAAGACCAGAGGTGGAGGTTTGTGCATTTATATTAACAATGCTTGGTGCATGAACTCCACTACTACTGAGAGTCACTGCTCACCTAATGCGGAGTTTTTAATGGTCAAATGCAGACCTTATTATCTCCCCAGAGAATTCACTTCGATCATACTCACTGCCGTGTATATACCCCCCGACGCTAATGCTAGCTTGGCCATGAAAGAACTTTCTGCAGCCATTAACAAACACCAGAATAAACACCCCGAGGCTGCTTTTATTGTTGCTGGCGACTTCAACCACACCAACTTAAAGACAGTCCTCCCCAGATTCCACCAACATGTCTCCTGCCACACCAGAGGAGACAAGACTTTAGACCTGGCTGGAGCCTACAAAGCCACACCCCTCCCCCACATTGGACAATCGGACCATCTCTCCCTGTTCCTCACACCTCGGTATTCACCACTCATCCAACGTGTGAAACCTGCTGTGAGGACAATTAAAGTGTGGCCAGAGGGGACAGACGCAGTGCTCCAGGACAGATTTAAAAACACAGACTGGAATATGTTCACCCACACAGACCTGGACCAGTACGCCTCATCTGTACTGGATTACATCTCCAAAACCACAGACAGTGTCACCACCCAGAAACGGATCACCATGCACCCCAACCAGAAGCCTTGGATGAACCGGGATGTTCGTCTCCTCCTGAAGGCCCGCAACACTGCCTTTAGGTCAGGAGATGCACACGCCTACAGTACAGCCAGGGCTAATCTAAAGAAGGGCATCAAAAAAGCCAAACACCATTACAAAAAGAAGGTAGAAGAACACTTCTCCAACTCCAACCCCCGACGCATGTGGCAAGGACTCCAGACCATCACAGACTACAGGACCACCAAACCCTCCCCCGCATCCTCTGATGTCTCCTTCCTCAACGAGCTCAACAACTTTTATGCTCGTTTTGAGCGAGGGAACCCCACAACCACAACCAAAGCAGACATGACGCCAGACCACCAACCTATGACTCTCTCCCCCACCGATGTAGGAGCGGTGCTGAGCAGGATCAATGTCCACAAGGCTGCAGGCCCTGATGGCATCCCCGGGCGTGTTCTCAGAGCGTGTTCTGGGGAGCTTGCAGGAGTGCTCACAGACATATTCAATCTGTCCTTGGCCCACGCTGTGGTACCGGCCTGCTTCAAATCCACCTCCATCGTCCCGATACCCAAAAACTCCAACCCATCTTGCCTCAATGATTACCGCCCAGTAGCACTCACCCCCATCATCACTAAGTGCTTAGAGCGACTGGTCCTAGGACACTTCAAATCCTGTCTCCCCCCCACCCTGGACCCCCACCAATTCGCATACCGCCGGAACAGGAGCACAGAGGATGCAGTCTCCATCGCAATGCACTCTGTCCTCTCACACCTGGACAACAACAACACCTACGCCAGAATGCTGTTTATAGACTTCAGTTCAGCATTCAATACAATCCACCCCTCACAAGTCATCAGGAAACTGACAGACCTGGGTATCAGTTCCCTCATCTGCAAATGGTTACTGGACTTCCTGACCAACCGCCCCCAACATGTCCGGCTGGATAACCGCTGCTCATCTACCATCACAATGAACACCGGTGTACCACAAGGCTGTGTGATGAGCCCTTTCCTCTACTCCCTCTTCACCCACGACTGCAGACCTGCTGATGGTTCCAACACCATCATTAAGTTTGCAGATGACACCACGGTGATTGGCCTCATCAGTGACAACGATGAGGCCGCCTACAGGGAGGAGGTGGATCGTCTGGCTGAGTGGTGCGACAGAAACAACCTGCTGCTTAACACCGAGAAGACCAAGGAGCTCATCGTGGACTACAGGAGGAATGCTGACCCACATCCACCCATCCACATTAAGGGGACGGCTGTGGAGCGTGTGAGCAGCTTCAAGTTCCTGGGAGTCCACATCTCCGAGGATCTCACCTGGACGACCAACTGCTCCAAGCTGGTCAAGAAGGCTCACCAGCGCCTCTTCTTCTTGAGGACTCTGAGGAAGAACCACCTGTCCTCAGACATCCTGGTGAACTTCTATCGTTGCACCATCGAGAGCATCCTGACCAACTGTATAACAGTCTGGTACGGGAACTGCTCTGCCTCGGACCGGAAGGCGTTGCAGAGGGTCGTGAAAACTGCCCAGCGCATCGCCGGAGCACCACTTCCTGCCATAAAAGACATCTACAGGAAGCGGTGTCTGAAAAGGGCTGGGAAAATCATCAAAGACCCCAGTCACCCATCACATGGACTCTTCACCCTCCTGCCCTCTGGGAGGCGCCACAGGAGCCTCCGGACTAAGACCACCAGGTACCGGAACAGCTTCTTCCCCACAGCTGTCAGACTCCTGAACTCTGCCTCCTGACATCTGACCCACGTTAAACTCATGGACTGAACATACACACACCCACAATGGACAACTGTACCCTCAAACACAATAATAACATGGACTGAACCACCACTCACAACCACTAGCACTTTATATAGCCTCTGTAGAAACTATCTACACCCTCACTTATCTTAACTGCACTACTGTATAGCTCTGTGTAAATAATCATTCTGTACATTCGATAATCTTTAATCCTACAACTGTTTACAACTTGCATAGTTCCCATTTCTGTATAGCTGTATATCCCAGATTCTGTAAAGTTATTTATTTCATATTCTGTATAGTTTTTCATATTTATATCCTGTTCATATCCTGTACATAGCTTGTACTCACTACAGCCTGTACATACTTATAGTTATAGAATATTCACAACATACTTCATACCGTGTACATTATAACATACCATAATAGACCCATTTCTGTAATATACTCACATATCTATATTATTGCTAATATATATTGTAATATATCTATATCACTAAAGCACTTCTGGATGGATGCAAACTGCATTTCGTTGCCCTGTACCTGTGCATGTGCAATGACAATAAAGTTGAATTCTATTCTATTCTATTCTATTCTATTCTTTAATAACACCTGTAATAGTAAAAAAATACAGAACAAAATCCGATGTATATCGACCTGTAAGACAATCTAAACAAACTAAACAAGCATGAAAAGTAGTCAGACTGCTAGAATGACAATGAGATCAAATCAGGGTTCAAAACTCGAACCAACAATAATCAAAAAGTTCAAATGCGAGAATAACAGTAAAAGCTAAACAGGAACCCAAACTCAAATAAATTTACAAAGAATTGCAAAAATTACCACAACACATAGGACCATGATACTAGAAGCTGGCTACTGAGATTTATTATATATTAGGGCTGCCACAAACGATTATTTTGATAGTCGACCAGTCACCGATTATTTTTGCGATTAGTCGACTAATCAGATCATGCATCCATTGGACATAAAACGTACAGCTTATTGCACCAACATGCATCTGCTCTTATATAACTATCATTAGCTTACAGCTTTAAGTGTTTCAGGTATGTGCTAACTAAAAATAAAGGCAAGATGATAGTTTATTAAATTTTAATGAAATCTGCAGGTTGTTTAAGTGAAGTTTAATAAACTCCTTGCTATCTATAATATAACGGGACACCGGAGTATATTCTTGAGCATCTCACACTTCTGATAATCAGTTGTCTGCTTGATGTTTATTCAACTGTGTAAAACTATAACTTTAATCTCAGCCAAACCGATTTACCCAGGAACAAATAAAATACTAAAAAAAGCCAAACAATAACATTTTTAAGTTATCTAATTGACTTATATATCATGTTTAACCTGAGTAGCGAAAGGTTTGAAAATGATTTGCTGGGAGTCCGGTGTTCTCACCGGCTCTAGTGAGCCTTGCCCCCGGCTAGCTATCGAGCTAGTGGGTAACAGACGTCTCCGAAAACGTCGGAGCGCTTTTGCAAATATGTGGTGTCTTGATAAACTGAGCAGATATTTGAGGTTTACACAGCTACATTATATGTTAAACGTTTATTTTGTGACCCAGAAAGAATAATAAGAGTAACATTAAAACTAACTAGCTGCCGCCATTATTGACAACTGCGCTAGGCCGCGCTATGAATTCTGGGACACTGCTTCTTCTTCTTCGGGGTTTAACGGCAGCTGGCATCCTTGTACGTGCAGTGCTGCCATCTTCTGTTTCAGTCCGTTATTACACTCTTAAATCCTGCTACTTATCCCTGCATCTTTTGGGATCTTACAAAGCTTCAAACGACGCATGACTGTTAAATCAGTCGTCGACGATTTTGATAGTCGACGTAATCGTGACTAGTCGACTAATCGTGGCAGCCCTATTATATATTAATTTATTCATATTTATAAAGGATAAATGTTAAATCATACTATTTCTCCATACATTATTCTATTTGGTTAAACTGCCAACTTACTTCAATTTTCAAATATCATATTTCTTTTTTATAAAGGTAACAGCACTATAAACATTTTCCCTTTAATAAAAAGGCTGACTAACAGTTGGTAATGCAGCCTCATTGTGACATCAATACAGGAAAGCTTCTGTTCCTTTGATGGCCAATTTTAATGCATTATTACCAAATTTATGACCTCAGAGCTCCACGTTTAGAATACAATTAAAAATTCAACTTACTGCCAAACCTTTTGTTATTTCAAAGCCTCAATTGATGTTAAGGTGTTGTAAGCCACTGAAGCTGTGGTGGCTTTAGGAGGCAAGGCACTAACACAAAATTGAAGCCATTAAGTAATTATACAGTGTGAGACTGACAAGCCTTTTGGACGGTGTTTTACAGAAAAGACATGCTTTCAATTTCAAGTCGGATGATGTATGGGTATGCTGAACAATGGCTCAAAGACGGATAAACCAATGTGCCAATGCTGCTTTTTATTCCCATCAAAAAAACAGAAGGATCCAAAATACTCCAATATTATGTGATTAAGATAACATCATATTGTCAACAGTGGGCGCTGCACTTAGGCGCAGCTCAAAAGTGTGTAAGGAAAGTGATTTTCAGTGATTGTTGACAACTGTTAAACTGCTGTGAAGTTTCCTGGGAAATAATTTGTCTGCCCTTATTGTAGCCTGTCTACCAGTTATCTAGCCATCACTACATGACCTTTCATGTCCCTTTCTTTGACACCCAGCGTTTAATGAAAGCAGACCTCATACTGTGCTTGAACTCTTGCTTGGTTCATCCTGTGTGGATTAGCTTCTGCTGAGGCTGGGTGCAACAGAAAACGGGTTCTTTTAGCTCACAGGTGTCGCCTCAGACCTTCAATCATGTCGCCTGAGGTGGCGTTTCACTGAAAGATGGAGTCAGATTGTTTTTCTCTTTGGCTTTCACATGGAAAAAGTCCCAACAGGATCTCTGTTCTACTTTTTTTCCCCGGCTTTGAAGATCTGTAAAACTGCGGCGACACCGGACGCTTTGAAGTTTCAAACAGCTAAATCATACAGTGCTCTCCTTCCTGTGCATTGCAAAACTGATAAGGCTCGGTGTCATGGCCTCCTTGGTACAGGCAGCAAACGGCAGCAGTGTCAGCAGAAAACCAACATCCATATCCGAGGGAATAAGGTGTCTATCTAAAAAAAAACACATTCTTTGACCAATGAGGAAGTTTTATGCAACACTGATTCCAAAGTCCCCTTGAGCCAAGGCATAAATAACAATCGGTACTGGAAATTAATGCCTTCAGTGGGTTGTGCAGCGGTGCTTATAATACCCTACCTCTCACTGTCCTTCAGGTGCATCCCCCCCTCTCTCCACCAGGAGATTGTGGCCCTGGGAGAAGCGTGGGGGCGACACTCTAACACCACCTCACCCCCCCTCTGGATCACCGTGGACTTCTTCACGGGGCGCCGGGTGAAGTCAGGCGGCGAGGCTGAGGAAGAGACCCGTGTTGATGCAGTGTCTCGCTTTGTCAAGGTGCAACAGCTGTGCATCAGCCAAAATGTCAAGAGCATCACCAGCAATTACGGAAATTATATGTCACCACCAGAGCTGGCTCATTGTAGGAAATAATTATGGAAATGAATGTGCAAGGCTCAGTGAGGTGCTAGTTTAGCTGGTTTCTACTTATTTATTCACTTTCAAATAGGGAGCATTTTAATTCCAGTGACAGCAAGATGTACAGACAGCATATCTTTGCCTTGCCTCTTGTTCAGTCCATTGTAAATGAAACAGGGCAAACACGACTGCTTACCTACAACCTTGAGCTCAGCACTGGCATACACAGATCCATGCTCATTCTCTGCCACACACTGATACATCCCAGAGTCTGACAGACTAATCTTGGGTATGGTCAGTCTGCCAGCTTCCAAATGGATCCTCTCCTGAACAATAAAAAAAATTGAAAGAAAATGTCAATTATCCTTTTTAATGATTTTGAAACATGCAGTACTCGTACTCAATCACACATCTTACCTCTGCTTTTAGTGACTGACCATTCTTCAACCATCTGTACGTAGGCATAGGTTTGCCAATGGCTTTACATTCCCACTGCAGGTTAGCATCGATGGCCATATGGGCATCTTTCAGTGTCTGGACCCACTGTAGATGTTCAGCACCTGCAGAAAGACAAATGGTTATGAATATATCCTATGAATTCAAAAATTAATTGCATATATTCGTAAAAGTGTCGCTCTACAAAAATCAATCCCGATGTGACAAATATGGTAATTTCCCAGTGAAACTCAGGAATTAAGAGTAAGAGAGAAAGAGATTATTTTAAATGAAGAACTACTGCCAAACAACGTTTTTGGGAAGACAAAATCCCGTTTGATTACTCATTCTAAGTCATTCACGTGATTGTAGTGAAGGAGAAGGCATACTAGACCAGAGTTCACACTTCTGGTCTTTTCTGGTCTCTCCTAGGCAGGAATTAGTGACTTGACTTCATTAGTGACTTGACATGTTACTGCTGGCAACAGATAAGGAGTGGCAAGTAAAAGAAAAGGTAGTATTACCTAAGCTGTCTTTGGGTGATTGTAGACTTGACATGCTGCCACAGGTTTGGACCATTTGCAGAGGTTTTACTGTGCCTACTGACAGCTCTGCCATTACAGCATAATCGGTGAAAGATGACACCTCTGTACGAAGAGAGCAGCTCTCTCTGTCATATAGGACCTAATCTTTCTTATATTATATAGTGTATGGCACTGATTCTCTTTGCGAACCCACAGTAAAGAGTTTCAAGTTACGTACAACATGGCCAATCAGTGGAATCATTAATGTAACCAATCTGAAAAACCCAGAAAGAGATGAACTTCAAAAAGCACCCAAAGAGATTCATAATAACTGTGTGAATGATTGTATACATTAGACTGTATAATCCAATTAGATATATAAGATGAGCTACATAGGGATAGGAAATTAATAAGAATTTGGTTCCTTTGTAGGTCGACTGGGAAATGGTCAACATTATTTAGCATGTGAATATGATCTTTCTTTGATTTCACGCTCATCTGTTTTGCTATTCGCATTAACACTTGTTGCCCATAAGTCCAAAATAATGATTTTATTGATTGATTTATATAAATATAAAACAATACTATTCTAACCGATACCAGAATAGGTATACCTACAGCAAGCGTGTGTTTTTATAATATACTTGAAGATTTGATAATTATGAACTGATCACTGCTTAGTTTAATTTGATTTGTGTCTCTCAGTCTGGTTGGGATTTAGTACTAACACTACTTAGTAAGGGTTAGGCACTAAATTGCACATTGGTTTTCAGAAAAGATTGTGGTTTAGTTTACGATATCTGTATTTACTACATTAACCCAGCACATTAAAAATGGCTCTTTAGCAGCATGTTTAAATATAATTCATTTACATTTGTAATGGGATGGAAACTTCTTTGTGCTGTTGCCATAACCTTGTGTATCTCTGAGACAGGTAATACCAGTATTTGGCATCATAGGCGTGAACCAGCTGTTCATGCAGGGCTTGTCTGAGCTTCAAGTCATACTTTCAGCGTCAGATGTGCAGTATTTAGTTACTAACTTTAAGAAGCTCTTGCTCACTACTACTTTTAAGTACTGGTTAAAAACTTCCTTCTTTACACTTAACTTTAAGCTCTAGTTAGTTCTACTTTTGACCCTCAGATTTCTTTTAAATTAAAAAAAAACTCCATTGAATTTGTTCTTTTTATGTTTTAATGTGACACTGTTTCAATGCCATCTCCATCTCCTTTTGAATTCACTGTGAAGCACCTTGAATTGCATTCATGTGAAATGTGTTGCATAAACAAACCTGCCCGGCGTTACTGCTGCTTTGTGTCAACAGCCATTCACGGCTTAATCTTTAGCACTACTGATGTCATAACCAGACACCTCAGAATCCACGCTGCATGTACACAAGGTCTGCATAAAACAAAGGATCCTGAATCTAGTTCAGACACTGATATCCATCTTTCCTACTTTCTTATCTGCACACATGGCAGACAGGAGCAGGCGAGACACTGACTCCTCTCTCTGATTCAGAGATGGTAAATTTGTCCTGAGATACTGGAAATCATATTTTCTAATTTGAAAATATTTATTGCACTGCATTTACACTCCAACAATAAGGACACATAACTTCAAATTATCATGCTTATTATCCTTCCATTAGAACAAATATTAGAAAAAATAATGCTTGAATAAAGGGCTGTTTTCCAATAATTATAGCTCTGACTAAAGGTCTAAATATTACTGAAAAAGAAAAAAAGGGTTATTAGTAGACTCCGATAAGCACGAAGCAAAATGTTCTTTCTTACTGTGGAATATAAGTTGCCCTCTGGCAACATTTCGTCCTCTGCTGTTTTCGGCTACACACTCGTACACGCCAGCATCCTCTGGGCGAAAATATGGAATTTCCAGAACCCCGCTGGAGTGGTTGATTTTAATCTTGCCAGGGAGTGGATTTCCATCAGCTCTTCTCCATGAGATGGAAGGCACAGGGCTGCGGAGGTCAAACACAAAGAGGTCACGCAGGCCACATTCTCCTGCTCCACCATGACCGGAAAGATTGCTGCTGCCGTGTTTGATAGTAATTGAGGACGCTGCTCTGCAAATACTCCAGTGGACTGTGTTGTGCCACTTACTTTCCTAAGGCAAAGCATTCCAGTTTCACTGACGATCCTTTGGAGACATGAAGGGTGTCAGGAAACTGAACCTCGATCTTTGGCTCGTATTCGCCCATCACCACTGCACAAGGAATAAATGGAAAATCATATCATTTAAAACACAAAAGAAGGGCAAGAGCTGTGGCGCAGGTGACAACTAGTTCACTCAAGTGATTTATCTCATAGACTGATAACCACAAGGCAGACTGGTGATGGTGATGCTCACCGTCCCTCCGTACCACCACTGGGGTTGGAGAGCTGAACACTGTTGAGTTGGTCATCATGTTTCTCACTGCGCATGTGTAGTTCCCCGCATCCGATGCTTCAACTTTGGCTATGTACAAATTTCCCGTCTTCTGAGAAATGAAACGACGAGCATCCTGCTGCAGGAAGCTGCGTTGTCCATTGAAAACCCATGAATATTTGATCTCTGGAATAATGGGAACAGGACATGAAATGCAGATAGTGAGGCACAAAAGAAATAAACTTTCCAGTCACATTTACAAAATTCCCAGAACAGCAAGACCATTAATGCCTAACACATACAAAGATAATTTAAGGACAAAAGTACAGGCCCACCCACACATTACACTTACAGTATGGGAGCTGCTCGGCCATGGACACCCACGCTACAAAGCTTTGGTGCTGATATTAATGCCAGAGGAGATTTGGAGTTCTGCACTTATTGAGTCATCATGGGATTGACCACTTTTAAGGACAATAATAATTAATTATTAAAAGGTGTGGACCGACACGTTCACTCTATGTAGTTTATCAGGAAATGAGAAATATATTTTATTTATCTGTTGAACAATACAAGATGACTTCAAAGCACAAAAGAGTTGAACGTGTTTTTAGTTAAGCCAAGTTAAGATCAGCTGACCTTCTGCTCGGATGTTGACGCACAAACTTATGGTTGAGCATTTTTATAGTATACATGGTGAATTCAACTCCAACAACAATAAGTCATCAAGAATGTTCTTTTTGAGAAAAAAATAGGACCTTTTTGGACATTTTTAATTAAATTTAATAAATAATTGAGCCATTTTTCTTCCTTTATTATCATAAATTTGGGCATTTATTTTGAGTCGCTCCCCCAAACAACAAATCTGCAGCTGACTCCAGCGCCCACCTGACTATTTTTCTGCTTTTTAACTGAAAGTTTACATTTGTGTGTTATTTTCTAAAGCTTTGTGCCTTCACTAGGCTTGAAGCGACATGGGACTGGGTGCTGCGGAAAGGTTAGGTAACATGGGAAGCACTGAGAGATGGGCTAAGGTTGCGCTGACACATACAGCAAAAGAATAGCCTCTCTGTTTTGACTCGGATCATTGAGTTGCTCAGCGAGGCTGTCATCACAGGGGACTCCAGCAGAAGAATGCAGGTTTGATAAAAGTTGAACCCAGCACTGGGACTTTTTTTTTGGCGATATTGGTCAAGCCTCTAGCTATCAAAAATGTACAGAGTTGGTTAGAGTTCTATGTTATGTGTTATAAAAACACTGGAGGATCATATTTTATTCATTTTTTCATTTTTTGATTTGAACTCAGAGTTTTGGGTTATTTTGGATGGCGTCATTGTTCCTGCCTTATCTGTTGAGCATGTGGAATATGGCAACAACACTTATGGTTATTAGTCTCTAACTTTATTAAAAATTATTTTACACTTCTGAAACAAATAAAAAACAAACAAAGAAAGGACTGATAAACAGGCCAATGTATGAGTGCAAAGCGCAAAGAAAAGCGAAAGAGAGCTAAGAAGAGTGAGAAGCGTCTGCAGGGAATGCTGAATGAACTTTGCTATTAGTGCAGCCCGCCCGTATCAGACACATGACATTCTGCAGGCAGCCCTTTTGACTGGGCAGATGGGGGGAAAAAAAGAAAGGAAAAAAAAAGTCCCACTGCTTTCCTTCAGGGAAAGCTGTGAATTAAAATCATTACAAGGGAAGTCAGGGCAGTAACTGACAGACCTTTCATGATTAGGGACTATCAGAGAGTGGGTCTGTTGAAGAGCTGCAGTCTCACAGCAACAGAGGACTTGCAGGCACATAATCTCATGTCCTCTGACAGAGTTTAACTCACAGAGCAGCTCCTTTTAGGCCACTTACCTATTGATTGCTCTGAAAAGCTTCAAATGTCTCCTTTTTTAATAAGGTGCATCAGTGTATTCCTCAAGTGGTGCATCAACAAGTATTAAAGAAGTATTTAACATTATCTAAAGGTGGAGGGGAAAAAACACTTTTTTGTTCCATTTTAAAAACACCTCCAGCTACTGTGGCGTTATCACATCGTACAAATCCCATCAAATGTTTCACTATGCTTCATTTAAGAGGAAAAATAAAGAAATTGAGGTTTTTTTTGTTGTTTTTTTTTTTAAACGGGAAGGGAGGGAATGCTGGAGGGCAAATTGCTAAAGTGTGGATTCCCACGTGGCAGCAGGATTCAGTTGGAAACAGAGAGCGGAGAAAGGCTGGTATGCTGGCGTGAAATTGTGCTGGTGGGCATCGAATGGCTGCAGGAGTGTGGACCACTTTGAGGGTCTGCTAATCAGTAGCACACAGACACATGAGCCGACTCACTGCTGTGCCACGGGATAAACGCTCCCGCGGCCGCACCAGCCACCGGCAGCCTTTATTACCCAACAGATAACCTGCCCACATCCCGGAAAAAAAGGAAAAAAAATGACAGTCGGGGAAGTGGAGCACTGGAGACTTTATAGATGACAGCATGGTCACAGATCATATGGGCAAGAAAAGTGAGCTCAAGGTTAAGAAGTATGAGGCTATGAACTATAGATGAAGGCATGGGTCTGGGCAGGTAGAGCTGCGGCTGATCATAAAAAGTTCCCTGTCTGACAGATAAGGAGAAGTGAGTGGAAAACAGTATGTCACGGTTCTGAGGGAAGAGCTGCAGAAAGAGAAAGTGGGAAGACATAAAAACAAAGAAGACGCTGCAGTGTTACAGCGAGATAATAAGCAGCAGAGTAAGGGAACAATAAAGATTGCTGAGGCAAGCAGGAGTGTGAAAGCACAGCAGACAAAGAGTCAGGAAGGTGCGCTGTACCTCCGTAATGGGGCGGGGGTCCGCAGAGCAGAACCACGGCCTGACCCTCTCTCACCGACACCGTGTTCCTCGTCTTGCTGCTGAAGTTCTGCAGAACTGTTGAGCGCAAAACACATCAATAACTTTTCAGGGTCTGACAGCTGTAATAACTTTAATTTTACGTGCGGGCGACATCCGAGGGAAGGGCGTTTTAATCCTGCACAACATTTCCCAGTTTGTTCATATCGCTCACAAGTCAAACCCAACAGCCCCCTGTTCATATCACGGCATGCGCTAGAGACCAGGCAGAGGGTACACCAAAATGCTCCTCTCCAATCGCGCGTTAGAGATTACTTTCACCTTTAATTAAATGCTGCTGTGCTGCGTGAGACAATAAGCAGTGGGGAGACATATCAATTCCAGCGTCAGAGAAATACCATCAAATCCCGGGAGGGGAGCAAGCAAATATCAGCGGTTGTCAAACCAGAAATCAACTGATTAAAAGTCCTTCCAAATCAAGACGTGCAGGCTTCATTCCTTCATGCATTGCATCAGAGCTGCAGACTAGTGTGCAGCGGTAACACACTTACTGTAACTGCTGTCATCCGTGTAACACTACTTTTTGTTTTTTTGTTGCATTTACTTTTGACAAGTGATTTTTTTTTCCAGGTTTAAAAAACAACAGAAAAAATTGATGCTGTGCATTAATTAGGTTTTAAAAACCACTAACGAAGGCAAACAAGAAATGCACTGTTTGACCAAAACAGGACGTGTTAGACAAAAACAAGACTGGCAATCTCAGTAGCTAAACAAGTAAACAGCTCTTTTTCTGGCAATACTTTACCCTATCCAGTGGAAATATAGTAAGGCCACCAAGTTGTTTATTTTTTGCTTGCTTCTTTTATGCTCAGTCACACTACAGAAAAAAACGATGGCAAAAATCAGTGCTTGCCTGGTGATTTTTCTGCATGTAGCTGCAGCAACCAACTGGTCAACCAGAAGTTGAGCTTACAACACCCTCAACCTCTGGACAATCACTTTCAATCACAAGGGGACACAGGTTGCATGGTGTAAGGCAGCCTGGCTTCTAACAATCACGGTCCGACTGCAGTGAAACAGAGTCAGTCTGCGCTGATGAGCGCAACTCGTCTGCATCTCTTTGCAGTTGAATCAACTCAGTTAATTACCAACAGGCTTTAACAGCAAGGTTTTCGAGCAGCTATGCAGTCCTGTAGCAACTACATCACTATTTGTTTCTAATATAAGAGGTAAGAGTTGCCATAAATCTGCTCGTGGCGTGGTCACCAAACACAGTTTTAATTAGTGAGTATGAGCCGCCTTCATCCAGTACTTTTGTTAAACTTCTTTGGGCATGTCTTACCTCTACAACAAAGAGAAGTTCACACCCCACAATGTGGCGGGGTGTGGTCTGGACATAACTGCAGCTGCCGTGCAGGTGCGTGCACCTTCCCAGCACGGCATCAGCAATCATGTCCCGTCTTAAAATCTGTACTGGTTCCTGTTTTGAGTGTTGTTGTTGGAGTGTTCGGCTGAGCTAGGAAACTGCAGCCTTGTGTGTCTGTGAACAGCAATCGAGTGTGTAAATAAAAGTTAATGCTGAAAAGCATGTATGTGTCGTCAGGTCTGCCGTGGGTCCTTTGTAGGGCTGGGCTATATCATACCGTTCACGGTAATACCGGTGTAATGTTGGGCAACGATAGGAAAATGAAATATCGCGATAGAATATGGGTAAAATGCGCATGCGCAGTGCCTTTGTTTACATACGCACATGGCGGCGACGCAGAATGAGAAGAGCGAAAGCGGATCGTTGAATGAAACGGATGAACCAGAATTGGTTTGTAAAAATGCTGCAACTTCAGTGGTGGTTTAGCTTTCGTCCGTCAGATACACAACAAAGCACTATTTTTGGTAGCGCATGCTAGCAGGCCGTTGTTATTACCGTGTTGTTTGGAAAATACAGCACACTTAAAATCAATCCTTTGATTTTTCTGAAAATCAACAGTGCCCCTTATAATCCCGTGTGCCTTATGTATGAATTCTGGTTGTTTTTACTGACCTCGAAACGATTTTATTTAGACGGCACTTGAAAATCTGTCAAATGTTTCAGTACAACTTTGCTAAGCTACGAACCCACCGCTTGATGGATTATCGGAGCATTACGGCTATCGTAGGCAGGCGCCTCGCGGAGTGATACGTACGGTGCTTCAACATAATATTACCGTACTGTGTGTGTATAACCTCTTTTTAAGTTTTGTGGATATTATACATGGTTATGCTGAGGATACGTCGGCCAATTTCCACTGGAAATGCCTTTTGGTTAAACTGTCAGCGAGGAATTTGCATTTGCACTGTTAAATTTTTATATAACTTTAATGCACATAAAAAACAGCTGCTTGTTTAAGTGAAAATACATTGATGTTTTGTTTTGTTTTTTTGCACTAATAAAGTTCAGGAGTTGTAAAGTATTTTGTCTAGTGTCAATTATATCGTCAATTATATCGTTATCGCAAATTTTCAAATGTATATCGTGATAAATATTTTTGGTCATATCGCCCTGCTCTGGTTCTTTACACACAGTTTTTATCAGTGATTAATTATTAAAAAACAACTTTGCAAACAAAGGCCAGAACAGTTACATCAGAAAACTTGAATTTGTTAACTTCACAGCTAATTCTTTTTTAATCTGACTCCGTTTCATTGGTCGTCCACGCTGGACCTGCAGAGGCTACACACCTTGTTAGCAGTGCACCACAACAGTTGGCTTATGGCCATACTTAGAAGTTGGCAGATTAAACATGATGAACTTCTCATCAGAGAAGCTTCTGTGGGTCTGAAATAGCTGTTTAATGACCACAAAGCTTACAATATGCTATATTGATAATATTGTACTGGATGTAAATATGTTTTATATGGAACACTTAGAGGGACATCACAACTATCATCTAACAAATTTACTAGCAAAGCATTAAGAGTAACACGAGTATAAAAACTGGGATCAGATTTCAATATTTCTGAATATCTTACCATTCAAATAAGGAAAAACAGCCAAAAACAACCATTATCTCTGTCCAGTATCATGTTCTTGCCCAGAACAGAATACAGAATACTTCTGGGGTTTGGACATCTGGCCTGACGAATAAAATATTGTGTTCTGGGATTTTTCACCATCTCCTGACATTTTAAAGACCAAATAAATCAAATGATTAACCAGGGAAATTATAATAGAGATAAATGGAATTAATCATCGGTCGCAGCCCCACTCTAACTGTTTTGCATTCCGTTGAGTCACACATAATATCACACCGAGTCAAAGTGGGGTGGGAGAGTGGGATTTTTTTTCACTGCTGTTACAGTATATGCATATTTAAAAAAAAGAAGAATCAACTCACATGCAAACTGGACTTTTGCCTCCCTGCTGACGACAGTCCCGAATGTGTTGGTGGCAATGCACTGATACACTCCCCCGTGATTGATGACATGAGGGTTACTGATCAGCAGGTTCCCCTCTACAAGGCTGTAGTTTAGATCTGAGTCCGTGTTTATGTCTCTTCCATCTACCTTCCACCTGCACAGACAGACTGATGAAGACTGAAGCATTTGCACCATCAATGAAAAGTGATGCTGGCCAAGAACATGTAGCTTTCCTGCTTTTCCAGAAAGCATCGCACAAGGAGACCAACGACTAAACACAAATACTTGTAGTGAACGACTGCATTAAAATATAAATGGGTTCTGTAAATTTGATCCCACACGCTGTAGTCTCACTTTGTAGATAAACAAAAAGCTGTCAAACCACTCACCTATAACGCGGAGGTGGGTTCCCTTTTGCTTTGCAGTTAATAAACACCTGCTTATCATCAGTGCTCATTGGGAAAATACTGTCGCTAGGTTCCTGGGTGAAGACGGGACCATGGCGTGTATTCTCTGCAGAGAGAGAAAAAAAACAAGAAAAGTACAATAGGGAAAAAAAAGCACTCATTGCTCAGAAAACTGTGTGTGAACTTAACACCTATTATAATTAGCTGCCAACATGGCTCCTTGAGCAGATCCTGCATTTAATAAACGCTCTCGTGCACATGTCACGAGGCAGATAATACATTATGATGAAAGAGCAATTAACCAAAGATAACCCTCAAGCATTTTGGCTAACTGACTGAGTTTTTCTTCCTCCTCTCCCGTCCTCATTCTTACACATCCACATACACAGTTATGATCGCAAATCTGTGCAGCACATAAATACATTTGAGTAACACATGGCTGAAATGTTACTACTACCATTACTACTACTACTACTAATAATAATAAGAAGAACAAGAAGAAACAAAATGCATCATCATTAGTAATCATATCATTGGTCAACATGTTTTCAGTGTATACAGGTATATATGATATGTATTTCACTGGTGCTACTTCTATGTGTCACAATGCTTTCAACAGTGTACTGTGAAAGGAAATAAAATTTATCGAGGCGTATTTTCATATGCTTTAAAAAACATGTTACTTTACCTCGCAGCTGTACAGATTTCCTTTCCTTTTGATTTGAAATTTGATCCTTGAAACATTCCAATTTGTTCTGATTTCATGAAAATTGGATGAATAGTTTAGTGCCGAAAATTTAGCCGACAAAATGTATTTTAGTCATTTCTGGTCTCAAGCTGACAAAGTAGCATATCATAAAAATCAGAGTCAAACAACAATTTTAAGCATCTTTTTCAGTTTAAGTGGCAGAAACTGGTACACCACCTGGAAATCACTGGCTAGCTGGCTTCCTCCTAATGATATCACACACACTGTAAAAGATGGCAAACATTTCCCAAGCACAGCTGAAACTATGACTTCTGGCAAAGCAGCTTCTACTATTGAATCAATAGTCCAAATATAAAAGAGTGTTGAGCTTGTGATTATTGCAAACATGTTTTTGCTCCGTCTTTGGGGGCCGTTGAGTGCAGATTGATGGGAAAACATTTTTTATTAAAATGCCAAAAGACAACAAATACATGAAAGTACAGAAAAGCAAAACACAGAATCCAGTTTAAGCTGAATTACATGTCGAGAATAATTAGAAAGATGGACAAGTAACCCAGCTGGCTAACTGAATTATGTTTTATTTCATCTTTGCTTTAATCCAAGCAGGATGACTTGGTTAAGATGTTTACACGAGAGCCGCAGTAATCAAAGTAGTGCCCCATTCTGCTTATAATCTAATTAGACGAGCGCATGCAAAGCTGTATACATGTTGTTTGAGCATGCATGTCTGCTCCGTGAAGCTTGTTGTTTTGGTTTCCTCCAGCCAAACTATCAATACACAGGAGTAATCAACTGATATTGCACTAATTAGTCCCGTGAAATCTATCGTTTCTTTAGCAGATGCACGGCCACACTGTGGCACTCGCCCTCCCTCTCCACCGACCACGTGTGTCATATGCCCAAGCTGCACAGCAGCGCTGCTCCGGGGGGGAAAAAATTGTCCATTTGTCTTCTGGTGCACTTGAAAGGATGAGGTGCTTTTCTTTTATAATACAGTCTTTAACCTTGACTAGGACAAAACGCGCTCCCTCCCACACCATCATCACCATCATCCTAATGAGAGTGGGAGTCTTTGCCTCTGGTAAGGGCCTTGTTTCCCCAACCTCTGAGGGAGGTGCTTCATTTTTTTACCCTGTTTGCGGTGTCCTTTAAATTAAACAAATTAATGAACCTTTAACAGCGGGGCTATTTCACCTGGGAAACGATTGGGTTGGTTTGAGTTTGTGCTCGCGAACAGACCTGCCCTGAGAACACGCCAACTGGACTGACCACCAGCACAGATGAACACACACATACAAATTAACCTTAATTAGATTTCCTGGGAATGCAAGTGAATGTGCGCTCCGTAGTGAGCGCACATTCACTTGCATGTATGTAGAGTATAGCGTGCAATGACATGTGCATAACCCTCTATTCTCTGCTCTGTGACTGCAGACTACATTATGCGCCTCGGTGAAAATGCTGACTTGAGTCGAGGCTCTAAATCAATGGGAATGCAAGCATAAATAACAATACAATAGACCCCACTCCATATGCTGTATAAATTTAAATGTATTCCTTGATGCCTTGTAAACGGTTGGCTTGAGTTGAGCATACAGTATATTCTTCAAATGTGACTGTCAACACTAAATCTCTACGCTGCGCAGGTTGCCATGTTCAGAGCTCTTAGCGAGATTTTAATGCCTTAGCTGTAACTCATGCAGGTATTAGGAAAATAAAGTCTAACGCTCATCTGCTTTACTCAAAGAGCATCTCAGCACACTGCGAACCTGTGCTGCTGGGGAAGAGGCACAGAATAATTGAGTGTTGAGGAAAGAGTTAGTATGGATTTTTACAGTGCTCTGCCACAATTCATGGAAGTGGCAGCAGCTGGACATAAAGCAAGAAAATTGCATAATAAAACAGCGAGGCATAAAAAGACAAGAGACAGTGAGTCCCACACCGGATGCGAGTCTCTTTTCAAATGTTGGTCTTAACAATGATTCACATCATGAGTCTGAGGTGCTCTGAAAGGAAAATATGAACTCTGATTGTGGCTTAGCGCTATTATCAAAATTTCAATAAATTGATGCACAAAAGTTTTACCATTTCCTACTAAACACTGATTTTAATGAACAAATTGGATCAAATTGGTAGATTTTACCCACAAGCAAAACTAATAGAGTGATTTTTGAGGTCTCTATCTTTCGGTTTGATGTGCAATAGTAACATAAACACGCATTAAGAAAAGGGAAGCCCTTCCTTGCTCAAGATCCACTGTATTCATATTAGGTGTGTGTTATAAAAACGCGACTTCAATTGGCATCTCACCAGCAAGGCACTCTTTGAGTGACAGAAGGATTAACAGTTCCCATGGCAACAACATCTTCATTTTCCAAGGTCAAAGATTCTCCTTCTTCCCATTCAGTTGCCAGAGAGTGCAGAATATTTCCTGGGCAAACGCTCCTCCGTTTGGCTCTGAAAGAGATGGGAGGTAAATGTGTTGCTGTGAAGATGAGGAGATGCAGTCCACATCGAGCCTGCTAGGGAAGAGAAAAAAGTAATAAAAAGATGGAACTTGTGGAAAACCGGTGAGCCATTAATAATTCATTCAACCAAATAAGCAGAGCCAAAATCCCATGCCGAAAGGCCAGCTAGCAGTCGATGGGGGAGCTGATATTTGGTGTACACACTGCTACACTATCTCCAAGAGAAAGTCAAGCAGAAAAAAACCCCAAACTGTACAATATGTGTGGTAAGTTTATCACACTGATGAATGGAAACAGATATATTATTGGAGAAAAGCTTCAAACTTTTGACATTAACTTAGAATTAATAAGCAAAATTTTAATTGTTTGGGACTCTGTCGAGTCGGATTATGTGTAATAAAGAGGTAATAACACATAATGCTGCTTTTGAGTAGCTCTATTGTTCAACATATTGTATCTAGACATAACACCTGCCCTGTTTTTAAAATGATCAGTGGCTCAAATATGTAAGAGTCACACAGAAATATCAGCTGATTTATGCAGCTCCAAGGAGCATTTTAGTTTATTCCTATTTAGCTCCCTATTTTGCTCACACGTACCTTATTCATTAGTGGCTTCTTGCAAACACAAGAGGAAGGAGTTTTCAGGTAGCAGCTATAGCGGGGGCACAAGCATTTTAGAGTTGATTAGCTAAATATTTACCTCAGGAGACGGTGGTCTTGAATTTGTCAAATGAAGCGAACTTGTAATGAATGCTAATGTTGCTTCATATGTAATTAGGCATGTGTTTGCTTACAAGTTAAACATAACAACTAAATGTTAATAATATGCCAGTTTTGTGTTTACAGCTTGTTTTTCCTTGCAATGTAAATGTGTGGACAGGGTAGACTAATGATTTAAAGCTGTGTAAACAGAGCGTGACATCTTTGTGACATGCTATTAGCGCCTGTGTTGAAAGAAAAAGGAAAGATATAGTATAACTGCTATAAGGGTACATGAGTTTATGCTATTTTGTTGCATTATTGCCTTTAGTTTAGTTTTACACACTTTATATATATTTGAAAAGAGTTTTGTACATGTGTGAAGCTTCTACGGTTTTAAAAGTCGCAGTCTTTTTCTTTTATTTCATTTTATTCTATATTATATTTGGACAAAAGACGTGAAAGCTTCAGTGCTTCAGTCAAAAAGTAGTGCTTTGGGGTCATGTGACTAAAACAGTAAGGACAATGCTGTCATGCATATAGGCTACTTTTCTTACATTTGAAACAAACACATAATATTCTTTTAAATACTGAAAACAGGGGAATGAATTCTTCTCTGATTTATAGAACAAATTTATAGATTGGCAGATTTATAGATCAAATATTCAGAGTGAACATCTGTGCAAACTATGTGCTTGGAAAGAGTTGGTCATGTTGAGTCTTAGCCTGTGTGTGACCACAGTACGTGTTTAAATCTGACTGAGTTATGACTTGGAAATGAAGTTCAACCACTGATGCAAATTGTGACACTCGGTTACCGAGCTTCTTAAAGTATTTGTCTGCATGAGCTGTGTGTTACACATGGCTGTGTTGATAATGATTTAAATCAGCAGGTCAGACTAAAACAACAAACGTGATGTTTTGGATCACTGTCAGGAGGCTGCCTGTTCAACTTGCTAACTATATTTGACTCTCCGTTCATGGAAAGCAAAGCAGAATCCACAAAGCTGACACAGCATTTACACAACATGTACCTAAAAATGTACCAAATCGAACTCTGACCCCAAACATTATTAGACCGCCTGCCATATGATAAGAGATACGGATGTGTTGACCCCCCAAGATTTATTAAGTACATGTTTACCACACATTTTGCCTTCAAGAAAGTTTTACATTGTACTGACTAACGGTTAACACACTGTTTAACTTATAAAAGCTTAACTTGTATGTAAAAAACAAAACTCAATTAAAAAGAGTCAGAAAACCTGCCGAGTTCTTTTTTCCAGGTATAAGTATTTGCTCATTTTGTACTCTGCAGTAAAGAATGGCCCCAAACTCCTCTTGAACATGCAGTCTTGCTCTGCAGCTGCTTTAAATGCTTGTTTGACGTTGCTGCCAAAGGATTTTTTTTCAACATTATGTTTATTAAAGTTTTACATATATACATATATAAAGTACATACACAAACAAATTTACACAATAAACAAAACATAAGGTACATTCAATGAAAGCACTTGAGTCCATGAGACCTCTGACAGATTTTAAAGAATAATTTTCAGATTGCAGCATATGATTGTGGTCCTGTACAGGGAATAGCTAGGCTGTCCCTGTCTCACACAGCAAACCAGATAGATCTTTATTCCCAATATACTGGATGTAGCGCCCCCAAATTTTCTGGAAAATTTCTTGTTTATCTTTTAGAGTATATGTAATTTTCTCTAATGGTAAACATAAAGACAATTCTTTGAACCAATGTGAAATACTTGGTTTGCCAAGACTCCTCCACGTTAGAGCTATCACTCTCTGCCAAAGGATTTTTAACCAGTTACTAAAAGTGGGGGTTTTTTTCAGCAGCAAAGGGAATGTTTAAATGCTCTAAAAAAAATAACTAAAAGAAGAAAAAAAATCCTAAGAACCCCCCCAAATATCAAATGAGCATATTTTAACACATTTGGACTAAAGTTCAGGCAACTTGAAGTTTCCTGTTACGATGCAATCTACCTCAGATGAGATGTATTCCCGCCTTGAGTTGAGTAAAGTATAAACACTATACCCTCCTAGTTTCAAACAGATCTTTTCCTATAGAAGGGAAATGCCATAACCACTCGAATCAAGGTTCTTCTGCTACAGCTGTATTTATAAACCACTGTCAAATAAGAAAGTTCAACCACTGAGCTTCAACTGCTTCAAAAAACAAATTAAAATGAACTGTATTATTGTCAGACAACAAGTAAAATGAAAATGCATGACTGAGTGATCAAGCCTGTGGCAAAAAAAATTCTTTTTCTTTTTTTACTTTCCCTCTAAACAATATAATATTGAGGTGTCAACAAACAGCAATCGAGGTATTAAATGTGGTTTTGGAGAATTATTACATCTAATATCCAGTGTTTGATACATTTCCAGTGATTAAACAAAATGTCAGTGTTGTACAACAATGCCACAAAGGCAAAGAGGGAACGCATACTGAAAGCTAAACTGTGTTTGTATGCGTACAACACTAACTACAGTGAACAAGAACAGTTAAAACTTGTACATTCACCTTAGTTTTACTGACGATCAGGTTGACTGAGTGCTGCTCAGACAAGTGCAAACCACATGCACTCATGAGGAGCACATGGATGATAGTGTTATCTGCAGGGTTTCCTCGAGGGTAACTTAGCCTCTTGCAGTCTTCTTCTTTAGTAGTCTTCTGTGTAACTCAAAAATCCCTGCTACACAGCTTTGAGAAAATTTATTAGGGTAACTACTGTAAGGCGAAGTTTGTTAGACTGGCAATGTTGTTGTAAATTTTGGAGATAAATAAATTTGAAAACCTTACTTGAATCAACGATTGCTAGCTGCAGTTAATCAAGACAAAAAAAAAAAAAAAAACGGCGCTAAAACAGATAATGTCCACAAATCATGAATAGAAGAAGGGAGAATGGACGTGTAGGGAGGAAATGCAGTCAATTTTTTCTTCTCTCTATTATTTATTCTGAGAGAGCTCAGTAGTGTTCATCCAAGCTTCGTCTTGTCAGGCATCATCATTGATTTGGTTTCCACTTTTTTAACCTTCAGCCTTTTTGTTTGTCATCCTGCCCACAGCCTTGTCATGAGTCTCAATCAAATACGGAAGGACTGATCAATAAAAGTTGTGGTTGATGTCTTTCCTTATGAGACTCACTAGATTGATGCATTTCCTGTTGTGCAGAAATGCAATGAAGAAACTTTATCCATCTAACAACTGAAGCCAGTCTTTTGACCTACTTAGGCTTCTGAGGTGTGAAATGTTCCCTTCTTTCAATAAACTGCCTCGCGTTGTGCTATTCTCAGCCTACTTTAGAGTCTGAGGTAATTATATGTTGATTAAGGTGCTGGATGAAGAGATTCTAAATGAATGACACCAAGCTGCATATGGTAATTACAGTTAGATGCGAGGCTTTTATTTTGGCCCAGAAGACACTTTCAATCGATGTGAAATGTTTTCCAGACATTTTGTCAAAACGCCTATCTGTGATCAATGCTGCTATAGACCAGCACCTGTAAGTAATTCCTAATCAATATGTTTTAAAGTTCAGACACACTTGCTAAGTGCCATGTGAGCAGAACTCAGAACAAGTCAAATTAGACTTGGATGAAAACACTGAAAAAGCAGATCTTTTGCTTCTTTGCTTTTCACTGACAGTTACTACCGTGCCTTTTAAAGGTCTTGCTTAGAGAGTTTCAGAGATTTGAAAGCTCGTATAAGAAGATCTAGCTGCACTCTTTGAGGTATAACTTGTAGATAGGACTGCATTATCTATATTAATCCTCCCATCATTCATTTTTGCATGTGAGTCAAAGACAGGCCATTTGCCAATATAAAGATACCAGATTAGGAATTAGAGTCGTTGGTATTTCATGGATTGTGAGGATATGAAACCATTAAAGCCAATAGGAGAGGTTGCCTAACAAGCCCCTGCAGCCTAAAGTCATTAGTAGACTTGCTCTGCTCGCTGACAGATGTTAATTTATGTCGAGTTGTCCACTTTCACTTTTGGGATGATCAACTTTATTCTGTCCACTTGCAAACACCCTCGTTTGTTCACCATTCAAAGTCGGGCTCAAGGATTCTGGTCACATTTAGCAATAGACAGTAGCTATTTATGCGTAGTGCAGAGGCCCCAATCCCATAAGGTATATAAGTGAGGGAGCGGGCACTGTTCCTGTCTCAGACAGCACAAGTCTCTTTTAATGATGCATAGGTCCTTGGCATCCTCAGGGAGGATGTGTTTCTTGGTCACAGTCCAGAAATTTAAAGCAGTTGCTTGTGATCCCCATGATTAATTTATATACCCTAGAAAAAATACAATGGTAATAATTCTTGTGCCCAGTGGATGGTGGTCGCAGGTGTTGGAAATACCAAATGGGATGAGGCCAAGCTAATGGTGCCTGGAAGGGAAACTATCTGTCAAGGATAATCCCTAATACTGTAACACCCAGCATAGATAATGTCCTTTCCCCCACCTTTCTCCCTCCCACTGCCCATGATATTGAGATAACGGTGCTAAAATGATTACATGAGGAATGGGTACTGACACGGATAAATCTGTGTATCCAGAGTGAAGTTTTGCCTGGTTTAACATTTAGTGAAGATTACCTTTCCCACTCTGAAACAGCCAAACTAAGCTAAGAATAAAAGGTGGGGTGGGGGATGTCCTGTGAACTCCAGTGAACCACGTTCCACTTCATTACACTCTGAGTAATTGGTTAAATATGTGACTACAGAAATTAACTTTGCCAGCCTTGCGAGAGGTAATTAAGGCATTTTTTCCTCTTTTTTTGGAGCAGGGAGGACAACCAAGATAAACGCAACATTCAGCATCACACAGAGCCAGGTAAAGACTGCGTAATCATAGCACAAAGTACCAACAGCCTGAAAACACATCCCTGATTTCACTCACTTCCTGATTGTTCAGTAATTATATGGTACGCTAATGCTAATATCAACATATGCCTTCACTGTAGAGCTGTCGCTTCAAAGTCTTTGTTTTATCTTATCCAAGCTGTAAATATCCACAAACCCACCTGATCTCAGATTACAGTCCATCTTAAATCCCATCAGCCACAAGGGAGCGTGAGCAGTGCTGCAGCTCAGGTGGCAGACTGTCACTCATTGTACAAGTGCATAATACAAACACTGAGTAGGAGAAGAATATTGAAAGCTAACACCCTGCCAGTTCAATACAGACTTAGCAAACAGAACTGTACATGAAGTTAGGGCGTGGAAGGACCAGAAAGACCTCAGATGTGAGGTGAATACTTATAGATGCTCAAGGAAAGAAGATACAGAATTCTCAGCTGTCTTTTGTCAACTTTTGCTTTTCATGCGGCAGGGTTAGGCCATAATTTGTGATCAGTTGTGTAGTTGGAAATGTTCCTACCAGTTTTCTGAAGCTGAAGGTTTCAGATAACCTTACAAAGAAGGACAGAACCATCCTTTAAGCAGTCATGATTTCCTGAGTTGATTTTTTTTCTCTAGAGGACCTGAGCCATTACCCAATGAGGTAATGTCTGCTAGCTCCATTTTACATTTTTAAGAAACATCCGGGTTACGTTAAGTACAGCTCCTAAATGATGCTCGTGAGGCCGCTGAGGAGGTGAAAGATGCTAGAGCTCCAAAACTGCTGTAAAGTTAGCAAGCTAGTTGCAGCTAATGTGGTAAGGGGGGAATGCTACCAATATCAAATTGCCATCCATTGAGGTAAAGTCAGTACATTTAGATGTAAATCTACAGTAGGTTAAACACCTTCGGTACAATGTGATGAGTATGCACAACCTTAAAGTAAAGGGGTGTTTACTTTTAGTAAAATACTGTGATTGGTTACTTTTCTCAGTAACACTGTAACATCAACGCTAATACTGGCTTTAGCTTTCATGTCCCGCAATTGGGGTGAGAAATATAGTAAAACTTCAAAATAATATTGCTTTATATGTACTTTTTTCATGTCAGTCATGTCGTAATCTGGTGTAATCTCAGTTTCGCTCTACTGTAAGCATAGCTTGGGTGTGCATTTTATGCTGTGATAATTAATGTAAATTGTTTTTACTGGATGAATTAAAATTAATATCATTTATCAATACTGTATGTCTGACAGATGGTTTGTATCTCACCTTGCTACAACAACTCAACAATATTAGAGTAAAACATATAATGGGAAATATGGAGGAAGAAAATGAGGTGTGAGGATGGGGAAACTGATTTAAGCAACTTTATATTGGGTTTCTTTACTATTAACGAAATGTTTCTATCACAATTACACATTGCTTTATATAATTTGTCATTATTGTGGCCTCTTATCCTAATAATTTAATATTATCCAGATATATACATTTTAGTTACCAAACAAATTTCTGGGGATTATGTTGGTAAACAAGTTGTTTTACTGAAATACAACTACACTAATATTTTTTGGGGGGAAATTGTATTTTAAATAGACTTACCTTCACATTTAATCTGCAAACTAGCTCATCAGGGAAGTAAAGTTAGAAAATAGCCCCTTTTGACTAGCATAGCAACAACAACATTAAAGTGTCTTTATTTATTGACTGCATGTTTTAGACTACATGTTTTTACTTCTCCAAACCTAAAAAGTGTAATACTTTAAATACTTAAAAAATAGTAAATTGAGAATTGCTAGGACAGAACATACAGATATGGCTAGATTATGCTACCACAGTTCCTTTACCTGGAAAAACAGTAATTTATAGTCAGTCAGTCATTTATAGCATGCAATAAATCACAAAGGCCAAAGACAAGCATGTTTCACACTGATTGAATACTCACAGGAAGTAGAGTCTGCTTGCTCTTTCCTTCACAGGTAAGACACAATCAGTCCTTTGGCCAGCTAAGAAAAAAAAACAGAGGAAATGTTGAGTGATTGTAATAATACTTTCATGACAAGAGAATTCAAACTGAGTTTAAATTCAACCATACAATCTGCACAACCAAACAGGCTATTCCTTTAAAATCCCCTAGATTGAAGGCACAAAGTGATACAAGATTAATAAGTGATATGTTTCTAAAGAAAATGTACATCGGAGAGGTGCTGCAAATAATTATGTGAGGGGAAAACCTTCAGATATATAGATCTGCAGGAATCAGAATAAACGCTTTATCCTGTCACAATGTTAAATTCTTTTTATGATTATATTATATGAAAATAATAATTTTGCTGCTCGCAGTAGGATGGCTAAAACAACAATTCCTCCTTCGGCCAAATGTAATATTCGTTCATGGTGTTTTTTCAATCAGCATTTAAAAATCAAACAGAGCAACTGTTCCTTTGTTGTACAATAAGTTGTGAATACTGATAGATTGGATGCATTCCTATAGTGTCCTTGTTTCTATAAGTGATTCATTCTCTAGCTCAAGTGAGCCGCTTTAGTTTTTTTAGTTTAGTTTTCAGAGGGTGGAAATGTCAAAATAATTCTGATCTTTTCTTTGTTCATTATGTTTAATGTAAAGACTGTAAAGTTAAAGCTTAATAGGTCAGACTGTTTATAATATGTGATATGTTTCTTTCGTTTAGACATGACCATTTGTGTTTGCTCTAATAGTAGTCATGTACAAATTTTGTATATTTTACAAAACACAATTAAGTTGATCAGTGAAATTACTGAAATACTACTTTTTTGACTGTTAAACAAAAGTATACAGCAATCATGGAAAATGGAAAATATTCCAACATGTATGGAATTGGGTTTGTATTAAGTAATATCCATATTAAGTATAGCTTTTCCAGTTGAAAGAAAAGCATTTAGAGATTTAATGAAAACGAAAATTGCAGAGAATTTTATTTTTGTTTTATTAGTACTTTTGGTGCTTTTAGTAGTACTAATCTTTAGGTCTTATTGTCACATATATAGTTATTTCACAGATCATCACATTAATTATTTGGTCTATTCATCTTTATTGACTCTAATGTTTCCATAGCTGCTGTGTAATAATGAATAATGAAAAATAAATAAGAAATAATGAAAAAAGGAATGAACAGAACTAGCTAATGTAAAATAGCAATGAATTCCACAATTTGGGAGATATTACTGTTTATTAGCTGATCTGAGCGACAAGGAAAGGGGGTGCAGTGCAAGTACAGCAGCTCTAAGACATAAGACAGGGCAAGGCTATTTAAGGACTGAAAAACACACAAAATCATTTAAAAATAAAGCCTAAAATGGACAGGCAGCAATCTGAATAACAATAAAACATCGGTAATATTCTTCCATATTCTAGTCAAAAGTTGGGCTGCAGCATTTTTGCACCACCTGAACCTGAGACCGGCAGGACTGGCTAACACCCACATAGAAATAGTTACAGTAATCCAACCAAGTTGTGATAAAAGCATGACTGTGAAAAAGAAATTGGTGACAGAATCAGAATACTTTTTTAATCCCTAAGGAAATTATGTGGGTTACAGTTGATCCAAGACAGTAACAGACTAAACTATTAAAATAATACAATTTATTACAGATTTTACAAATTTAAGAAATAGCACTAATATATTAAAAAATGCTCAATTATAAATATCAAGAATTAACAGAGGTGGCTATCAAGAATATTGACAAAGAATATTACAGAGGTGGAATATATATGATTGATATTTGACTCTAACCTGTGAACTTTGTCATTCGCTATTTTACTGTAGAGCATGTGCAAAAAGGATGTAACTATTGCAGTGTTTACAGTGTATTAGGAGTTGTACAGGCAGACTTATATGCATCCCCGTGATAAATCCTTACTTTTCACATGCTGCTGATAATAAAGTGCACTTCATTTACTGATCATCGGCAAGTGTGATCACTACTACAAAAGAAGTTGTTTTAGCAGTTTGCAAGTCTGGAGCACTGCGGTATGTGTTGACACAATGCCACATTTTCCACAATTCCCAAGAAGTGGACGTGCCAGCAAATTTAGAAAAAGTTCTCAGGGAACCTGCAAAAAACCCCAAGATCTACATCTAACAAAACAGTCCTCAGTCAGCAAGTTAAATGTTAATGTTCATGGCAGTAGAATTACAAAAGACTGGACAAGTATGGCTTGTTGGTAAGAGATGCCAGGAGAAAACTTCTTTCTAAATAGGACATGGCAACACAGCTTAGATTACAAAGTTGCATCTATACAAAAATGCAAAAGTTCTGGAGCAGGCACGACCAAAGTGGAGATGTTTGGTAGTAATGCACAGAACCATATTAAGCAAAAACCAAACAGAGCATGTTTGCACAAATGGAGGAGATTTACACCATCACTACCAACAGAGGTGAAGATTTTGGTCCAGTCTGCACTCATGAAATCCTGTAGTGGGATCTCCAGAGAGATGCATGAATGAATGAATGCCTGGAAACCTCTGTCAATTGGAGCAAAACTACAAGGAAGAGTGGGCCAAAATTCCTCAACAATGGCTTTCTTCAAGTTATTGCTATTAAAGGTTGTTATAAGATACTGAGTCATGGGCTGTACTTTCTTTTTCACAGGACTGTAGGTTCACAAATATCAACTAAATTCCGTGGGCAGTAGCAACCATAGGCTTTATGATACTTTGTAGCACCTCATTTAGCTTTAAGCTTGTGTCAATGGCTGTGACCCATTTTAGCTCCTACCTTTGTGGAACAACAATTACAAAGGTGTAGTCATAGTATGAATGAGAGCTACTGTGCTGAGCAGCTGCCCCCTTCTCCACATATGACAGCCCACACAGAGGATTGAGGGTAACATTAAATAGGACATGTTTTGCATTAACAAACACTGGTCCCACTTTCCTGAATGTGAAAATACATTTCTACAAGAGATAACATTTGTAAGGAGGAAAAGTCAGATATCACAAACACGTGCTTCGAGACACTGCAGAACTAATCATAATGACCTGAATGTCTGCACAGGCACCACAGAGGCCATTTACTCAGTGCAATTTGGTTTCCAGCAAGACTCCTGCAGAGCCATCACAAAAAGACTGATTGATTCTGGAGCTGGACAGAGCCTTGCTTGCCCTGGCCTAAATAATAATAATAATAATAATAATAATATGAGGAAGAGCAACCAAAAGGGAAAGAAAAACACTGCGAACAGTAAACTGCAAGCATCAGAGGTGTCTTTTCCTTAAGTAAAAAAACTGGAAACATTTTTAATTTGAGAATGATTTTGTTTAGAACTAACAGGTATTACACAAGAGATATACTTGAGGAAAACACAGAGAGAAACAGCTTCCGTTGGGAACTTGTTTAAAAGCGTGGAAACCTTTCAAGAAATGAAATGCATTGAAATTCAAGACTCAGCTCACTGTAATGAAACTTACTAGCTTATGCTCTAAAATTGTCTGCATAAGCACTCAATTGTTGTTGCTTGCATCATTTAAAATGGAATTTTCCTGGGATAGCATACATTGGGAATATCTTGATTGGTTTTTTGATTAAATTATACCTACCTGCATCTTTTTCTTTAAAGATGCCAGAGATGTCTACACTATAAATATGTATCCGCTCAATCCTGTTTAAGTAGGAATAGTATTATCTGGGACTTCCAATAATTTTCTTACAGCTGTATCTGTCATTGATATGATCATAATCCAGTACAAATCTACAATGTTCTTAATTTTTAAATTAAACGTTTGACGGTAAATGACCAACCTTTTCTTATGCCAAACACAGAACTTCTCGTATTATATTAGTCCAGTGGGAATCACCATCTTTGTAATTTTCCTCTTTTATGATGCCTCAATTAGACTGTAAAAAATCCAGTCATATGGAAATGGCAGATGTGTCAAACCACAAAAACGATCTCCATGGCTACATTATGGATCAGTGAGTGTTGGTTTACTTAACCTTTCTTCCATGAGGTTCTTTTAGTATATGGTAAGCAAGAAAGTCTTTAAGTGGTGATGGGGCTAGGGTCCTCCAAATCCCCCAGCTACAGGGCTGGTGGTTTGATCTGACAGACTGGTCCATCTTTGAACAGCAGGATTTAGAGATCTTCACACAGTCTGTCCTGCTGTGTAGAGAATGTGACAGCAACCAAAACCATCCAGATTTTTCCTAACCGAAAATCTATGTGGTCAGGAGGAGACTGAGAGTGGTTAACCCCAGGAGAGCTGCTAGCCCCAATGGCATCTATATCCCAGCATACTGCTGCAGGGATCCTCACCAGGCTGTTCAACCTCTCCTTGACTCATGCCACCTTTATCACCTGTCTGAAGGCCTCCACTATCATTCCCATACCCAAAGAGCCTGGAATAGACAGTCTCATTGACTACAGACCTATAGCCCTCATGTCTGTAGTCATCAAGTGTTTTGAGTGCATTAGAGACCATCAACCCCCCTCCCCCGACCCCTACCTGTTTCCTTACAGAGCAAATCGGTCCACGGAGGATACCAACACCATTAACCTTCACAAAGTGAGCTAAGTGAGGATGCTCTTTGTGGACTCAGCCTTCAACACCATAATCCCAGACATTACTACCAACTGAACCACCTTCTGATCCCCACTGCCAACTGCTCCTGGATCAAAGCCATCCTCACCAACTGGCCTCAATCAGTCAAACTCAGACCCAACCACTCTAATGTCCGTACGTAGATGACACCACCGTGGTTGGGCTCATGTCTGATGGAGATAAGACGGCGTGCACTGGTGCTCAGAAAATAACCTGAAGCTGAGGGACAGACAGGTCCACTTCCCACTCATTATGAATAGAGAACGGGTGGAATCTGTCTCGACCTTCAGATTTCTGGGCACCCTCATCTCCGCTGATATCACCTGGACCATAACACAAACTCCCTAAAGAAGGCCCAGCAGCAGCCGCTCTTCCTCCCTGTCCAGAGGGAGAATAACCTGGACCAGAAGCTGCTGCTGGCCTTCTAACGTTCCTCAGTGGTTTCCTACTCTCTGGGTGTTTGGTAAGCAGGGTGTCATGGTCCGGGTGAGCACGGGGTTTTTCCACTCCGCTGGGTTCTACCTTCAGGCAGAGACTCCAATCAGCTTCCACACCTGGTTCCAATCAAGTCACCTGCATATAAGACCAGCATTCACAACAGACCTCTGCCAGATCTTCTGCTAACCCATGTCAGTGCTAGGCTGCGAACCCCTTGTGAGAACCCTCAACTACTGCTTTTCCCTCACCGTGTTTTTCTTTGTCATAGGACCCACCTGGCAGTCACGTTTCCCGAACTACTCTCATCTCCGCCTGGACGCTGGTTCTGTCATCTGGTTTCTTCCTCTCCACCATCAGACTACACCTGCCTGCCTCCCTGCCAAGTCCCTCACTCCACGCATATTCTGGATCCTCTCTGGACACTCCTCACCCGGAACCCCCTGGACACCCCTTCCTCGCATGACACTTTAAACCTGCAACGCGTAAGCCCTAACCTCCATAGCCTAATCCTGCAGCTGTGATTCACTGGACTGCCACTGACTACTTGTCTCTTCTCATTATAGTGACTACGTACCTCCATCCAAGCCGCTGCCCCTTTTTTCCATCCGTGAAATCCAGCACCTAGCCATAGCACTCAGTTTCATGTTCACAGTTTGGCCTCACAGTTCACAGTTCATAGCATTTCATAATTCATAGCATTCATAGTCTCCTGTTGTGTAATTTCACTAGACACTTGTAAATAAAGCACTGTGTTCACGCCCGTTTGCCTCCCTCTGTGTCTGCATTTGAGTCCACACCCACAGCCGGGCCCTCTCGGCCGTAACACAGGGGCCACAACTGAGAACAGGAAGGCTGTGCAGAGGGTTATTAACACTGTCCAAAAACCCTACCCTCTGCCACCCCTGGAGGCCATCGCCAGATCCTCTCATCTCAGGAAAACCAGGGCCATCACAGATGATCCCTGTGCTCACCACCTGTTTGACCCGCTGCCCTCTGATCGACTCCTCAGGTCACTTAGGTCCAACGCCTCCAGACTAACAAACAGCTTCTTCAACTGGGCCATTCGAACTGTCAGCAAATACTGAGGCCCCCCCCCCCCCCACACACACACACACACACACTTCATCAATCTGACCCATGGTCTGAGTAATCCCCATCAATCAGGCAAGTCACGCACACCAAGTCTTTTCTTTGCACCAATTCCAAGCACTTTGGAACTCTTTTGTTCTCTAATGTGTGCCTTTCTCTTATTTTTGGGTATATTTCTCCTGTTTACTATTTATTCCTGCTGTCTACTATATATTTTATTCCAGCACCTACAATTTTGTTGTACATGTACAATGACAATAAAGGTCTATTCTATTACATTTTATTCCATTCTATAATGAAACAAGGCCAGAAATAGAACATTTATTCATCATCAGTGAAAATTCATCCACATCAACACAGGGCACTGGCTAACTGAGACACCTATGCAAGCTAATTTATTTCTGTGATAGGCAGGAAAGACTAGTTAGTTTCAAAAATCTGGGGAAAAATTGTATAGCTCTCCCACACCTTTCATCCCAGCAGGAACAATTTTCTCTTCCTGCTCTCTGCCTGTCTCCAAGTAAGAAGTCAGTGGTGGCTATCTCCCAAAATCTGTGATATGTTCAATCCTATATCCCGCTCTCCCTCCAAACTTTCTGACTCATTTCCAGATTCAAACCAGTGCCTATAGCTATAAAGAAAAAAAACCTGTAGACACAATACACCCCAACAACACACTAGTATTCTGTCTGAGTTTTATCCTAGGTGATATTTAGGGTTAAGTTTAAGATTAAGTCGCTTAATCAGTTCCCTGGTGTTAAAATTACTCAGGTTTCTCAGGTGAAACTTAACATGATTTAATTAACACATCAAATTTATGCCTCTCTGCAAGGTCACAAATCTGACTACATTTCTCTGACTGTAAATCTATCCAAGTAGTTGTTTCACACCTGAAACTGTCTGATAATGTCTAAAAACAATGCTCGAAATTGTGCACTTTAGCAGTTGTGTGACAACCAAGGATGCACAGCCCTTTCTTAATCCCAAGATATCTACTACAGCTATTTGGATAAAGCCCATGAAGTCTGAAAGATATGCACAAGGTTTCCTTTGATATTATTGCATTGACTAAACGGTAGTAACCAGATCGAAAAGCAGCGCACATTTCGGTACTTCATTTCGGTACTTTTTTTTTCCTGAGATGTGATACACTTTAGATTTTAGCCAATCATTTTACGTTTCTGAGGATAGTAGGCGGGCCCAGGTACGTACGTTCTTTTAGAGCAGAGCTACAGATTAAAAATGCCCAAGACAAAGCGGTCAAAAGTCTGCCTGTACTTCACAGCAAAAGATGCAAACTCAGCAGCCTGCAACAAGTGCTTTAAGGTGATACTGTGATACTGTGCAAAGGAGGTAACACCTCAAATCCGATGAAACACCTGGCGACGCATAGCGTTTTTTTAAAAGCCGAGAAATGCACCGTATTTGATAGATTGCTGCGAGACCTCACACCGTGCACATCTACTGCGGGTGTGGTGCTTGTTATCGGACCCGGAGTTAGCAACATCCCCCACAAACCCGAAGAGTAGAGTCCTGGCCCCTAGCCCTGCCAGTGTAGCAGAAATGATAAGGATGATGATGGCAGCAGCAGCCGTTCTTCTCTGTGTGAGAAGCTAAATGGTGTTTGTGTGTAATTTACGTTCTGTAGGCTAACCACGTTATTACATTAATGCATGTAAGGTGAACTACCAAACACCGTCGTAGTTACATGAGGCTGTCTTCTTGTTTGATGGCAGGTGCTCCCTTCACCCTGGCCAAAAAGGCTAAAATGACCAAAGAAAAAGTGGAAAACAGTTAAACATGAGAGGTTTTTGGACAAAGTTTGTGTTTTTTTCATTGTTTAAGCACTGCTTCCAGCCAAGAGTGATACCATATATGCCCCATAGCTGCAGAAAAGGCTAACATTGTTATCTTTTTACAAAAAAACAGCTAAACATGAGAGGTTTTTGGACAAAGTTTGTTTTTTGCAAACATGCAGGTTTACATGTTAAACAAATTTCTTCAAGACAAAGCCTGTTGCATGTAATTTAATTTAATTTTAATTTTAATGTGCAAAAGATTAAAACTCATAATTTTTTTTAAAAAAGATGCTTTCCATTTGGTTCAGTTTTAATATGATGCATTATGCATAAAAAATAGAATTGGGTTGAAAGGTCTGTAGCTTTATTACGTATTCAGGATGTGTATCATGTTTTTTTTAAAATTAACTAAGTAACTAATTACTTTTAAAAATAATTAATCAGTAAATAACGGGATTACTTTTTTGGAGAAGTAATCAGTAATTAGTTACTAATTATTTTTTCAAGTAACTTGACCAACACTGTTAATAACTGGGAATGCCTATGCCTATGACTGAGATCTAAGTTGGATGTCTCACTTATATTGGGTAAAATTATCTGAAAAATAATTTGCCTTGCTATGTGGTACAGAAAGATTTTGGTTTTGCTTTTTTTTTTTTTAGCATCTAATAAATCTGTTTGTGTGTTTCATCTGCAGAATTTGTAGATGCAGGTTGCTAACCAAGATTGCTTTGCTTTGGTTGAAATATGGTCAATTCTTGTTCCCAAATAACAACAAGAGGCTAATGTTTAAGAAGAACCCAACAGGTTATTATAGTTAACTAAAAGTAAACTAGATCTGTGATTTAGTTATTGGCGTGGCTGTAGCTCAGGTTGCAGAGCAGGTCAGCCACTAATCAGAAGGTCAGTGGTTCGATCCCAGACTGCCTCCTGGCTGCATGCCAAATATCCTTGGGCAAGATACTAACTCCATGTTTGCCTACTGGTGGTGGTCAGAGGGCCCGGTGGCGCCAGTGTCCGGCAGCCTTGCTTCTGTCAGTGCGCCCCAGGGCAGCTGTGGCTACAATGTAGCTTGCCATCGCCAGTGTGTGAATGTGAGCGTGAATGACTGAATGTAGTGTGAAGCGCTTTGGGGTCCTTAGGGACTAGAAAAGCGCTATACAAATGCAGGCCATTTACCATTTCTTTTAGAAAACTAATAAAAAAATTAAATACAGTAAATATCCTTAGTTTCAGTACCTGTTGGTAAATAAATATTACAACTTGCCTGATGAAGCATTGATGGGCATGTTTATTGCGACCCTGTCAACTTACTGCAGAAGCTGAAGTAAGTTGCACCAGTATTAATTGGTTCAAGGACCCTGGAATGTACTTTATTTCTTCCTTGCTCACTATTTAAACTTCTTGGTTTTAAATATATTATCTCCCCCTGCTGGTAATGCAAATTCTGCATGCATGTCCATTTCATGCTTGCATGGGAGAGGCAAAACGTGAAATGCACATGGTGGATTGGCCTGTCTGCACGCTTTGTCATCATACTGCGTTGGGTCGTACCCATAGTCTACGGAGCTCCCGGTGGATATGGTGTACACCTCACCCCTGGCGTCGTTACCCGCCTCTCAATTTTAAATACACGTAGACATTGAGGGCTATCAGGAGGGACTATGCGCTTACCTGCTGCTCTCTGGCAGGTAGCTCCATGCCCTCCTGGGTTTTAAATGCACCTTAGAACACACATGCATCAACACTACAATGAGCGGGTGGAGGGAGGTTTGGAGTCTTCTCTCACCCCCATTCTCTGCGACCTGCTGGAGCGGGGGGGCTAGGAGGAGGAGTTGGCCGTCCGACTGCGGTCTGGAGTGTGGGGCCTCCCTGCTGCTGCGGAGTCGGGGCGGTCTGCCTCTCCCCACCGCAGGGAAAAGAGTAACACCACCTGGGTCTGGGTGCAGTTCCCCCCTCCAGGGGCAAGGGTACCTAGACCCGGTTCGTAGATAACGCTTGGGGAGTGTGATCGTGTGTACAGCGTCTCTTTATGTCTGTCTCCACGTTGGTTGAGTGTGGAGTAAGTGCATATGAGAGCATGAGGGTGGGAATGGATGTTTGTGTCTGTGTGTGCGTTGACATCGGTGCGTTGGTGGTTCTTTGTGTCTGGGGATGGGCATCCAGGTACACACCGGCTCACTCCTTGGCGGCTGCTTATCGGGGCCTGGAGCCTGGGGCTCGCTCGGGCCACTTCGGAGGTGGGGTGCCCCCGGCCTCTCGGCCTGGGGCTCGGTCACTCAGGCACAGCTGGCTGCCAGCGGAGCTCACGGGCGCGTCACTGCAACCCCCCTGGCTTCTGCTCTGCGGCTGCTGAGTGACCCCTCATCTGGGACTCTCCTCAGCTCTTTCCGGGACAGTGGCGCGGCTGCCCCTCTGTTGGTCTTTCTTGGTCTCTTGTGTTCTGGGGGCCTCTGGATGTCTGGAGTTTTGATCTCCTCCATACCTGCTTCATGCCCTGGAGGACGGGGCTGTGCCCCCCCCCCCCCCACACCCTCTAGCAGATCATTACATGAAGGAACCTTTTAAAAAAACAAGCGCGTCCATGCTCACAGGTGTACACACGGGTGATCACACCCACAAACTACACCCTTTTTGGCTCCTACCTCAAAGCACACTGTGTTCTGTTGATCTTATGTGCTGCACAATAATGTTTAATATTTAGTATTTACTGTCATATTCCCATATATCATTGTGATGTGGTTTATTCTATTACTCTTGTTCTCTTCTGCTTGTTTTCTTTTTTCTTTCTCAACAGGTGATCCAGGTGATCGATAGATGCATTTTTTTTTCCTGCCCATTCTGTTGGTTTTTGTTTTTTGCCCTTCTCCCCCGTCCCTCTTCTCAGCTGTTTCTCTTTCCCTCTTTCTTTCTCCCCTTCTTTCCCCCAGTCAAGTCTGTCCCGTATTCAGCAATTGAAAATAAAATAAACAATAAAATGTGAATCAAATGGACCATTACGGCAAGGCTGGGATGGTCAATTTGGTAAAGTAAATCCGTTGGGCATCTTTCTTTGCCTTTAGACAACAATTCTGATGGCAAAAGAGCCAAACGGGACAGGCACAAAAAAGAAAAAAAGAAAAAAGGATATGGATATGTTAAACCACACACCGTCATAGAGACTTGCGAGTGCTATTAGCAAGGGCACTTCATGTTCCCCATAAAATGCCATTGCTAACATAGATAAAAAAAATTAAAAAAAACAATACCTGAAGAGGGTAAGTGAAGGACCCTTATTAATCAACACTCTGAGACACTTGACTTTCCACAGAACTCAAGTTCTTCAGTTCAACGCTTTAGAGTCTGTTCCTGGTAACCATTTATAAAAGAGCCTCAAATGACTCAAGCACAACTGCTTAGGTAAGGTAGCAGAAGAGGAGCCTATACTAATACACCTGGCTATGTAAGTGTGAATGAAATGATATACACTCCAGATGGGTTGTCAATCCATCACAGAACACATATTTCAAAAGTGATCAGCACAACCAGATGTGTTTTCACCCAGCAAGATATTTAGAACTGTTTGTCTATAGACATTTTCAACTGACACAAGAAATCACAAATGCCATTTCATAAATAATCAAAGAATTCTTGCAATTAGTCATAATGACAAAACGATCATTGTCTTACTGTCCTTGACTATAACAGTGATTCAGCATGCATAGGGAAGTCTGAAAAGAGACTTTGCATTCACTATTGCAACACAGCGTATGGTCGACCTGGATGAAAATAGATTCTCTAAGGAAGAGTGCATTTTATCATTCTGGCAGCAGCAACAGGGGTTTGTTTTGAATAAGTAGAGGAATACTTAACATGTATAACAAGGCACCCTGGCTATCCAGACAAGAAATACAGAGACTCTGACTTCATCACCACAAATCCAACGGAACAGGTACCAACACATAAATAAATAAGCAAATCAAGGACAAATCAGGTTACTTTTCCAATGCAGTGAGTGAAAATATTTTAGATTGTATGTGAGAGCACAAATTCAGAAAATGAGTCATTATCCATTATAGTGTCAGCATGCATCTGTGTTCCTTCGTACATCCAGCTGGTAATTTTTATTGTATGTGACGCTTTAAACATTACCTTCAAACAATCATACACTGTATATAAGATGCCTCTGATCCTGAGCATCCAGATAGTGCTTCAGATTGTTTCTCTGAGGCCTGCTGCTACAGTATGTTGCACAGATTTTGGAAACGCAAACTAGAGGCATTTCTAATGTTTTCAGTTGTAAATCATTAGTATTAGAATTATTAAAAAAGTGTATTTTACAGTATATTTGCTGTAAAACCAAAAATACATTAAAACAAAACAAAAAAACCACTCAGTTCCTTTATCTCTGCATGCAATGAACATTTATTTCAGTTCCTTCTTCCCATGCGTAGGTATCACATGGACTGCTGGAAACCCCACTAAGTGCCTGCAGCAAGAGAGTCGCATTACAGCAGCTGTACAGATTATGAATGATAGGGAAACTCTTTTCCCATTCATTAAAGTGCCACAAATGAATAATTCATGGTTTCAAATTTCGGGCTTCTAAATATGCAGCCATATTGCATGAGGCCTTTCCTCTCCATTTGATTGTTCCCAGTACAGGTTTTCCAGTGGGTTGGGCTCAGTTGTCAATTTAATGCAAAATACAATGGAAAGTCTCATTTGTCAGGTGACACAAAGAAACAGATAAAGCAAGCTAAAGTCATCACCAGAGGGTCTATTAGTCTTTGGATAAATGAGACATTTTAGCAACAAAAAATACAGTGAAGTAAACATATTTTGCTCTTGGCTCAAGCTATTATTTGTCAACCAGAACAGTAATGGTGTTGGTATAATCTTTTATAAAATGTTTTACTCAAAGTAAATATCGCTCAAAGTAATAAAACACCCACAAGAATTTCACAGAGCTGCACAGAAGTGCTAATTCAAGGCAGTAACACTGCCATGCTCATATCTTCCTTTTGCCCTGCAGATATCTTACATATTAACCTTGACCTCTGCATTATCTGCATAAACATCAAACACCCTGAAGGGTCCGTATATTCAAGTTTTGACTTTCTTATTAATGCAAGACATAAACCAGCATTTTGGGGTGGCAATGAACAGTTGGTCAAGATGTAGATTTATGCTTTATTTATTTATTCATTTTGATGTTGTCATTGCAGAACACAACTAAAAATTAAGACGAGTACATTTATCACTGTGATGTAACAGTTTTTGTATTTTTATTCATTTTTTTAGTGAGCCAGATGTTTTGGTTTGATCTGTAGGCACAGTTAACATGAGATAGGCTGTTAGAATATATGCTAAGTAACCTGTTCTGGAAAATGAATAAATTAAGTCATTTAAACACAGATCAGGCAGTAGTGTTCTTTGCATGGTCAGTTTTAAATAAAAAAGTGTTTTTCAGCCCATGCAGCTACTTCCATGTAAGTGTCCTGCCTATTTTTATTGCAGTGCCACCTGAGTGCCTGGCTGTGCAGTTCTGGGTTTTGTCCTTGTTTCTTGCATACAGAGATCATGCAAGACACACAGATGCCACAGATAATGAAATCCCCAAGTTCTTTGCGGTTCTATAATGAGAAATGTTTCTTTTTATAATGTGAAGCATTTCTTTTCCACATATTCTTTCAAAGAACATTGAAACCCTGTCCATTTTTACCTCTGGGAGACTCTACGCGGTGCTCTTATTTTGTTATTAATTGTTTTATTGGCAACACTCAATATTTGTTTCAATATTTTATGCTTGTCCTTTGTACCATTTGTTAATAAATATATGGTGATTTGCAAATCATTACTTTTTGTTTTAATTCTATACAGAATCACAACTTTTTGGCGAAACAAAGTCGTACTTAGTTATTAACATTGTAGTGAGATCACTAAATGCAAGTTGAAACGGATCGGTCTTAATGAGGAACACCTAGAGAGTCATCCAAATATACATTTCCCTCCACACGGCCGCTGTTGTTCTGGTTTGGCAGCTTTGCTGCTTGTGTTCATTCTAACTTCTTTTATGAGTCTATTATAAACTTTATTCGAGGATAAAAGTTCAATAAAGTTACTTTACTGTGTTTTACATTAATTGGAAACTAATAGATACAGAGAGACTTAACAATGTCTTAATAAACACACACATAAATGCATCTCTGACTGACTAATGTGGAATTTAAAAATCCAAGGATGTCTATGTAAATATTCTTCTTACTCTGACAATTACCTTGTAAGCCTGAATTACAGCACTTAAGAAGTCAGGTAATCAGAAGAAAATGGAATAACAATGTCGCCAAAACCAAAATCATCTGTATTTCCTCAGTTAGGCACACAGAAATCTAAATGAAAGCGTTTCAGCGAGCACCTTGGAATATTTCACCCATGAAAGAAAAGCTGAGGCAGCCTTGGGAAGAAAAACTGTCCACTGAAAATTACAGTTCTCAGTGTGAGCGATGGCAGCTCTGTGTGTGACACCAAAACAAATTTTGCTGTAGAAAAAATAAGAGCCTCAATCATAAATTGCTGATGCTGTAACACCCACATCATCATGCCATACAGTATCATCACAGCTACTCAGGCTTCTGTCGACACTGGCTGGGCAATTGCAGCTGTCAGTCACCTAAATAATGTGGGAGATAGTGGTGGTATTTCAGACAATGGAGAGGGATTTTATCATCCTTTCTCCAGTAGGTCATACAGAAAAAAAGAAAAAAAAATTAGTATAGGTGGGGTGCAAGCAGCAACTGCTGTTCTTGACAGGGCTTTGACTGAGTATTGTCATGAAAGAAATGAAGTTCATGGCTGTCTGATCACCCTTCCTGACATCATGGGAGTGAGCCTACAAGGAGCTTGCTCGAGCTAGGAGCCTCACAGCTGGGTACTGCAGCAGAAAATATGAAGACCCCCCCACAATACGGTTACTACATAAAAAATTCATGCCATTTTGTTGCTTCCACGGTTGAATCTCTTCAATGGTTCCAGTGGCGGCTTGTTGGAAGAAGCTTGATAAAGAGAAAAGTCTGCTCTCACTTCTCAGGAGATTTGTAGAGTCAGTCTCTGTGAGAGCCTGCAGGAGGGATCTGCACGCCCCCACTTTGAGCTAGCATATAGATCATGCTGGGTTTTACGTCTGGTGTTCTTTAACTGGTGTCTGGTTCTTTCATGTGCATTTCATATGTTTGCACCAGTGCTTAGATTAAATCGCACCACATCTAATAAGTTGTTATGAGAGAAAGCGAGAGTTTCAGAAGGAAAGATTACTCCCTACAACCTGTGCAAAGGCTCAAGTCTAAGTTTTAATTTGTAAGGATGATGAGGCCTTCAAAGCTTCTTAACACAACAAAGACCAGTGGATTTAGGGTCTAACAGATAGTCAACATCAGCTGATAGCAGTCCTTCTGTTTAGCACACAAACACACACACATTTCTCCATTGTGTATGAATCATCCTGGCCACAAAAGCTAAAACTTAATTTAAACAATATATTGAAAGAAAAACACTTTTCACATTCACTAATCTGAAGACTGAGTCTGCTGTGTGTTCTTTTCTTTGAAAAACATTTTAAAAAATGAAGAAATGAGTTGAGTTACGCTGAAGGTACAAGCAACTAACAGCAGAAAACAACATGACACCATTTCCAAGAAGAAATGGAAATCTCTGAACTAAACTGACTGAACTAGTTTATGTGAAGTGGGGTGTCCACAAAAAACTAATTTGACTAGCTGGGGGTCTTATTCTGGTTCATTGTTTTGCATAAAAGAATATTAAAGAGTTTCAGTTCTGACAACTGTAGGGTCGTAGCACAAACAATGTTTTATTTATAAAACTGAAACAATGCTGTCAACTAATAGGGCTTAGAAGTGAGAGACTCAGCGAGCTAACTGTAACTTTAATCTATTCACTTACATTTCATAAATGTAGTTTAGTTGAAATGACTTTAAATGAGAAAACAATATTTCAAATAACTGTATATAAAGATGGACATGGTCTGAAAACTAAAGTTAAGAAATGCCTTAGACCAGCATTCTTTAATGGCAGCAGCAGAGAGCAACTCCCTGGTTTCATAAAGAAGTTTGTTTACATCTACGGGGAAAACAAGAATATCTTTTAATACAGTCTCTTGTTTTGACGTAAGAGAATGAATGATTTAGCTTGTGCACCTGCCTACATTAGGCCAAAGCCACATATGCCTAAAGACTGATGGCAACCCCTTGGCAACCTCCGTTACCTAGAAAAAATGTGTATTTCTGGTCTGGTTGCTAAACGTTGTTTGTTGAAATCAGTTCCAAAGAGAGTGCTACACTGAAATCTGCTTGTGATTTCTTTGGTTGCCCGCCAGGTAGCTGCCAACCAGTCTTTAGGCTTGTATGACTTCAGATGACCTGAGAAAGCTGACTGATGCACCAGGGGCCCACATCTAGCCTTTAAGCCCTTGTACAAACCAAAGGCACATGAGCATACATTATCCATGATACCTCCTTTTCAAAAGATGTCAGAGGTCATGTTGCTTTATTTTAGTGATGACATCATCAAGGTTTTCCAACTGTGAAAAAAGCTGGTCCAGATCCACAAATGATGAGGACTGTCTTCATGGGCGAGTACTACACATTTTCACAAGTAAACTAAACTTAATCTTTAAAAACCATCCTCTTCATGTAAATCAGTTTATAATGTTGTGTAAACAAAACTTTCTTTCTTAGATTCATGGTGAGAAGTTAAGATGGATTACATCCAACCGTGACATTGATCTCTTTGGCAAATGAATTAATGGGCTACATTGTGCTAGCCATGCGACAAACTGGTGGCCTATACAGGATGTACCGTGCCTCTCGCCCTATGATAGCTGTGATAGGCTCAAGAACCCCAAGAACCCTGATAAGGATAAGTGAAAGAGAATGGATGGTCAATAAAGTATCTATCAATAATAAAACAGTAAAATCCAGAATAAGGCTGGTAACAGTGTTGAAATGAATGACATACAAGTTATTTTAAACTAATGAAAAAAACCTGTCAAACTTCACCTACCCTGGTCAAAGGCAGCCAGCAGAAATACGTAAATTGAAAATCTAACAACACTGGCCTGCACACAAAGTGGCTGTACAAATAGTCAAAGAGAACACTATTGCACCTGCTTGAAAGCTGAGACATTTCAATTTCAGAATGCAAATGGTTTGAGACTTCTACTGCTAAAGGGTCACGCCCTGCAAAAATCAGGAATCACCTCGCTGAGAGCAAAACAATCTTTGCACACAGTTCAGTTTCAAAAAAAAAAAAGCAATTTCACCTGAGAATATGTTCAAAGAAAAATGTCAGACTTTGGAGAATTATTCCATTGTCTGTGTTAAAGAGTAAGCAAAAGGGGGAGATATTTAGTAAGTGCTCAAATGCAACCATTTGAGGAATATGTGTAATTCTGATACAAAGCATGGGCAAAAGCCTTCCTGTCTCTAAACCAACAGATAAAATATGGTTATTGTGAGATCAACAACGGTTCTTCTTTCTTCAATCAGTCGGTGGGAAAAGCAAGTATGCTTCTAAGATAATCTGTCTAGCTTTTGTTGTTCACATCAACAAGAACAGAGTCCACGTCATTGTGCCAGATATAATTATCTTAAATCAACCATTAAATCAATTTCTGCCTACAATTTCTACTTTAGAATTAAAAGAAGTGATATTGCCTTTCTCTTTTTTTTTCTTCTTTTCAAACATTTTGTTTGAACAGGCTTTACTAGAATAGGCACTGGGCAGCTGGTGTTTAAGATTAGTGTGAGCTCAGCATGATGGATAGTTGACTGAACCATAAAGAAATGCACCCATCCAACTTTTTCCAATTGCAACTCTATACCGATGCCTTGGCTTCAAATATCAGAAATCAGATCCAACACTGGTATTAAATGAATAAGCTGCGTTTTTGACTGTGAGGAAGCGACTGCAATGCTACACCCATGCTAGCATCTCCTTTTACTGCTCTCACTGTGAGTGCGCCTCCTCACACACACACACACACACACACACACACACACACACACACACACACACACGCACACGCACACACACACACCTGAGATGGACCAGGTGAGAGACAGGTGAACTGAAATAATACTAAATGAGTTGAGGATGACATGTAATCATGTGATAATTCAATAAAAGCAGCATAAGAGTGAACGGACAGTGTGAGAGCTGGAGACGAGCTTTTTGTTGGACTTTTTCAGTTGTCATCTTAAGCAAAAATAAAACAAGTAAAATGCTTAGACTTTTAATTTACAGCATGTTTAAAAATGTAATTTTAAGTTGTAGTTCATTAAGATCACAGAGCCGTAGCATCCATTGTTGACCAACGAAATAGACACTTAAATTAACGAGACAACAGACCCAATGTCATTTTTTGGTTATGAATTTGCTGATAGCATTAGTGTTCAGTACAGCTGCAAATGCTGTTCGAAGCCCGAGTTTTGACAGTGTTAATTATATAATAATTGAATTAAGTCGTAATTAAAATCACTGCTTGTTTTTTGAAATTCACACCCTTTCCAGTTGTTTCATAAACAAAGTGCAATTATTTATTTAGCTACATCCATAATTATTTAGAGATCTGGTAACGTTGCAACCTTTCTTTTAAGTATAACAGTATGGCTGCATGACACACACATAAGCAGTAGACATATAAAGACACATAAAATGACACTCAGTCAAAAATAGCATGCCAGAAATTTGTGCACATTCGTTTTTTCCCTTCTGAATTAAGGGTGGTTAAACTAGATTTTGTATTTCAGTACAGTATTATATGCTTTTATGTTACAGACAATTACCTAAAACCAAAAATAAATATCAATAAAGGACCGGGTTGTGCAATCTTAAATCACTAGTCAATGCGCACAATGCCCATGTTGCCGAGCAACAGCCATTTGCCCTCTTTGGCTGAGTCGCTTCCAAAAAGGAAGGACAAGCGAATGCTGTTCTAGCTGCATAAATATGAGTAGCTAAAGGGCTACTAAATCAACATACCATCCAAACTTTTGTTGTTCTTTACGTGAGAGAAAAGGACAGGGCATGAAGGACTCTGAGGAAATCTGAATTTTTGAGGAGAAATAGCTTCAGTTGTGATGACCCTACAAAGACAACCTTTGTAGGTCATGTAACTCTGGGTGGAGTTGAAGAAGCCCAGCCAGCTGGCTGATTGTGATTGTGGCTTAGAGTGTATAAAGAGATGGCCTGGCCACGTTTTCTTGCTCTCTTCTCTCCTCTACATGACAGGCAGGCTCCTTGGCTGATGGACTCTTTATTCACACATCCAAGCAAGCACCACTGATACATAGACTTTTCTGCTTTCATCTCTCGTCAATAAAACGGTTAATGATTAATATACTTGTGTGGACTCCCTCTTTTGTTGCAAGCTGGAGTTACTTGTAACTCAATGTAAATTTGGTGAAAGAGCACAACTGAGCACAAATTCCAAGAGGTTCAAGAGATTAAAGATGATTGGAGGACAGTTTCCTACCTGTGCTAAGGTTTTCGACCACATGAAAGCAGTGGTTCACCAACTTTCGCGTTTGTTTTTTTCTTTTGTGTGTGTGTGTGTGTAATTCACAAGGAGCTAGGTGTTGGTTTTTAAAGGAGTTCAGGTGTTTATTTCAAACTCGGGGTTTGAAATTTGAGATATGGTGTTGCCTTTTTCCAGATTATAACCCCTCAAATGGCTATACCTGTCCCTGGTTGAAACAGCAGTATCCCCTACAGCCTCCTTTACGCTTGCCCTCTCATGCACCCCAGTGGTTTCAATTAATTTGTCTCTCCCCGAGCCTGGGCCTGAGAATATCAACCCAGGAGACAAGTCACCCATTACCGCTAGGTCTCGGGCTCCATTTAGGCTGTACGACTGAGGAAAGAATGCCCTGACACTCTGAGGATAATGAAACAATCCTCTACACCTAGGATGAGAGCTGTACAGTCAGACATCTGTGTTCAAATTAGAGACAGTGGATACATAAAAACTAGGACAAAGAAACTTGATGGGTGTGTACACTATGAGCATGAATTTGTGCAGAAGGTTGCATCAGTGTGTCCTTATACTGGGTGATTGGTCTATATTTGGTTACCGAGCCACCTGGATCCTTCGTCAGACACTAACAAGCTAACTACCTGTCACACAAACAAGGGATATATGTGTGCCGAGCACTGAGAAAGGTGAGTCTCTGCCTTATTAAAAAAAACACTGATGCAAAGAATGACGCAGCAAAGACAAGAGCAGAAGAAAAACTGGCAACGTGTTCATGAAAATTACGCAGTTATGCAGGTTAGACCTTCAGCACAAAGAAGCAGATTCTAGTGTGAACACTGGCTCTGGAAATCTTCTGCAGCTTTGAATGAACTTTTCACAGTTTTAAAGACCAAAAAAATTCTATTCTTCAGTTTCTGCTTCCACGTTTACGGTTATTTTCACAAACAGCTACAAAGTCATTCTAAAAACTTCAGTGTTGCAATAAAGAAGCTCAACAAGAACACGGCAATGTGACAAAAAAGAAGGTCATTTTTCATTCTACATCTTTTTTCTTTTACTGGCACCTAAGCAACACACACAGAATTCTAACTAGTTGTGTTTGCCAAAGAACTTACTGATACTCCAGGAAACACACTGACATTTCCAACTTTAACTTTGGGGGAATACTGAATTGCATTTTAGGCTGACAGTGAGCATGTATTACAAGCTTTCTGGCACAAGTGATGGGGCTTGTAGTTCACCGTTCACTTGCTAAAATGTCACTTTGACACAAGTTCTCTATAAGCACAAACAGTGCTAACATCCTGGTCTCTAACAAGCACAAAATAGCATCACTAATATGCTGATATTAAGCAGGTGTAACAACTGCCATGTTCACCATTGTATTTCATATTTGTTTGCTTCTCGATGCCTGTTTCTCAATAGAAAAATAAGTGTGTTCTATATAGTGTTGTATATAGCCAACAGGGTCAACTTTGGCTCTTTTACGGAGATCAAAGAAGAACGAACAAAGAACAAGTAGGTATAAGAAAAAGTCACAGCTGGTTTTCTAATTGTCACGTTTCAAAATTAACAAGCCACAAACAGTAAGGCTTTTTTCAGTGTTAACAAGTGCTAATTAGAGCCAAACACATGCTACTGCTGGATCTGCTGTGACTGTATTTCTTTTTTCAGGTATTTGTGATTAAACAAAGTATTGGACACATTAATATTTTTACTCGATCAGAAATTTAGGGATCCCAAGACTTTTAAAAATTCACCATGTGAGGAATATGCAAAAATTCATGGCAAATAAATTCAGTCAGTTCCCTTAGAGACCACGAATCAGCAAATCATACCCACCACAGTCACATTTCTTAAAGAGATTGAACAAATCCTTCATTTTGCTTTCCTTCACTTTTGAATATTATTGGTTAAATGCTAAAATGATCCCTTTTACCTGTAAGTAACGTAGAACTAGAGTGTTTCCAATAATTACTTTAAATGACTTTTTAATCATTTTAGACGACTTAGTTCATCACTTGAACTGCACATTTCAAGAAAAGCACACATCTTATTTGTACTATTTGGCCATTTTATCATTTTCAGATATTGAAGGTTGGTACTAGAATTATTCAATTCAATTCAATTCAATTCAATTCAATTCAATTTTATTTATATAGCGCCAAATCACAACAAAAGTCGCCTCAAGGCGCTTCATAGATACAGAGAAAAACCCAACAATCATATGACCCCCTATGAGCAAGCACTTTGGCGACAGTGGGAAGGAAAAACTCCCTTTTAACAGGAAGAAACCTCCGGCAGAACCAGGCTCATATCAGTTACACGGTCTTCCTGCTACTGATTAAATTTAATTTGAATGGGTAAGTGAGCTTTGAAAACGTCGTCAAGGCTCTAGATGATTAAAGATCAAAGGTTACCTGAGTGATATAAAATAAAACTACATTTAAAAATTAATAGTGAAAATATCAGCAACAGATCATGGGCAATCATGGCTCAGGAGTTGGCGGTTCATCTTGTAATCGGAAGGTTGCCGGTTCAAGCCCCGGCTCCGACAGTCCTTGGGCAAGACACTTCACCCGTTGCCTACTGGTGGTGGTCAGAGGGCCCGGTGGCGCCAGTGTCCAGCAGCCTCTGTCAGTGCGCCCCAGGGCGGCTGTGGCTACAATGTATCTGCCATCGTGTGTGTGTGTGTGAATGGGTGGATGACTGAATGTAATGTAAAGCGCTTTGGGATCCTTACGGACTAAGTAAAGTGCTATACAAATACAGGCTGTTTACAAGACAAAAGAGACACGTTCGATCTTTAAATCATTGCATTTTTAACTGGTGAATCATTCTGATTCATGGGCTTGACTCTAAACCACAAAATTACATGTTTAAGTAGACGTGGTTTTGAGCTCAGCTGGAAAATTATCAGGTCAAAATGTCATCCTATCTAGCAGTTTTTAAGAATAGAACATTTCATTTGTTCATCCGAGTCTTACCTGTAAATCAAAAATAATTTAGATTTATTGTGCGAGTTCCATATGTGACGCATTTATGAAAAAAACAAAACATAAATGCAATGACCTCATGAAGCTAGTGGACAACATCAGTATATTTCAGAGAACAACTATATGTACATAATTTTGTGCGAAAGTGACAAGTCGCCTGACAGATTAATTGAGTAACACACCGACTGAAGCCTTAACCTGACTCAATTTCCTGGTGCCAAGCCTACTAACACTGCCATTTCTGTAGGCAGAGAGGGTGAGTAAATTCACATTTATTTACGCCAGCATGTCAAGTCAAGTCAAGTCAAGTTTATTTATAAAGCACATTTAAAAACAACCGAGGCTGACCAAAGTGCTGTACAATAAAATACAAATATAAAATACAATAAAACACAAGTACATAAAACACCTCACTGATAAAACAATAAATTAAAACAATAAGTTAAACCTTGCTAAAAGCCAATGAGAAGAGGTGAGTTTTAAGAGCAGTTTTAAAAGTTCCAAGGCTTGTGGAGAATCTGATGTGAGGAGGTAAACTGTTCCACAGTCTGGGTGCAGCCACAGCAAAAGCCCTCTCTCCCCTAGTCTTTAGTCTGTACCTGGGAACATCTAAAAGCATCAGGTCTGCTGACCTCAAAGATCTCCTCCTCAAAGATCTCCTGGGGCGGTAAATGCTAAGAAGCTCTGCCAGGTAAGGAGGTGCAGTACCGTTAAGAACCTTAAAAACCAACAGTAAATTTTTAAAATCAATCCTAAAAGCAACTGGGAGCCAGTGGAGAGAGCAGAGGACCGGAGTGATGTGGTCTCTCTTTTTGGAGCCGGTTAGCATGTGAGCAGCAGCGTTCTGCACCAGTTGAAGGCGATGCAGGCAGGAACGATCTAAACCAGCATAAAGGGAGTTACAGTAGTCCAGCCGTGAAGTAATAAAAGCATGGACCACCCTTTCTAGATCGTTCCTGGACAGGTAGGACTTGACTTTAGCTAAAATCCGTAGATGATAAAAAGATCCCTTGACTACGGAGCTGATTTGTTTATCAAATTTAAAAGCACTGTCAAAAGTAACACCGAGGCTCTTAATGGAGGAAGTACATTCGGAAGTTAGGGGTCCCATAAAATCAAAGGAAAGGTCGGGGTCTTTAGGAAGCCCAAACACAATGACTTCAGTTTTACTTTCATTTAGATGTAGAAAGTTAAGAGCCATCCAAGTCTTAATGTCAGACAAACAGGAGAATAACGGCTGCAGAGAGTCCTGCAGCCGTTATTCTGCAGCATGGACATACAATGTCCCAGTGGGCCTCAAAGATCTACAAGAGCACTGGTTCTTGACCAAGCATGAGCTGTCTGGCAAAACAAGGTCACTCTCCTTGAAAAATCTCCTGTGGCTGTTGAAAAAAAGAAAAAAGGAAGAAATGGTGAAAGAAGAAAAGCAGTTATCTGAGCCTCACATGAGAGCATACGGTGATGTTACGCTGTGATTGTCATCCGGCCATAATAAGAGCAAAGGTCGCTGAATTCATGCAAGACATTTCATCATCCATTATACATGAGGCTATGGCTAAATAACAGTGCAGCTCCTGGGTCTCTGGGCTATTGTGAATGGATATTACAAGGCAATGTTTTTTGTGTGTAAGAGCCACTTTCCAGTGTTATTCCCTTGAACTCTGCTAAATGACTGTGTCCATAATCCATAAAAAAGTGGTAAAATGTACTGGCAAAAAAGGATTTGTAGAGCCTTTGTTAATTCAAACTGCTGTCTTTATTAACATAAACACCCCCAAAAAGTATACAAAATTACTTAACAGGCTTTAATGTAATCCCTGTCATTGTAATCCATGTCTATCATTATCAGCTGGTTGCGAGCCAATTTCTGTGTCTGTTCTGCCTTTTTTTTCCTTTAAACCAATCAGCAAACTGATTACAGGCAGTACAACAGGACCAGTGACTGAAAGATATGTCAAGGAAGCAAGAGTGCACATTCATTGGCTCAGCTAATTTAAACATATAATGTTGAAAGTAAAATATTATTTCTAAGAGAGAAAATTTGAATCTTCATTTTAAAAATTGGGACAGCATTTTACTAGTAGTGTTGAAAAACACCGTAGGACTACCTCTGCTCTTTAAAATCAGTTTAGGTAGACTTCACATCTTCAACTAAAGTGTCAAAAGAAACTAAAAAACTAAAACTAAAATTTACTTTGAGTTGAGCATATAAATGAGCTGATCTCTACAAACACTCAATTTTTTAACAGCATCATTTATCCCAGCAGAGAGTTTGAAAGAATTAATCTCATTTTAACGGGACATCGTATACATTGGAAAGACAAGAAATATTAAAAATAGTTGTTGAGAGACCAACATTGTTATAAGAGCATGAGACTAAATTAAAAGGATTGGGAATTTCACAGCAGTAAAGGAACTTAAAATCCAAGAGCTAACCACATGGGTAATGGCAGATAGAGTCAGATAATGGGACAAGTTACCAAGAATTGAACCATGATCAGAAAGAAGAATGTCTTTGGAACAAATAAAATCAGGTAAAAACTCTGTCCAATGTGTGTCCTTTGTAATGTGAGGGGGAGGACACATGAAATGAATGAAAAGAATCCACGATACTGAAAGACCTCTGTCAAAGATGATATCGTCAACATGAGTGTGTCACCAAGTATTCCAGTCTGGATAGCTTCAAGGTGAAGGATAAGAAGTCACTCCTTAAAAGTAAAGAAAAACTATTTGGGCCATTTTCTGTCGATATTTTTAAATCTGGTCTGGAAAACCACTTTTTCAGTCTGGCTTTTAACCCGGTATAGAAATGTTGATTTTATTTGGATTTTATTGTCTTTTGATGTTGGTGTTCAATATTGTTTACTGTTATTGCATTTTTATTTTTAGTATTTATATTAATATTTTTTCTTACTTTATGTTCAGCACTTTGGTCAGTGCTAGCTGTTTTTAAAGTGCTTTATAAATAAAGTTGGCTTGGCCGTGTGGACAACGCACTGCAGCAGGGTAAAAGGGATCCTCACTCTCGACTTTAACTGATGAAAACTGAAAGACACAGCAGTAAGACCTCCTCTTTGACCAGACACTCAAGGGTGGCATATGATAGAGCAACCACCTCGGGAAAGTTTGATAAGGGATGAATAATTCGAGTCACACTGTCAGGTTTCTGTAATTAATAAGAAATCCTTCAACTTCTAGAACTAGAAAAACCAACACGGTAGGAAGATAAAATGTTGACACTGAGGTTTTGAAATGTGGAGTTATAAACCACTGGGTCATGTCACAGTGGGTACGTTTTACTGTCTTCATTCTCTTTCTGTCTCGTTTAAACAGCATGTCTCGTGCTTGTGTCATTTGACAGGTTAATATTAGGTTCTACAGTAAATACTTTGCATATTGCAAATATACTATAGATATTATATCTTTCCACGCACATCAGACCGTGTTTGCTCCATGAAAGATGATCTTCTGGTGGGTTGTTCCACTGGTGTCAGGAATCAGTATAGACTTTTTCAGAAGAGAAGGCGGATAGTTTTGGTGCTGTGATTTCCTCAGAATTTGAGAAAAGCCCGTGACTGAAAACCATCATTTAAGACAAGTTTTTCTCAAAGTCTTGAAGATCAGAGCCATGACAGCTGTGACTGGTGAACCTTTCACTCTGGTGACCTCCATGTATTCTTCATGTTGCTGCTCCATTACACAAGCTCAGCACTTAATTGCAGTGGCACAGTCTGGCACATGCAGCGAAACTGTGTTGCTGCAGTCAGCAGTCCACAAGGCTCATTTTCACGTCTCCATCAGTGCTTTACCACCAAAAAGAGAGAGGCTTCCTGTGGAGATACCTTTTACATTATCTTGTCATTATAATTGATGGGAAAATTGCTACTGGTGATCATTAACAACTTAGGCCACTTCTGACTGCAAGTGGCACTTTGTTGAGAGGTTTCAACTCGTTTATCATCCACTGAGCCTCTCGTTTTGGGCTAATCTTCTTACCTCAATTAATGATAATGAATTCAGGATTTTCTACAAATGTGTCATTAGTTTTGATATCAGTTAATGGTGCAAAAATAATAACAGCCAGACAAGCAGTCATAACAAAGAGAAGAAAAAAGAAATACAGTGTAATCATCCTTTTTAAAACAATAAACTAGCTATTTAACTTTTAAATAGGCAATGTTCTGAAAAAGCAATACCAAAAAAAAATGTCACAGCTTTTCCTGACAATTTCAAGTGCATCACCCCACATTCTTCACTGAATGGAAGTACAGGCCCTTAATGACATTATAAACCCTGGCTCACCTTGGATGACAATATTTTTGAATATTTGTGCTTTTATTAACAACTGCATGGCTAAATTTTTTCGAAAAACTGAGATTTAAAAAGAAGAAGTGAAATTTAATTGCAATCCTGTGGGAAAGCAGAAAATGCAGCCTCTGGCATGAAAATTAAATATGCTATAATCCTGCCAACCACGAGGACCTCTCCTATTCTGTCCTTAAATAGTGAGGTGCAGAAGTCAGTTCAATCAGTATCAATCAATAGACCATAAAATGTGTCAAAACCCAGGAGTGAAGTTAAATTAAGTTAAAGCATAGCTTATTTTCCAAGAATAAATAGACTATTATTATGGTTGGTGCTTATATTACATGTGATCAGAGTTTCTAATAATGGGGTCAGCATATGTGCAAGCAATCCCTGAGAGCTAGAAGCTCCGGCTTCAGGTTGTTCAAATATTAGTCTTCAGGAGATCATCTGAGGAGCTTGGAAAGAAAGTAACTGAGTTTCTTCAAGTTTCTTGAAGACGTTTCAACTCTCATCCAAGAAGCTTCTTCAGTTCTAAAACCAAATGGTTCAGAGTCCCAGGTATTTAAGTATTTTAGTGGGAGTTGTTCCTTAAGAGGGCTGCTGACCTGCTATTGATCATGTGCCTCATCACTGAGCCAAGGTGTGAAAAAAGGTGTGGGTCATTGTCAGCAGTGGTTTTGGGTGAAACCATTGGGAGACCTTGCTACACCCTATCATGTGATCTACTGATATCATTTGATGCAAGCTGTGAGTGGGGGTTGAGATGCAAACCTGCATTGCAGGTGGCAGACAGTTGGTGTTGTAAGCCATCCCCTCTGTTCAAAGATGTTTGTTCACAGTGAACATAGACGGGCTCTTTCACTCCTCTTTCAAACCATCTGTCTTCTCAGTCCAAAATATGAGAGTGACTTTTATCCCTCAGATGCAGATGGACAGATGGAGTCTTGTCCTGTCGTGGTGGCTCTTCCAGGTTGTGCCATGCATTTATGGAGTGGCTGTTTGGTTTCTCCATCTGAGCACTCCTCGCTGCACTGCACAGCATACACTATGTTGTTTATCTTGTGTTTGGGAGTTTTGTCCTTGGGATGAACCAGTTTTTTTTCTGAGAGTGTGGCTGGGTCTCAAGTGAACTGGGATGTCATGTTTGGAGAAAACTCTCGTGAGTTTCTCTAATAAACCTGCTACACAAGGGATGACACTGTTGTCCCGTTTGTCACTCTGTTTCTCCAAGTTGGTGTCTGACCTTGTTTACTGTGCATCTTGATTTTATGAAACCCTAGTTGGAATAACCACATGTTTTAAGCGCTTTCTTTACATGTGTGTGTTCCTTTCCTTTCCTTTCTGGCTTATAGGGAACATTTTCCACTCGGTGTTGCAGGGTCCTGATTACTCCAAGTTTGTGTTCCAGAGGTGGTGGTAGTCAAAGAGTATGTACTGGTCAGCATGTGTGGATTTCTCCTCAATGTGCACAACACAGTCCAGAAACTGCAAACTATTATCCGTTGTATCTTCCCTGGTAAACTTTATGTTTCTAACCACTGAGTTGAAGAGGTGAAGGCTTCCACTTCTTTTGCTTTGATTTTGACCCAGGTTTCATCTGTGTATCTGTACCAGTGGCTAGTTGCTGTTCCTTCAAAAGACCCCAGAGTTTTACTTTCAGGAGGTTAGTAATCTATCCAGTATTTAGATAGTTTGACCCAAAGTGACAAACTAAGTGAACTAAAAAGGCTCTAAGGTCTTCTTTTCAATACCTCTGCTGTAGGGCTTCAGCGGGGCTGCTGTCTGCAACTGGAGCGGGGAAGACGGAGTCATTGAGATTAGATGCCATGCAGAATTAGCAGGCAGACAAGGCAACAATGAAAGCAGCATAGGTCATGCAAGTGAGAGGCAAAAAAAGTATTATTTCAATGAGGAGTGAGAAACTGACTTTTTTTTCACAAATGTGAACAACAAGTATGTTTGATCTATGGCGCGAACCTTGCTCTTGGGAAAAAAATGCAATGTGGAGTTGCATTTCACCACAGTAACTTTTCCCAGGACTTTCCTGCGGGAAGCAACCTCTGCAAAGAAAAGGTAAAAGAGCTGAAAACTATCCTTCAAAAACAACAATCACTTAACAGATGAAGAAGGCTAGCGCATCAACCGAGGCATCATTTAAAGTGGCGCACATCCTGCAAGCACAAAAAACTCTTCACTGATGGTGGGATCATTAAAAAAGCAATGACTGCTGTGGCAGAATCATTGTTCCGGGAGCATAAAGATTCTTTCTGCCATAGTTAATGTCCAGCTTGTCTCAAACACTGTAGCACGAAAGGTTTGCGCACTGTCAGCGGATGCAGACAGACAGCTGGATTTGGACCTGAACAGATGTTCCTGGTATTCACTTCAGTGTGATGAGATTGTGGACTACAGTGATACAGCACAGCTAGCTGTTTTCACATGCATGGTGTTCGATGAATTTTCTACAAAAGAGGAGTTTTTGACATTACTGCCACTGAAAACCGCCACCAAGGGAGTTGACATTTACAATGCAGTGGAGTGGTACTTGTTGGGAAAAAAAGATTCCCATTGAAAAACTGGTTTCTGTTAAAGCTGATGGAGCACCAGCCATGACAGGACATCACTCGGGATTATTTGCACATTGCAAAGTCGACCCAGACTTTCCAAAATTTTTGAACTATCACTGCATCATCTATCAGCAGGCTATTTGTGCAAAAGTCATGGGGTTTGATCATGTTGTGACACCTGCTGTTAAAATCATTAACTCCATTCATGCAAAGGCCAAGCAACACTGGGGCTTCAGGCTTTTCCCAGAGGAATATTCTGCAGAATATGGATATTTCCTTGGGTGGCTGAGCAGAGGTAAGATACTGGAATGCTTTTTTTCCTTGCTGTGTGAGATCATGGAAATGAGAGGAGAGGATACCACAATACTAAGTGATGCTGAGTGGCTCTTGGATCTGACTTTCCTAGTGGATGTGATTGAAAAAAATTAACCAGCAGTTGCAGGGTAGAGACAAAACAGTGTGTGAAATGAACAGTGTTCTGAAGGCGTTCACAACTAAGCTCTCATTTTATATCCAGCAGACACAAAATAAAAGACTTTCAGCGCTGCACCTAAGTTGCAAAGATGCTACAGTCCCATTCAGGGGCAGAAAAGGTGTTTAACGGACACAGGGTCTGTGACCTGCTGTCCAAGCTGGGACAGAAGTTGTCAGACTGATTCTGTGACTTTGAGAAACCGGAGCCCTCTGTGACAGCATTGTTAACCCCTTCCTAGATGTTGACATCAGTGAGTTGTCAGGACAGATGGCTGAGCTTTGCAGTGTTGATCCTGTGGAGACGGAGATGGAGATAATAAATCTCCAAAATGATGTCCAGCTTAAATCTGAGCAACATTCCCAACATTTCTGGAGACCCAGACAACTATACAATTCTTCATCAGGCTGGTCTAAAAGTAGCGGCTTTGTTTGGGTCGACATATCTGTGTGAATCTGCCTTTTTTGACATGAATGTTATAAATTAAAGCACAGAAACAGACTGACAGATGAACATTTAAATGACTCCATCAGAGTGAACCTCAGTGGCTGCATACAGCTCTCTGGTTGAATCTATGCAGTGCCAGTCTTCTCACTGACAGAAACTGTGCAACTCATGCACGCTATAAAAAGACGGTGAATTTATGAGCTCAGAAATGTGCATCTTTTGTTCTTTATTTCTTTGACAAACTGTGAATTTAGAGAAGTTCAAGTCCTTCAGATATGCTGGATCACATGCTGTTGAATTAGTTTGGATTATCTGACTTTTACACATTTTTTGAGGTGTTCTTCAGGAGTACAGCATATCTATGCTATTTAATTTATTTAAATCCAGGTTGAAGACTCACCTGTTCTCAGCTGCATTTGAATAAAGCACCAAATCCACACTTTAAGCTTAAATTTCAAAACTTACATTTAACTACTGATTTTATCTACTGTTCTGATTTTATCTGTTTTGATTTTATATACTGTTGTTTGTTTGTTTGTTTGTTTGTTAATTAGTTAGTTAGTTTATTTGCTTGTTTTAATCAATTTTAAATCATGCTTTTTATTTGTTCTTGTTTCTGTCTCTGTAAAGCACTTTGAATCACCTTGTTGTTGAATTGTGCTATACAAATAAACTTGCCAAACTTGCCTTAATTTCTTTGTGCATGATCTCTATATGTTCATGATCATTTCCACCATTTTGAAGTACAACATATACAACGGTCAGATACTTGTGAATGAAACTTCTTATACACTATATGCGCTCTTGAAAATGGCTATACAAGTAATATTTTGTTAAGCATGAGTAGGTCTGATACTTTGCTGTGTAAAAGTAGCTCACAGAAGAAAAAAGGTCGGTGACCCCTGCTCTAAACGAGGCTAAAAAGTGATTTCATCCACATGATTTAACGATGCTCAGGCAAGTTCAATACCATGATTTTGAATCCTTCTCCTCTACAGACCTGTTTGACTGTGAGTCCACTTGGACTCAACCCTACTGAGTGGGGTGGGTGTGGGGATTCAGACTCTTTTGGCTGGCACAGTGAAACATGTGAGTTCCAGTGTTTCGGTGCTGTCTTCTGCTTTTACAGCCAGTGCAACACACAGGGCGATGTCAGGTCACGCAGGCCACACACTTCTCCGAGGCATTGAGTGGCTTCAAAGCAACACTGAATGAGCAGCTGAACATCACCCAGCCAAGTCCCCCTCTGTGTCAAAGTGGAAGTAAATAAAATATGCAGTCTGGATTTCTATTTCCCCCTAGCAACAGGAGTATTAATCTTGTTTGTTGATGTATAAACTACAGTTGTTTCAGATAACAGCTGTGTTGGGTTTGTTTTGGTGGGAGGCTTCTACAATCCTCTGAGGTCTAAGTATGTAAGAAAAAATCCTAGACTATGTAGCAGAAAGTAAAAGTATCCGCCCCCCTGTTTCAAGTTTTATTGTTTCATTGCACCTAAAGAGACACTGGGGGTATAAAACTGAAGTATGGACCAGATTTAAAGAATTTCCATAACTTTTGACATAAAAGGCATATCACATCCCAAACACCCAGCATTCTAACACATGCACTCATGTCTTTTGATAGACACAGTTATGATGGTGCCCCACAAACATTACATGCTCCTGTTAAAAGCTATGGCTAAATTAGCTTAACCAAGATGACATTAACCTATGTGAGCTTTGTGTGGAGGGAGCTGCACTGACTGCAGTCACCAAAGAAGACAAACACGTTGACTTTTTCACTTTGAATTCTGTGTACTGATCCAGATGTCTGTGTCTGAGCTGGTAGATACGTTTGATGCATTTCCTAGTTGAGTTTGACAACATTTGTGTACAACCTTTTGGTCAATGGACTTTTACAAAAAATATACAGTGCATGTACAATTGCTACCACCACTATCTAGCACCTACTGCATCTATGGTACCTGTAGTAACTACAGCAATAGAGAAAAACAAGTACTTTGAAAATTTTCACAACAACCATTAACATAACAGAGAACGTTATTCCACCTGAAATTAATAAAGGCAATTATATGATTATTGTTGAATTTCTTTCTGTGCTGCAGAAGCGGAACCAGTGTTGTAATCATTCCAGTAAGAGGAAATACATTATTATTACTATTGTTACCCACTTTTAGAATATTGTTTGATAAATGATTTAGTGTTTCAAAATAACCTCTGTTTTTTTCTATGGTAAGAAAATTATATTTAGAATATTATCTAACCCAGCCAAACTCAAGCCTGTCGTCATGACTCTGGCGAAGTTGTTTCTTCTGTGAGCCAATCAGCCTCTTTTATGTGTAATTATCTTCTATCTAACTCTGTAGCTCCACCTCAGCCTGGTCTCTCAGAGCCCTCCATATTCATCTTCACCACCACTAGTGTCTGAACTCGCGGGCATCCTGTCAAAATTCATAGTATTGCTGGGTTCACCATCTGGCTTTTCTGTGCGGAGTTTGCATGTTCTGCCCATGTTTGCGTGGGTTGTCTCCAGGTACTCTGGCTTTCCCCACAGTCCAGATACATGCAAGTTGGTGGGGTCAGGTCGATTTGTGATTCATTGCCCAAAGGTGTGAAAGTGAGTGTGAATGGCTATCTGTCTCTGTGTGTCAGTCCTGCGACAGACTGGTGACCTGTCCAGGATGTACCCTGCCTCTTGCCCTATGACAACTGGGATAAGCGGAAGAGTATGGATGGACGGATGGGACTCTATTCTGCTATGATGGATCAACAAAGTCAAATAGCTTATTAATTGAGTTCTATAGCTTCTATAGCTGAAGTTCAAGTCTTCCAATTGATGTCTCCTTAGTGAGGAAAAGCAGAAAACTCTGCTCTTTGAAGAAGCTCTCAAAAACCTCATACTTGTCACAATTAGATAGTTACACGAACACACTTGCATGTTCCTAGTCACCTGATTGCCAATTAGCTGGTGAATGATCAAGTAACTGTGAAGCATGAAGGAAGTAGCTGATACCAATACAACCTGAGTTTTCTATTTAACACTGTGCTCCATTTAACCCTGAATATTCGCTATTAAGATTGGCAAAGATATCCAAAGTAGTACGAATTGTGCACAAAATAACTCAAAAATCATTTGAAAAACATTCCAAAAAGGTAATTTAAAGTGCACTACAAACTTCTTCAAAATACCACAAAGGCTATTTTGCATTTCAGAGGCAAATGTTCTGAGAGGCAGAGGGCTGCTGAGCTCACAAGCCAAAGCTTGAGCGCATGCAGGGTTTCCAACAACACAGCAGGAACTCCAGCTGTGGGAACAAAAATGAACCTTGCAAGTGGACAGATAGACTTCAGCAGACATAACCTGAACCAGAGCAAAGTCAATTGTAGAGAGCAGTTAAATCTATTTTGAGGAGATGAGTTTTAGTACATGTGATTGTAAGCTAGTTTCCTCTGAAAGCAACACCTCTCACTGCTTGGAGTCATGGGCCGACCCTGCAAGTCTTCTCACAGAGGGATAAAGTTTGCTTTCCAACTTTGTCTTATTTTCTTTATTTTACAGCAGATCATTTATAAGAGAATAATCACATGGGGCAAACTGCTTATATCATAGACTGACTTCCTTGGTAGTTTTTTAATCCATAATTCAAAGAAAATTTAAAAGTAGGATGCCCAAAATATTTTCCACTGCACACTTGTTGGTAGTACGCATGAATAAACATCAAACATCATTATTAGTCCAGTAGGATTCCTTCTGCCTGAAGACTTTTTTTGGTCACTGGCTGCAAAGTAGTTGGCCTGATTCTGTCTGTATTCTTAATGAACCTCCTAGCAGATCACCTGGAGCATGGCATGTGAGATTTAGTGCCATGTAAAGTCAAATAGCATTGTTCTCATGCGGGCAAATAAATCAAATGGAACAAAAAATACCTAGACTTCAGACATGTAATGTGCAAACACTGTAAACCCCCTGCTGTGAGTGATTTGTTGTCAAGATTACAAATCATCACAGTTTCTCCTTACAAGAGCAGCTAAGAGAGTGAGGCATATGAGCAGAAACCTCTGCATCACTCCAGCATAAGCCAGGATATCACTGACAATGAGCGCACAAGTCTGTTTAAGTTTCATCATGACTCTGTCAAATCTTAGCGGCAGCTCATAAGTATCCATTGGATACTTGTTTGGCGGTGCACCATCAAGTAGATACAAAAATAATTCAATTGGCCAATCACGTAGCAGCGGTATGATGCATAAAATCGGGAGCTTCAGTTTATTTTCTTGTCAATATCTAAATGGTGACTTTCTCAGTGGCATAACTGACGAGACAGGCTGGTCTGTGTATTTCAGGAAATGCATATGTCCTGGGATTTTCAGTTTCCTCAGAATTGTGAAAAAACAAGCAATTCATCAGTGTGTGCGTCAGTTCTAGGGAACAGATTTTGCTGATGAGAAAGGTCAAGGGAGAGAAGCCAGATGATTCCAGCATGATGGTTCACCATGTCACAAAGCAAAAGTTTTCTCAAACTGATTTCGTGAACATGACAATGAGTTCAGTGGCCTCCGTAGTCACCACATGCTAATCCATCTGAACACCTCCGACTGTGCAGCTGACAAATCTGCAGAAATGTTGTGATACAAACCCTTTAGAATGAACCACAGTGTCACAGTAATGTTTTTAACATCATGTTGAATCCATGGCTCCTGGGTCTATATGGGATTGGGGGTATTTTAAGTCCCACATTCATTAGCATCAGCACCTGCAAAGATGCTTTACGTTTCTTAAGAACTTTTATCCATCCACACATGTGGCATTCTCTGCACCAGTGTTCACAAAGTTCTTACCCCGGTCACCACCTGCACCACCTGAAAGGACCTTGCTTGTAGTGCTGAAGTCCTTGAGTAGGAGCTGAGGGCTCAGAGGTTAGATACTCTGTTTGCCATAGAAGGATAAACAATAGCCAGCACCCATTCCACAACATGAAGGCACAAGGAAGCACCCTCCTCATATGAGCTGCAAGTACAATCATCCTTGCTCTTCACCTGTCACCGTGAGGCCGTGAAGATGAACCTGACTATGTCTAGCCAGTGTCTTTCAGACTTTTCAAACAAAGTTTTGGCAGCGGTCAAGGCCTGCGTCTTTACCTGCAATTCAGTGCTGGAACTCAGTGGCTCCTCCTGCAGGTGCTGGACCCACAGGACGATGGTAAATCGACCGGTTCTTTTATAGTACTTTTCTACTCTAACTGAACACTCAAAGCACTTTTTACACATCTTGCCTCATTCACCCATTCACACCCATTCATACAAACACTTTTTCTGTTCTTTCCTATGTAAGTGCTTTCTATCAAACATTCACAAACATTCATACTTCGATGGATGCAGAGACTTGAGGTTAGTATCTTGCCCAAGGATATTTAGCATGCACACTGGAGTGGACGGGGATCGATTAGTAGGTGACCTGCTCTACCTCCATGGATGATGGCTCTATGTGGCTCATACAGGATGGGTGAAAGTACCTGATGGCCAGTGTTTTCCTTTATATGATTAACACAGTTCATTCATCATATTTAGACAGCTCTGGCTCATGATATAGTCACCTGCATATTAAATGTATTGCTAGCAAAGTAGATTTTTAATTTCAGAGGTTCTGATAATGACTTAATTTGCTTATATCTCACAAGACCTATAATTCAGTAGATAATTACTCTCTGAGATGGCAGAAGTAAAATTTCACAGAGCAATTTGACCCTTTGGTGTGCAAATCCAAACAAACAGCAAACAAACAAGCACTAATTGGATACCTTACCATCTCAGTGAAGTAGTATGATGCAGTATTTCCAATGGCAAAAGTAGACTCTATACCAAACAGGAAAACCAAAACCTTTTTCCTTCCCTTTGTTCAATATTAGAGTAAATTAAAATAGGATTGCTTATGTTTATTTCCTAGTACACAGGCAGCTGGATCCTTTCTGTCAGTAACACTGGAGTAGGAGGTAATCACTGAAATCTTGGTGACAAAGTTACAAAGACGCTGACAGGAGCGAGGCCAGTGGAAATGGTGAAGCCAAAGGCAACAGTACCATCATGACTGTCCAATGCAAACAATCGTAATAGTTTATAGACTGGCCACTTATTTTTAACCCACTTTATTTCCCTCTGCAGTATGAGATTAATAGCCACAGTTTGAGAACAATGACTCTTCACTTTTGGTTTTTGCCTCCAAATGTTAGCTTGGTAATCTCCCGTTGTTTCGAGGTCTCAGCAAATACCTCAGTGAACACAATAACTAACTAAAAGTGAGGGGGGACCAAAACAGGATCCAAGCTGTGATAAACTGTAATTTCAATTAAATGTGCAAAACTTTTCTTTCCCCCTCCCTCCTCACAAAAACACCTCCCTGGCAATTTGGTGCTCAATCCTGACAGGAGCAGATCACAAGCGCTCTGCCAACCCCCCGCTCATGCGCTTTAATACAAGCTGTCCTGATCGATCATAGTAGCCAATTAAATGCTGCGCTTCATCTCCGCGTGAGGACAAACATTTAGCATTTGATAATAGGGAGCAGCAGCAAGCGGAGTGACTGGGGGGATAGCTTGTTAAAAGTCTCTCCAGGACATGACCACACCTGGCTGCTGCTGCTACTGCTGCTGCTTGAAACATTTAAACAGGCTGAAATTAGTATGCAAAGCCTTTGTCCACCGCACATGGTGTTTGCAGCCTGTGACAAACAGCAATGAACTGAGCGGGGTCTTATCAACCGCACAGAAACTAGGAATGATCGCAACACTCTGCTGTGATGGAAAGTGAAGCGAAACTACTGCAAAAGGGAGAGAGGCTTAGAGCTGCTAGGCATTGTTTTGTGCGCGTGCTGTTCGTGTCCTCACACATTTACTGTTCTCGGATTATTCTCAAAATGAATGTAAAGCATCCACCCTAGTTATATAGCAAGCAATATTCTAATTTAACATATTTAAGACTGCAGCTGCAGAAATTAGACAGGAGATGCTGCCTCTGTGCTACACACAATCTCGGTTGCTCACTTTAGGAAGAGGCTGTAATCTTAGAGAGCATGACATATACAATACATACCTCTGATGCATACCTTCAATAAAAGACAATTGAAATGACAATAAGATTTACTTCATTCCTTCTAATAGGTACAGAGATTGATGTAAGTCTCAAAGAGAGAAGCAATCTTTTGAAATCCAATTATGTAAAGCTGGCAGGTTTCCCTTTCACAGTCTAAGATCAATTGCACGGCAGAGAAAACGAGATATGATCCACAATATGAAGACAGTGAACAGGTTGAAGGAGTCTGTTGTATACAGCCAAGCAGAGCAGCAACAAGGAATAGATCAAGCGGTTATCAAATGAGTGCAAAAATACAGTATTGAATGATGCTAATATATCTTTGGAGTGTAAACAGCAGGTGTAATATGGTACCTACCTATTGTTAGCCTGTAAGCTAAAACGGTACAGTCAGTGACCTTGCAGTTGTCAAAGAAGAAAGAAAACGTTTGGAAGAAGAAAACACTTAAACCTGTCATTTCCTGCTTGTCTAAAACAGAGCAGCAAAGAGTCTTTTTCCCCCCCCATTCTTTTTGACACTCCACACAGGTTTTTTATTAAAGCACATGCAACTGTAGCAGTCACTGTTTTCTCTCGCCTGTCAAAGCCTGTTGAACAATTTGAGGTTTCACACCAAGCCCAATTAGTTTGGTGGCAGGACTTAGTGGAATGGAACAGCCGTGATGCAGAACAAGAACCAAAGTATTTTCTGGTTAAAAAGGAAAGTCAATCAAATGCATGTCGCATGGTGTCAGGAAAGAAGTGAAAAAAGGTTGATTCACACTGCTGCCTCACAACAGTGTTACTCCCAGCACTTTATTGCTAAATGCTCTCTCTCTCTTTGTAGCACACCAGCGATGCTGAGAGGTAATATGACAATAAAAACATGTTTGTTATTTAATATGAAGTGAGCACAGTGACATCAGCGCACAGTGACATTAGCGCTGTTTCTGTTTGTAACCAGGGTTACCGATACTGCTACCATATTACAATTTTTTGTTGACGTCAGCAGGCATGTAAATGCATAAATGATTGCTGGTGTGTCGTTATAACAAATAATAGAATAATGTCAGTAAAACCAAGGAGCTGGTGGTAGACTTCCGCAGGCACAAGCATTCTCCACTGCAACCACTGAACATCCAAGGTATGGACATTGAGGCTGTGGACAGCTACAGGTACCTTGGTGTTCAGCTGAACAACAGACTGGACTGGACTCATAACTCAGACGCCCTCTACAGGAAAGGGCAGAGCAGGCTGTACCTGCTGCGGAGACTCAGGTCGTTTGGGGTGGAGGGCCCACTCCTGAAGACCTTCTATGACTCTGTGGTGGCTTCTGCTATCTTTTATGGTGTGGTCTGCTGGGGCGGCAGCATCTCTGCTGGGGACAGGAAGAGACTGAACAGGGTGATCCAAAGGGCCAGCTCTGTTCTAGGATGCCCTCTGGACCCAGTGGAGGTGGTGAGTGACAGGAGAATGGCGGCTAAGCTGTCATCCCTGTTGGACAACGTCTCCCACCCCATGCAGCAGACTGTGACAGCACTGAGCAGTGGGAGACTGCGGCACCCACGGTGTGGGACGGAGAGATTTCACAGGTCTTTCCTCCCCACTGCTGTCAGACTCCACAACAAAGACTTTAACTGAACAAACACACACATCCACACATGTGCAATAATACTAAGTGCAATAATCTTTTCTGGCATCGTTGTATTTTTACTCAGTTGTATATAGCATTCGTATTCTATTTTTATCTTATTGTATATTTTTATTCTATTTTATTCTACTGTATATAGTATATTATTTTATTCTATTCTGTACAGCTGTGTACTGTATTTATTCTTATTGTATTCTAATTTTTGCGTCATAACTTTTGCACTGTCCACTTCCTGCTGTGACAAAACAAATTTCCCACGTGTGGGACTAATAAAGGTTATCTTATCTTATCTTAAAACAGAAGCAGGGATTCCACCAGGAAAGTTGTTAGCCCTGGAAGCCAGGCACTCTGCACACATAGTGGGTGACAGGGAAGAAAGAGAGATAGCAGTGTATTCTGACAGCTAAGAGCAGTGAAGGAGCACAGAATCACAGTTAATGTCATTCACATATGGTGAAACAAATGATCCAGCCTACAACCATCCATGATCATGGGACCAAGGCTGAACAAGTAAAACAGCTTTAAATCATAATTTCTACCTGGTTCTTTATCCCCCCCCCCCCCCCCTTTTTTTTTTCTTTTGCTGTTATATATAAAACAGCTACATGCAGCAGTTGTCTAATATGACAAAGTTTTAACTTTTGTATTAAAAAAAAAAAACTGTGATTCAGCAGTAATGCATCTTTGGCCATGAGTCTGCTGGTTTTTTAATATACTACAAGAAACCATGTGGGTGCACTGCATTCTCAAGAAGATCAAAATCAAGAGCAGATAATTACAAAGAAAAGGTCAAGCTGTTTATCAATCCCTATTATAATTGAGAGAATACGTAAGACTGTGATACCTGATTTAATCTAGCAATTATGACCTTGTAGCTTATTTATACTAGATCACGCCCACAGTACAGTATTGCTTGATTTTGTCATGCTGTCGGCCATGAAATGAAAATGATTTGATGCTTCTACATGGTTTTGTAGGTGCATAAATGCTTTAAAAAATGGGCCATTTTAGCCCATTGCTAGGTGGCTGCTGGGGAACATGACAACATTATAACATATTATGTATATTTCAGCTTTTGTGGATATAAATGAGATTTTATTTTAATGAAACTAAAACAGCATGATGCTTTGATAAGGTGTTATAGGTCCATAAATGCTAAAAACAGGCCATTTAGGAAGAAGATAGTATCTGTTGCTAGTTGGCTGCTAGGCAACCTGACACCATCGTATTATGCCATGCATAACTGCGGTTGGTATACAAAACTTAGATGTTGTTGTGAAATAAGAATTATGAAACGCCATTATACAACGTGAGCCGTTGCCAGGCAACATGATGACATCATAGGTAAAACTTTTTTCTGCAGCATGTTTTAATTGCAACAGAGATTCTCTGCTGGGCGAAAACTGTATGTTTTATGAGTGCAGCTTGTTAAGCTGTTCTGTACTTATATAAGTAATGAAGCTGGACCATGAAATTACACCAGCACAAACTGTGCATTGCATTCTCGCTAGAATGTGTATGTTAATTAGTTCATGTATTTATTTGGTGAAAAATGTATGAATGTTTTTATAGTTGTTTCTAATGTGCGGCTAAGTCTCTTTTGCATTCTGGAATTGCAGCTACGAGAACACATAACACATAGAATACATACATACACAGATACATAGCATACAAATACTAAGAATACTTATTCAATCAGTAAAAGTTTTGATCGGCCAAAGTGACTAAGTAACCTTCTATGTCTTCCCTGTCATGACAGTAACTTTTAATGTTTAAATATATGGAATTTAGAGATTCAGAACTGTAATATGCAGCTGTCACCTTAGAAATAAACAGCAGCACCAAGAATGCACTCAAGGTTAAAAATGTTTTACTTGAATTGAAATGTTTATTTTACTGCTCTGTGTGCATAATCCCAAGATTAACAATGTTCTATCGTCTTACTTATAACAGCTGTGTTGTACACGTAGGGTATATTTTGGTGGGAAGAGTCATATAAGACATGAAAAAAGCCCTGTTTTATGTGGGCGTGCCTGAAGTAGAAAGTCAGGCTGAACAGAGACCTGTGATTTTTGACGGGATTTGAGTTTTGTTGAGCAAACTAATGCAAAGAAAGGAAGTGTTGAGCTTGCTTTGTATTACACCACTCTGGTATAATCTCCTTATATCGTGAGTTACCATTAGCTGGGCATTGGGCATAATTGTTTTTAGACTGCATTTGTTTACATTTTGAAAATCTTTTTACACCAATTAAGTTAGGAACAACCTGGGATTACTCAGTAGAGCTCAGAAGCAATTATTTTCTTGGTTTTACCTCAGGATAGAGACTTGTTTTATTCACTTTTTAACTTATGATCTCTTTTAAACTTAAAGAAGTTTAAAGAAAATTAAATAATATGAAAGTATTGCAAAGAATTGAAATCTCTCATATTTAAGCAGTGGCAATCATGAAAAACTACAACCCGCTTATGGTGGAGTCTTCATAATTTTAATTAATTCGGACTGATAAAATCCACATTCCAATCTCTTTAGTTGAAACCTTTGTTGTATAAAAACTCTCCACAGAGATCTGTTGTTGTTGGGTTTTTTTTATCATGTGAGGCGACTCGTACCACAGAGAAATGGTCTGTGTGGTATTATTTTATTTTTTTCTTGTCATATTTGCCTCATTAGCACATCAGCACAAATATGAAAAAAATTAAAATTCTCCCACTGGCATCGATCCTGAATATAATTTGATAATCTGGGAACACAAATTGTCCCTGTGCAAGCTAATTTAACATACTGCAGACCAATGTTTTTTTTACTTTTATTGTCTTAGGCTTGTACTTGTTTGATCACGTTATGATGTGCACCAAGAATTTTGTTATGCTTTCAAGCTGTCATTTTTTTGTTTGTTTTTTAATAAAATAGAGTATGCAGTTTATGAGGTGAAATCACAGATATACAAAGTCTACAATTAAAAAAAAGGAAATACTGTTTAGGGACTATTTTTCTTCTTTAATAGTGCTTTCAGCATTGAACACTAATCTCACTGGAGGACTTCAAAACTTTACTACCCTGAAAAAAAAGCTATATGGAGTGCACTGGCTAGGTCTGTCTTCACTTGAAAAACAAGCTTTCTGTAGATATATATATATATATATATATATATATATATATATATATATATATATATATATATATATATATATATATATATATATATATATATATATATATGTATATGTATATATATGTATATATATATATGTGTATATGTATATGTATATGTATATATATATATATGTATATGTATATATGTATATGTATATATATATATGTATATGTATATATATGTATATGTATATGTATATATATATGTATATGTATATATATATGTATATATATATGTATATGTATATATATATATGTATATATGTATATATGTATATGTATATATGTATATATGTATATATATATGTATATATGTATATATGTATATATATATATATATATGTATATATATATGTATATATGTATATATGTATATGTATATGTATATATATATATGTATATATATATATATATATATATGTATATATGTATATATGTATATATGTATATATGTATATGTATATATGTATATATGTATATATATATATATATGTATATATATATGTATATATGTATATATATATATGTATATATGTATATATATATAACATAATTTTAGACAATATGTTAAAGAAGATATACAGAGATGAAAAAAACAAAGAAACCTTTTTTTGAGCAATCAGTGGATATAGCCTCCCCTGGCAATTATCCTGTTCTTTCAACACAGCGTGTGAGTGTTTTTAAAAAGAGACACAGATTGTTTATAAGTCCATTGCTAGTCCAGACCTGTAATTTGATTTGATAGCACTGGATTGTCAGTAACCTTTTCTCTGAGCCAGCTTGTTTAAAAAGCGACCTTGTAACCCTTGACATCTTTAAGTTGTCACGTAAGATGAAAGCCAAGGTAACAGCTCCTTTGAGCTGATCCGTAATTTGTACACCAAATAACTGACTACGCGGTTTTATGACAGAACCTTCGAGATTTAAAACTCACAATATCCACGCAATACTAATCAATACCACAATCACAGTTCAAGATATTTGGTTTACTCTTTGTTGCACTTCAAATCAAAGCTTAATTTGTTGTGCAGGATTGTGAACTTATGGAGTAAATTAGATTTGTGTTCAGAGGTTTCTCATTTCAAACTGAATATGCATTGAGGGATTTCTGGGGCTATTCTGAAAATTAATTATTAAAGGCTGTCCAGCGGCTACAAATAGTCTCAGATACCCTCTCTCAGCCCAGGAGTATTTAACATGCATCACAGTTAATGGCCACCACATGAATGTTTAAATGTTTCAAAAGGTTATGTACCCTGTAGCCTTTTGAAAAGGTTACCCACCCTGCAGTGTTAGACCCATCACCTAGTAGATGTCCTAAAGTGACACAGCTGCTCTGCATTGTGTGTCTGGCAAAACAACACAGAGGTGTTATATGAATTGGTCGCTGTTTGACAGTGATCTGGGGCGATCAGTGAGGCAGGCTTTCTTATTTTGCTGATTTAGTCATAGGTAATAAAATGCAAGCAAAATCTAGGTCTCGTCTAAAACATCAGTAGCATAATGAAGGTAAAAAGTTTTAAACAGATGTATAGATTAAATAAGATTTAAATAAGAAGCCAAAAGTATTATTAGTAGTAGTAGTCAAAAACACCATGCAAGCCACTTTACAATCCCACTTCTGATCCCAGATTCACTGACAACAGTTCCACTGTGTGAATAATCCATCACCAAACAAATGAAATAACAGTCCTATTTAAACTGTAGTGACTGGATATGCAGTTCTGCTTGTTTTCCTCCACTTTACCTTAGGGCTGCTCAATTATGGCAAAAATGATAATCACGATTATTTTCACTGAAATTGAGATCACGATTATTTGACGATATTTATTTAACCCTTTAAGACCTACTATAGAACCAAGTCCACCAGAGCTTATATTATTTTTTATACATGCTGTAGTGCCATTTGTGGGAGCATTTCAAGTTGCTATACAACTGTTATAGCCCATATTTTACTAATATGTATGCATTAAGTCCATAGTAACTACATTAATTGCAAAAAAGTGCAATAAACTACAAAAAAAATTGAAAATCGTTTTTGTTTTGTTTTTACATATATTTCTACTTGGAGAAATTTAAGAGGTTTATCCCTCAAAACTTTAAATACAATAAAGTTGCAAAAAATAGTTTACAACAACAGGAAATTTATTTTGAGTGTCTTCATAGTTTTATTTTGGAGATACAGCAATTTTTATATATTGCAGGAAAAACAAAAAACAATCCTATGATGCAAATTTGCAAAGAAAACAGCAGGTGCATCATTTCACTGTGGGAAGTGTTACGAACAGCTGATAGGAACGGCAAAGCCTGTTTCTGGAATATTATGTTTTTGTTCCTGCAAGCGCTTTTTATGCAATTTTTGCAAAGCTATATGTGGAACGAAACCGTGACCGAGGACAAGCTGATGGCATCAGATGTAAGTACAACTCCTCTGGTTTCATATGCAAAACAAATTATTGCGCTAGCTTACACGGTTCAGGTTCTACAGGGATTTAAAAATAGTTACCCAAAACGGAGCGTGCTGCTCTGACCGGCTTTAAAGGGTTAACAATGACTTTAAAAAAATAATATAAAATAGTGTGCAACACCACTGAAGTTTTTTTTTAAACTCTCTTTTCAACCAACGGCAGTCACTCTCCAAATAACTTCTGCTTAGCTTTCCGAGCTTCCCTCGGGTCCTCTTAATCAGCGGTCTCCAACCTTTTTTGCGCCACGGACCGGTTTATGCCCGACAATATTTTCACGGACCGGCCTTTAAGGTGTCGCGGATAAATTAGGGAGGGGCTAATAATCGGCTCAGTCATTTTTAATGATCGTTGAAAGCCCAGATCGTAATCATGATTAAAATTCGATTAATTGAGCAGCCCTACTTTACCTTGTTGCAGAGTTAGCTGAAACCAAAAACACAACTGAGTGGAAGTTTGGGTTTGTGTCAAATATTTGCTCCATAATTAATGGATCGCTCTGTAAAAGCATCTGTTTGCTATATTAACTTAAAAGGGGATGACATGTCAACACTATATCACAGATGTTGGTGTTTCTTGTTAAGGGACATCTCAGCATGCAGACTGAAGGAGCTGGGGTTCAAACCACCAACCTTGTTCAAACATGTTTTATTTATTTCCCATTGAGTCACCGTCCTCTGCAAGTGTTCTTCAGGTTTTAGATCTGCCCCAAAGCTACATCACATAACTGTAGGACCAATGATTATAGTAAGACTTGGAATTAGGTTTGAATGATACCAGAGAAGAAATCATGTGCAAGGATAGGCCCTGTCTAATTAAAAATACTTTTGAAGAGCCCTTTTGAATATGCACTTGAAATGCACAGATCTTCACCTAATATCTTCAACATCTGTGACAAATTCCAATCTTATGCCTGCTGTGACAGATGACCAGAGAGTTGGAATAATAATCTTATGTTTCCAACCCTGCAAAAAATTTTTACGTTTTTTAACCCAGGTTTCCGTAAATATTGATATTTAATGTGTGGTTAAAAGCATGTGGAAAAAAATCCTTCATTTTAAAATGCTACACTGTACTGTATTTTTAGACTTTTTTTCTATGTTGCTTGCAGGAGGGGACTGTTTGTGTTTACTGGTAAGTTACTCGTCCTCCATTCTGCTCCTAGTTGTGTAATGGCAATCCTGGAGTTAGTGTTTAACTGAGGATCTCCTTCATTCAGATTGTTTTCACTGGAAACCCACAATTTTCTTTCACAAAAATGTGTCACCTGACAAATCCTTCAACATTCTGCTTTGTCAATCAGAGCAAGGTAGACGGTGGAAGGAGAGGAAGGCCAAGGTGCTGAAAAAGATATAGAATGGCTATACGTGGTAGAGCAACTCACGCACAGCTTTATCTTGTTCACAGAGGGCAAGCACATGGATTCTTCCCCCAAAGAAAGTAAGTGAAAACCTGCCATAGAAACAACACTGCACGCTAGCAGCACCCGTGTTCTGGAGTAACACTTTGTCCAGAGAAAGCTGCATGGACTCATTAACATCTTTTGCTTCTCTTTGCTGTAAGGCATCGCAGAGCAGCCTGAGAAAATAAGTGTGCCGTGTGCAGTTTTCTGACAACATCTTACAGGATTTCAGCTTCCTGAAATTTGCATTTTATTCCCTTTTGCTGTTTGTCCAGGCTGCTTAAGAAACATGGGAGGGTGGAGTTGCTTGGTGCGGCTTAAAGAGTGGTGAAATAGCCACAATCCAAGGGCCTACTCATTAAAGGTCTCCGAATTCATCAAATTTGCCCGGTGGACATTTAGCGCATTGCCAAATTCTGCAGAGTAATCTACTTTTAACACACAGTCTGACTTGTAACAATAACATCAAAAGGCGGGAGTGAAATTGCAAAAGCACAGTGTCAGAAGACGGTTTACAGACCGCTCTTCGAGCATGCAAGGTGAGAAAGAGTTCACGTGTTCTGTCAGTAATTACGGCATGAAGCATTGCATGAAAATGGGAATATTATACCAATTAGAATTTCTGCAACAAACATAAACAGCTTAACCAAATGACAATGATACACAGAGGGAAAGAAAAAACTAATTATATTATTGCTTGCATACGAACATAATTGAGTATGAAGCAATACGACTGCATCATATTCATGCACAATAAAAGGATATAATGCATCTTATTGTACATTATCCAAAATAAATAAATAAATAAAAGTGCAGACGATTCTGTGAACTAACAACAGACAGATTTATCAGCGAACAGTGGCGGATTATAGCCGCTAATGGGTTCAGACTTGACTTCGTCACGCTCCATTAAGACTATAGATTACATGCATGCAAACAAAGTTGCTTTGTTAGAGCTATCTGTCTGTACAGGATTTGTTCTTCAAAGCAGTGAAGGTTGAATATGATCTGCAGTGGTGTTCTGAATATTATTTTTCATTCAGAACAATTGTTGGAACGGACGCAGGAGGAAAACACCTCTTTTAAATCTCTGTGTTGTCCTGAATATCATTGAGATGCAGACAGAGACAAACCGTTGGAGACAAATTCCCATTCAACATTTATGGTCCTTGAGAGTATAATGAAATTCTTATCTTTCTAAACATGCATAGATCTCACTAAGCTCTCACCAGAAATAAGAGTCCTTTGGCCAGCTGTACATTTGAGATAGATCTACGGCACTGCATCCAGATCAGCGTGTGAGGAAAACCTAACAGCAAAGCTTCACTTGGACTTGTTAGTAAACTAAAGCCTCTCATTTCTTTTTATTAATTTAGATAATTTGACAGTACAAACGACTCAGAATAAGAAACAACAATTATAGTCCCACATTTAAAAGTCACGTTGCTGCCTGTTAAGTTTGATGAACTGCTTGTAAACAAACTGACGACACGTCTTCAGGCCATCGAGAATTTTGACATCAGCAGTAATGAGTGATGGAAGTATGATTACAATGACCATAAAAATGACAAACAAGGCTGTGGCTTCATCTGTCCATATTAAGATAAGCTTGAGTGAGAAGTGAGAGGCTTAGGGGAGGCATTCAGTGGGATGCTGATTTGAATATGATTAATGGAGGGCCAGGTCTTCAAATCCCATCCAGCTCCTGCAGTCAGCCTCTCCCTGATAGGCTACCACTCAAAGTTGCTTCTGCTATCACGGCTCAAACTCGCCGTCTGTTTGTGCCCAGAGCTCAGGAGGGGGAGACGTCTGGGTGCCGTCTAAGCCTAGATCACAACAGAAAGGGTTACAGGCGGTCTGCCTGGCCAACTGGACTGGAATTCAGCATCACGACATCTCAGCCAATAAGAGATCATTTTGATCTAAAACATTCTGCTGTTTTTGGAAGGCTTTAATTGTTTTACAGAGAAAACAAAAACAAAACAACACGATAAGAACAGGAGATGTTGCCTAAAAGCATAAAATTATATTGGAAGTATGAGCGGAATTAAGACCACCAAACACCAATCACATCACATAGCAAGGAGAGAAAAACACTCTGAATTATACCAGTTCTTTATTCCGACACACGGAGAATACACTATAGTCATGCGGTCTTAAATGTGAACCAAATGGTAGGTGGTCAGGAAGTATTCCAGTAATGTCTCCTGATGGGTTTTTAAGGAAAAACATACTGAACCTCATGTGTCCATGTCCATTTTAATATCACATCACAATCACCAGATTGTTTTTTTCTGGAAAATCCCTCTAAACTCTTTCTTCTCTGGTGTAAAAAGAAGAGTCTTTTGGTTATTGATTGTTTTGGGGTTTTTTTTTTACACACACACAAATGGAAGGAGTAAAACTAATGGTTACATGATATTCACAGTACTATCTCCACTATCTGTCAATGAAAACTAAAGATATTTAGTCTAGGTTTCAACCATGATATTTTGGGTTCTCTGTGTTTGCTAATTCTTAGATATTTCAACTATTTTGATGTTGTAGATAGTCTCTGTTTCTGGCTACAGGTGTTATTCTAGTCCATCACAAGTTTATTGGAAAAGGCTAAATTGATACTACAGATGGAGATGCAGCCGCTCTCACTTTCACTATATGTTGTTGTTCTGCTGGCATGTTTGTTTCAGCTTTTTTGTTGCACTTTCCATGCTGGTTGGTCACACCACCATGATTAAAATGAAAAACTGAGCAAAAGGAAAAACCTTGGACTGAAATACTCAGAATAAAACAAAACATGGGATTGTACTGTGTCTAGAGCCACATTTGTATGGTAACTTGCATGAAGATGTATAAACACAACCTAACTTATAGCAACTTTAAACCCCAAACTATCCATAAGAAGTTAAGTTATATTGATAAATTTACAGCATTGCACATTTGCCAAGAAAGCTCTAAATTCTGCTGTGCAGCTTTCTGGTGAAGTGTGGTTAACATGTATGAGAAGACCTCGAACTACAATACACTGCTCCAAAAACTTAAACCAACACTTCAAATTTCAATGTGAAAAATCATGCATGGGTAATACGTTAGGAACAAAAGAATGCATCATTGTTTGATGGAAATTATACTCCAAGAATCTAAGTGAAAAATGGTGCAGCAGGCTAGTCCATTTCAGTGAAATTTCAGTACAGCAACTCAAAATGACACACAGTGGTCCCCCCTGATTGTATTCATGCCTGACAACACTGGGCTATGCTCCTAATGAGACAATGGATGGTGTCCTGCATGGTGTCCTGGGGAATTTCCTCCCAGATCTGGATCAGGTCATCGCTAAGCTCCTGTACAGTCTGAGGTGCAACATGGTGGCATCGGATACACTGAAACATAATGTCCTAGAGGAGTTCTATTGGATTGGTGAGGTGAGTGTGGGGGCCAGTCAGTGATATCAAGTCCTTCATCCTTCCTTCATCAAGCTGCCTGCATCGTCATACGAGGCTGGGCATCGTCATGCACCAGGAAGAACCCAGGACCCACAGCATCAGAGTAGGGTCTGACACTGGGTTCAAGGATTTCATCCTGATAACTAATGGCAGTCAGGGTGCTGTTGTCTAGATGTAGAGGTTTGTGCAGCCTTCCACAGTTTCTCCAAAACCTTTTACATCTGTCACATGTGCTCAGAGTGAAACTGCTCTAATCTGTGAAAAGCACAAGACAGCCAGTGGTGGTCTTGCCAATTCTGATATTTTACGGCAAATGCCAGTCAGGGTCCAGGGTGGGCCCATTGAAGGACGTCAGGCCCTCAGCCTGAGGGTTGTCTCATTCTTGCCGCTCTAGTGCACTTCATTTTTTTCAGCCGTGTATTAAATCTATGGGAAATCTCTAACAGCCCATTCAGTCAACAGAGTTTTTGAATGATGATATCAGTATGGTTGATGTTACACTGCAGTTACTACAGCCGGCAAAGCAGCCAAATGATCATTTTTCTTCGACAAATGTTTGGTTGATTGCTCCTGATTTCACATTTTGAATAATTTCTTGGAATTGAACCATAATAGTCTATTTGATAACAGTGAGGGGAAAGCATCAGTATCTAGAAATTACACGACCAGGAGCTACCAGATTTACGGGACCTCGGAGCAATTCTAAATGAAGATTTGAGACTTTTGAGATAATGTGAAACTATATTGTGGTCTCTCCTGGAAGCATGCCTAAAGCGAGGCACATTGAAAACACTGGGATGATCAACTTCATCGGCTTGGCTTTCTAACATGTTTGGTAGATTTATTTTTAATCTCAATATGCTGTACTGATCGCAGTTTACGGAAATGTGGTCACATCGTGGGAGAGCTTACCCAGTTCAACAATTTCTCATTTGATATCATCCCATCTCGTGCCATCTGGCATATAAAGTTCAGCATGTGCATATTCAAATCTGAAGTGGACTTCTGCAATCTCATCTGTGCTTTCTATATTTCCTTAACAGATATACTCTCTTGAGGAAATACAGAATATATCAATATATCAGAATTTGTTTTGTCCAAACTAGAAGAACAAGATGACCTACAATCGATGCATACGCAAAAGTACTCTACAGAAGTTTCATATATGACAGATGTACGCTGCTGAGTGACTTTATTGGTTTAGCACTGGACAAACTTCAGACTGTGAGCAGCACAAGCACAAAACAAAGAAACAATTTGCTACAGTATGACAGGTAGCATTATTAGCATTGCAACCTCTGCCAATTCCAGTGCTCAGATGAAAAGGATTTCACCAGACTAAATACAAATGCATTCAACTGAAACCAGCATATGTTGTCCTCAGTCTGCAAGTTTAAGACTGCAAATACGAACCAATTTAGAACACGTAGCTGAGCAAACACGACTGTCAGTATAATAAGCAGCTTTTACTGTCTCTGCAGGTTGATAAGACGAGCCAGTGTCAATCAGGAAATATTTTATAATCATGAACTACTTCTGTCCTCTTAACTTCCAAGCTTCCTCAAACCTTTGTAAGTAGAGAATCACATTCACAGCAACAGGAATCCAATAATATTATAAATAAATCATTTGTTGTAGACAAGCTTGTGGGAGCAAGCTGCAATCCTTTGAGCAACCTTTAGAGGCCATTTATTTAAGCACATGTAAAATATTTGCATTTTTTCTCACTTTTTTAATATTTTGAATTTTGGCTGAATCCTGGAAACCTGAAATCCTGTTTTTCAAAATTCTACAGATAAAAAAATATAAAAATATAAAATATATTAAAAAAATATGGAGAAAATATGTAGATAATTTTTGTCAAGGTAACAAATACATTTGTCTTTGGTGGGATTAAACTTGAAAGTTCATGTTTGTCTCCTTTTTTGCTTTTACTGTTTTTAGTCCTTTTTATATTTTTCTTATACTCAATATGCAGTGTTAAAAAAGTAATTAATTACTAATTACTAATTACTTAGTCAATATTGTATTTAAAATGCTTATCTAATTACTGTGTCAGAAAAGTAACTTAATTACTCAATAAGTAATTTAAGTAAATACTTTTTAAAATCCCTATAAAGCTTGAATGGACAAACAATAGAAATTAAACTCGTTAAATAATAAATACATTTTTTTAAAGACGGAGACTCTACAGTACGCAGCGGTAGCATCTCTTCCACAATGTGGCCTGCAATCATTTTTTAAGCTCACCTTCAGATGCTTTCTGTGCTGCTGACGTAAAATCACGTTTTGCCTGCTTAGCAGGAGTTGCCACGGTGTTCTCCATGGATGATGAACAAGAATCACTCAGAAGTGTTCGTCTATGCTCTCGTGTCAAGCGCTTCAGTAGATTACTCGTGCTATTAACAGCAGCCGATAGTTTCTTCTCCCCAGGACATAGTTTACATATTACTGTAATGTTCTTCTCTGCTTGTTTCAGAAAAGTGAAGAGACGGGAATATGTCCATTTCAAAAAACAGCCGACATCTTCCGCTTTAGAATACGACTATGCAGCAAACTGGCGTGAAATGACGTGCACCTGGCGGGCAGAGTTTACTTCTACGTTTAGAAGACAAATTATTGAAATTAAATAATGATATTCAGCGAGTTTAATTATTTTACAATGTAACGCAAGTACATTGTAAGTAACTGTAATTAAAATACCTAAAAATGAACAGTATTTAGTTACTCTACTTTTTCAGTGGAAAAGTAATTTAATTACATTAACGCTTTACTTAGTAACGCATTACACCCAACACTGTCAATATGAATCTTAAATCTTGTCCGTTTTATATTTTATCTAAACCATGTGTCCTGTGGTTAAAAGGTGTCATTCTAATGCCTTACGTTGAAGCAGGTGTAACTATGAACAACACTTTTCATTAGAGTTCATTAGAATTTGCCAGTGGATCTTTTCATCATAACTGCTATGTCCACGTGTGCTTTTGTCATGACATGTGAGGGTATTCACTGATAAACCTTGATAGTACCACCAGAAGACCAAGGACACAACACAGTAAAGTGTTCCTTTAAGGAAGCACAGGCTTACCTAAACACAATCAGCATGGCAGCTGCTGAGTCTCACCTTCTAGTTCATGCCACTTTAAAGACATCAAAGGTGATGTCAGCAGAGAGCATGTCATCCCTATCAAGCCTTACATGCATTAAGGTCAACTTTGACAAAGTCAGCATCCTTCAGCTACTCAACTGCTCCAACCCCCCCAACAAGAGCTGACTGAGACTTTCTGCCTCTGCTCAGTTTGCTCCCACCGCACTACACCAAGCAAATAAATTTATGAAATGAGACAGCAGTTATGGAATAACACGCAGTAAAGATGGGGTTTTCAGTGTCAAGGATGTTTATTAAATGCATAAAAAGATGCATAGCTGTCTTCAATGTGAGACTCTTGTACAGATGACACTTGTTTTTATAACGTGACATTTTCATTACGCTCTTACTGAGTGCAGTGCATGTTTCTATCATGAATTCAAATTTGCTGTCTTTTCACACATTATTCCTGCGTCAGAGTACACACTGCACCATGTGGCTGAGGTCAAAAAATGTTCTGACCCGGTGTATTTTGATTCACTTCACCATCTGCCTGGTCTAATCTACAAGGTCATTTAAATCCCTATTCTCGCTTGACCTCAGATCAAATTGTAATAATCACTCAGGCTTGGCATATAATGCTAAAAAATATGAAGCTGTGTCACAAAGGCAAAAAACCCCGTCACTTTCATAACTGTTTGTTTTAAGAGTTTCTCTCATTCACAGAAATCTCCAACTTTGCACTAATGCCACAGTGATGCACGTCAAAAACAAACCTTTCACTTGCTAACTCAATTTAATTTAAAGTGCTATATTACACAAACCTTTTTTTCAGATGCATGTATGTGTCTACACACTGTAAACTCAAATGCTCATTTGACTCATTTATTTAAATTAGCTTTTAACTAGATTTGTGCTGTTTGATTGTGCTGTTTTATGTTCATCTGTTTTATATTGTTGTGAATCACTTTGTGGTTTTTATCCTGTGAAAAGTGCTATGTAAATCAATAAAGTACTTAAATGAAATAATGTAAAGTTAATTTTTTAAAACAGCCCTACTAATTAAAAAAGCTTAAGTTTATCTATCATTTTCTTTCATTTAAGTTAGTTTAACTTATCATGTTTGATCAACTTTAGCTATTTTTGCATATTAAGTATCTGCTACTATAATAATACTAATATTATTTTGTTTTACTAATTTATCTAAATTAAATGGCAGACGTTTGATTCCTGGGGTCAATTTGACATCAAACATAAACAATATTAGTCTTTAGTCTCATATAACAGCTGGATTGATTTCGATTCTGAGAGAAGACAATGGAGTAAAACTAACTAACAACTAATATGAACCAGCTTTCTGATGAAGATGATTATGATTATGAACTGAAGAGGAGATTTTTCATTAAATCATCCTGTGAATTAGTGGATAGGTTTACAATCACCCTCTCTCATTAATTCAGGATGAGTCTATTGAACCAGATCAGAGATGTTGCAGCGACCCCAAGAATGTTTTAGGGCTTACAGTCCTGGAATGTATGCGGTGAGTTTTACATAAGCAAAACAACACTATACAAGAACAGGCACAATGTACAGTAAGTGCACACTGACAATTAAACCTATGAAATGCAATGTATTCAAAAATAGGAGAGCGTATGGTAAACAGCCAAAAGCTGAACAATGTTAAATTAGCAAATTAATATTCAAACGCAACTAAAGCTTCACGGTATGACCACTGAGCAGCAGGAAACACAATAAAGCCAGTGCACTAACGCTGCACACAAAACTCCAGAAAGAGATATTTCTGTTCCTGAAGCAGAAAAAAGAGTGGTCAGGTTTCAGCTTATGAGGCTCATCACTTAGCTGACTGGCATCTGTTCTTTGGGATTTCTCAGTAAAACCAAAACTAATGAGGAAATTTGATCTTGTTAGCGCTGGCCACACTTATCACATGCGTTCTGCTAAAAGTCATTCCAGGTGGTGTGCAGACTGTAATATTAACTTAATGCGCCTTGGCTGTAGAAGTAGGCTGAATTTGTATTGAATTTGTTACCTAGAAGTTATTTATAAAAATGAATGGCTCTAATTACTGATTTTTCTAACGACTTCCCACCCTTTCCACCGTGCTGAGTTCTGAGCACTGCCAAAACATGTGTGTCCTGCACGCAATACTGCACCTAAACCCATATCGTGAAGGCACACAGGCGGTGCTGAAACACCATTATCTCTATGTGAGAAATGCGTTGGGAGAAGACGTTTATAAGACTGGGAACTGAAGGTTGCTGGAGGCAGTCCTAAGTGCTGCTATTTGGCGCTTGGTAGCTGTGATATACAGCGATAATAATTTTGACCACAAAAATGTAGCCTTTTATTTAAACAAATATGTCTGGAGTTTATTCAAAATTATATGGCCGTAGCTGAAAAATGAAACCATCAAAAAAAAACTGCAACTCCTCTCTCTGCATCTGCTTCTGGGTCTTGTTCACAACACATTGGCGTACCCCACTGTGACACTTATGTTGAAGTGTGGGCCAATGACTTTACTAGTGTGGACTACCCTGATGACTCATTTCAGCATTTCTACATCTTTATGGACAAATAATATTCTGATAGACAGTCTCCATGCTCTTATTTTGAAAAAACAGTCGCTACTAACCAGCATCCTTTTCTGTGTGTCCCAGCTGGCTTGGCTGGCTGTCTGCTTGTTGCGGTTGTCTTTGATATCATTCAGCTGCTTCAGTCTGCTGGCTCCAACGTCTTAGCCTGCTGCTGCCAACAGCAGTCCTGGTTCTGTTTTGTGAGCTGGACAGTCACCGTGACCAGAACCCACAACAGGTTCAGAACTGGTTCGTGTGCCACTACGCTGTACTCAACAAGGCTGCGGAGCAGAACAAAGACTACTTGCTGCAGTTGGAGTCCATCCACGATATCAAGACTGGTTCAGAGGCAGCTGATTAGAGCTCCACAATAACACGCACAAAAAGAAGACTATAAATCTGCAGGAAACACTGATGATAGCATACTTCAGTTCTGCTTTTTCCTCACCTAACTCGGCATCCTTCACCGAACTGCAATTTCCTTTCAGACTACAGTGTCTGTGTTTATCATTAAACTTCTACGCAACATGTGTTTAATCTTACGCTTGATCAAAGCTCAGTGAGATCTGTGCTACACTGCCTGTCACTAAAGTACGAGGAGCTCCACTGTGCCGCTCAGACGTGAAGTTGTGCTTCATTTTAATTAGTGCACCGAGAAGGTGTGATAAGCTACTTCAAACTACTACGTTCAAAGCCTCGAGAACTGATGGCTCCAAATTTGCTGATTGGTATTTAATCTTCAATTTATATAATTACTAACAACATATGTTGTCTCCTCTTGTAATAACTGTGAAGGAGGAAAAAACGCTGAGGTCAAACCGACAATCATCTCTATCTTGTATTGTTGATCAAAATAACGCATTAAGCACCTGTTAAATATGCATGTAAACAATCTGAGTAATAAATAATAAGCTCTCTGAAAACAAAGCAGCTGTCACCACTGTCTGGAATACAATTGAAATTCCAGAGCAAGCACAGGTGTGTCTCAGTGAATAGATTGTGAATAGCATCTCTTTTATATTTATGAAATTGGTTATGAGTAATCTCAGCCAAAATGCTCTTGGAAAAAAAACAAGAGATGCAAAGTTCTTATATATTTTTTGATTCTGGAGCAGGAAAGCTATCAAAAGTATCCAATTTAGTCTGAACAAAATCATCTGAAGGAGCGACATGAATAAATCTGTGGTCACTTTATCCTCCCATTGCATTTTATAATCAATATCCAAACAGCAGCAGAGTGCTGTGCAACGCCTGATACGACACGCCTCTCAGCGTGGAGACTCTGTGGACCTGCCGAGTTCTCATCGCCGGGAATGTCCACTCACACAAAGTAATGAGATCATCCTGGGTGAAGTGATGCTGAAAATGAATCATCTCCTCGCTATCCCCAAACGGCACAGTGGGTACATTTCTCCTGAACCTTGCACTTTGAGGCCATCCTCCACCACCACGGTGGGCTCCGGCTTCACTCATCAAAGACACAGCGCACCGTCATCCGACCTCACCGACGACAGCACCTGGCAGGGAGCTCACGCTTAATCCAATCACAGCCAAACAGGTCGAACCCAGCAAGCGCATACCTATAAGAGGTATTATGATCTTTCCATTTTGGGTGCTTATTCACTTGAGGATTAAATACAACCGCAAACTGTACAAGCCGAGGTGCAGTTTGGCCTGGTGAAGATCTATATTTGTTGATAAAGGTATGTCAGCCCTGTAGATACACAGTTATACCCCGGTATCTTCAGGACATGTTTTCTATTAAGAGAAAGTGGCTATTTCAGGTAACACAATTTTACTCAGAGACAAAAGTCTACGAACATTCCTGTGGGTTATGAAATCACAATGCGCAATGAGAGGTGGGGTTGAAGGATGGCCACGGACTTTATCCATTAGACCTCGCAGCCTAGTTTTTATGTTGCCCCGTTATTAGGATAAAGCGCATTGATGAATTCCTGCTAGTGGAGGCTTTCTTTTTTCAGGGCACAAACATAAACAATAAGAAAAAAGGAGGTTGCAAGCTGGCCACGAAGATAAAGCTTAATCTATCACACCTCAGTAAGTGTCACAGAAAAAGAGTTTAAAGGTTTAGAATAATCACAGATGTCAGAAGCTATTTTTCACTGCACACAGGATATGAGTTGTCTTGGAAATATGTCTTGAGGAGCCACGCTGAGAGCAAAGCTGGGGCTGGGACTGCTGCCCGGGTAACTCAGGGGGGAAATGGAGCAGGTCACAGGGCCAGGTGAGTGACAGAGCCGCAGGAGACAAAAATCAACACAGCCAGGCTGCCGGGACAGACACCCAACAGCGAGCAAACAGGCCTTTGACCAGGTGACCTGCTGCAGATGGGAGAGGAGGGGGGAGTGTATACCAAATGTTCTAAAAGCTGAGACCTCTATTTGTGACGTGCGACTCATCCCGGTCACGTCACGTGAATGAGCCCATCGTGCCTATTCGACATGCAAATTCTCCCATAAAAGACCAGGAAGAGCCACACGGCTGTCGAGGTGCCGGTTTATTGAAAGTGTAAGCGGCTCATCACATGATCAGTTCATTGCAAATCCATTTAGTGTGCAGTGCATTAATCACGCTGCAGGCTGCCAAGGTTCAACATTTATGCTACTCTGTAGATTACAAGAGAGGGGTGTTGGAAATTCTGCTTAATCGCAAGAAAGCTCTCATTAGGTTCTCTCTGCTTTCATTCATTTTTCCCAGTGCTCCGTGTGGTCTTACATACGTGCTCAAACAGGCATGATAGAGAAGCATGGGAGTGATAGAGCATGTGCAACACATCTGTAAAGAGGTTTTGGCTTCTCTCTGAAGCTAGGCTTTGCATTCACTGCGTTTAAAGGCGTATTACTGGACCATTTGTGGGGGAAAAAGCTTGCTGTACAGTAGATATAGATATCATTATGAGATTCTCAATCTTCCCATCAAACTCCCAGTGGGCTCTCTCAATTACATTCTTCTCGTAGAGCTGCGCTGAGTGGGGTTCTGACATTATATTTGGCGCTAATGTAATGTTACCACTGCACAAGACTGCATTACCTAAAGGTTATATGAATTAACCCAGTTGCAAAAATAGCACGCAAATGCACACAGAGCAGCCACTCTGTGCATGCCACCCATATCTACCTCGACGCATGGTTACTTATTAGATTAATAGCTCTCCATCACGAGCGGTGCACAAAGAAAAGCTGATTGTCAAAAGCGATCACAATCATTTAGCGATTGTCAAACTTGATCAGAAGCAGCATTATCCATTGAAGCATTGGCTGAGCGCTGAATACATGTATATTAATAAAAAAAAAGGGGGTTGCATCAAGCATCAAAAAGCACATGGATTCATAGAACATCACACACATACACACACGTATAGTTCGTCAATATCAGATAAGGCTCCAGACATGATTTGATGGATGGAGGTGCCAGGAGGAAAATCATTTCTGCTAACTTATCCTAGCTGATGTGAATAAGAAGGAGCGATGGGAAGTTCACAGGATGCAACATAGCAGGTAGTGACACAGGATGCAATGTACTGTACTTTAGATATATACAGCACAAGGACAAGAGGACTGTCCTCCACTTTTGCAAGTGCACAGCAAAGTTGGATACTGGAAAACACTAACCAGCATGATTCTGCAGCCGACGCAACTGATAATAAAGTACCTCATTGTACCTTTAGGGGCACAGCGGCTTCTCAGTGGGACAGGAACTTCCAAGGGAAAAAGATTGTACTTCTAATAATATGTACTTTATACCCTTGTGGTTTGTACTTCACAGCAGCAGGTCTTGAACTTCTGGTGGTAATTTTGTATATCATTAAATGTTATAAAAAAACGTTGGAATTATCCTAAAAATTAAGTAGCCATTCATTTATTTTATGTGTTTTTATTCAATTTAATTCAATTTTATTTATACAGCACCAAATCACAACAACAGTCACCTCAAGGCGCTTTATATTGTAAGGTAGACCCTACAGTAACACATACAGAGAAAAACCCAACAATCATATGAGTCCCTATGAGCAAGCACAACAGTGGGAAGGAAAAATTCCCTTTTAACAGGAAGAAACCTCCGACAGAATCAGGCTCAGGGAGGGGCGGGGCCATCTGCCTCGACCGGTGTTTGTTTATACAGTTGAAGCAGGCTAACTGTGTCAATGTCCACTTGAAACTCTATCTATCTCACATCTACACCTACAGCCTGCTTAGATTAACCACTTAACCAACATTTATGTTTTTGTGGGAAACAGAGAAAAATCCACCAGACACCAGGAGAACAAAGTCTATTAAAAAAAGGCACCAAAATCTTCTAGGTGACAAGGGTCAACCAGAAGACAAATATTATTTATTTATTTAAAAACCTATGAAAACAGCAAAAAAGGAGGGAAATTTATACTTTGTCTGTTTGTTTGTTTTTGTATTGCATGAATACAGACGTCTCCTGATACTCCACAGTTCAACTGTGCTTTTGCTGCTCGGGAACATTCTGCATATATACCATTTCGGTGCTTGAAAAGGTACACATAATTACCTTGAAGTCCACTAATTAGCTCTATGGGGGTGCATTTGTTTAGATGGTACCTGCAGGCACAGAAAATTACTTCTGCTAAATCCCCTTTTCTGAGAGTTAAAAAAAAAGTGTAGCGCTCCTGGCTGCAGTTAGGGTGGACTGTGAAGGGAAGTGACACCGCTGCTTAATGCAGTGGGCTTCTCAGTGCTCACATACGTGGGGTAAAAAAGTAAAATATAATATCGAGCTGCTTTGAGGTGTTTGCTTCTGCATACATGACTAAAATCACATTCTGCATGGGTAACTATTAGCTGCATATATTGGGAGGAAAGCGCTGTAAAGGCGAGGGATAAAACACAGACTCCTATCACAGAAGTTTCCTATTACAGATAGTAAGATCCATACACTGCTCAATAATGTGTTCTTAGTCAGGATAAACTAGCACTTTATGCAAGTCAATGCTTCATCTGACCAACTGGCTGCCAATCTCACAAAAATCCTCACTTAGAAAACATGCATTTAAAGAAAAGAATTTTGTGTGGTCTAAAAAAACCACAAGCTTTAGGTTTCCCATTTCAATGATGAGCTGATATTCCACCTGAATATCATCTATTTAAGAGTTTGCAGTTTGCTATTCAACTGTCTGTGTGACGGGTTCATCTTTCATCTTACAGCCTTTCTATCGGCGCAGTGCAGCTTTCGCTCGACTTCAAGCAAAGTCTGTTTTTTGAAAACATGCACTGCCGTTAATGCGTTCGTGACACCAGCACAACAGAGGATTTGTTGGAGGAAACTGAGCTCGGCTCCCGCCTTCCTTCCGTGGTATTATCCTCAATCATCTTTCAGCCACACCACAGAGTCCGACTGAGAAGCCTGTTTGCAAATTTCCAAACTTCACTGGTGTTTGTGCAGATATTGAGTACGTGTTACTTTAAACTGTGAATAACATTTATTTTGTGAGCGCTTAGCTGTTCTCTTTTTATATTGCCTCGGTCACGCTGGGATGGCGTACATCTTCTGACTCAGATATCATTGTAAAACTCAAATCTGCATGGGCGAGCACTCATAGAGATGTCCGAAAAATGGCCATTTTCCATAAGAGACAAGATATTAAAGTGTGTGTGCAAAATCCTGATACAATTACTGATGAGTGCAGAGCCAGGCCTAAATGAATAATTGATTGTAAAAGCTATTGTCGTGGAAATCAACAACAGAAGCAGGAATTATTTATGACATTGTATTTAAGTTCGTAGATGCACCATATAGACTTTCCTGCACTTGGGCTATTTTTAGCGGGAGAGGATGCAAAAGAAAAAGATAAAAGTACCTCCCAGTGCTGTATAGTACAGCCATACAGTACATGGTAATTTCACTCGCTATCCTTCAAAGCAGTGAAAGTGAGGTCTCTGATTTATTCATAAGCCATGCTTCTTCTGCCAGGGAGCATTAGACAAAGGCAGATCACACAAAGGTAACAATTCTGCTGAGAAAAGCGAACTACAAATCAAAACAAATCAAACCAAGGTGAGAGCGGTTTACTGTGATGCTCCAGTAAAGCGCAGGCTAGCCAAGCACTGCAGCTTCTGGGCTCAACAGTTGGAAAGTAAAACTCTGGTATCGAGCAACTGAAGGCAGGACTGTTTGGACAGCTGTTGGTGGGGTTTCTTTCATTAATTCTAATGCTACAACACACAGTGCACCTCAGTGGCTTTAAGGCTTCTTGCAGGTTCATGTCAGGAATAATTCAACATGATTCCAGCTGCACAGGCTCCATCAAGCTTCTGTCAGTTTCTATCAGAGAGTGAAGGTCATCACTCTGTCCTGCTTACCTGGTCTCCTACAGCCCCCGCCACATGTCCTCCTCCTCTTCTCTCAATCCCTTCTGACTGCTGTGGTTGATGACCACAAACACTAAGCCTATTTCAGTCCCTGAACTGGTTAAGCAGTTAAGAAATTAGATGGATGGGTAAAAGGCTTCCTCAAAGTATCTCAAAAGTTGGACTTGAATATTACATATTTTAAATTTAGAACATCTTACTGTCTGCAAGAACTAAAATTAGCCATGTAAAAAAGAGAAAGAAAGAGCACACTGAATTTTAAACTATCTGATCTTCTGACCAACCAGTTCATTTCCCTTCTGCATTATTAAATGGCTTTCCCATTCACTGCTTGCTTCTGACGTTTTAATTCTAAGCTTTTAAACTGGTAGATTCCTTGAAATTGATTCATTAGATGCATGACCAGCACAATGTGCTCCTGATAGACACCAGCCAATCAATAATCACAATAATCAACTGACAACAATCAAATTAAAAAGCAACACTGCGTCAGGCATTTGTTTTCTTTTTATTAGCATTGTTATCTTGACCAAAAGGTTACTTTTAATGAAGAAAAATGACTTCTAATCCAGAGCTCGTGGCTTATACGCCCCACAGGTATGATCCATATTTGTCTGTGCACTCCTCCCTTCTATAGTAACGCAAATCAAACCAGCGTTGCTACAAACAACAAACTCAGGGAGACATGATGTGCATAAAGATATAGATTTTTCAACATATTAGCACATAGCACTGTTCATAAAAGAGTACAATCAATACATTAGCAGAGTCTACCGATTTATATTTAAGGTAACATTCCAATTTTAACTATCAATAAATAATGCTGCATATAGTTTCTATATTACTGATGAGTGTCAGGAGACATATAGATAACCTATAATTTAGTTCCACATATTTTAAAAAATTTGTAATTTAGAGATTTCAACATTATTGTTCATTGACTGTTGGGGTCATAATATATTATTATGACCACATCATAATATTCACGAGGGACACATATATCATTTTAATATTATAGTATTAAAAATACAGTGTTGTTATTAATGATTTGTTACATCATTATTAATTGTGATTGGTTTCAAACTTGTAAGGAGTTTAGTAGAACATGGCGGTAAACATTAGATTGACTGTTTTAAATTGTATTTAGCATGCATTTGCCACACTGACACATAAATTGTATCAAAAACATACTCTTTCATGAACGGAAGCCAACCTAAAAGCAATGTGTACATTTCTTCACTTCCTAACATGGATATTGATGACATTAACCTGCGAGCTAAGAGAGCAGTTAGCATTATAGAGATGCTCAAGCTAGCATTAGCATCTTTCACAATTATTATTGCTCTCCTCTACCTCTATTTTGGTCTCCACCAGCTACTGCAACTACCTACATGCTAAAAAGCGCTTTCATTTCATTAATGAAGCAGTTTTATCAGATATTTTTAAGGACAATGACTCAACAACAGCAGTGATATAGAGAATCCTTTCGCTAACTGTTAATTTGACCTGTTAAAATGTATGCTAGCAACATTCTGTAGAGCTGTAGGGAATGGAATGTTGGCTGATTATTTTTCTACAAGAAAAAGTGTTCATATTCCGCTTTGCTATTTTACAAATAGTAGATATAAAAATATTGATGAGGGCAGCTTTAAAATCATTATATTTAATAACCGCTGCCCTTGCCTGAGTGAATTTAAATGCCTGCGCTGTGCAGAACCCATACGGTAAAAAAATACATTTTTCCTGGCCAAAATATATTTCAAATATATGGTAAATATATTTTGTATTTGTGATGCTCCAAAAAAATATATTTTTGAAATTGAAAATATATTTCTTTCAAACCAAAATACATTTCAAAACATATTTTAGGGTGAAGAAAATACATTTCCAACCTTACAGTAGAATGTATATCAAAGTATATTTTATTTAAAATATATTTAGTGCAATAATGATGATAATGATAACAATACTAAAAGTAACATGTTTTATGCACATCTGCAAAAAACAGTTGGATTCAAACAAAACAGAGTCAAAGGTCTATCACGAATTAGGTTGTTTATTCATTTGCTTACAGTATTTCACATTACACAATATCTCACTATAATGTAGCGTTCATTGACTTTGAAATTATCTGTCAGTGATACAGTAAACAAGATACAAAAACTGCTATGTACACTTTAGTTTTTGACAATATATACAATTTAGTACTTAAAGGAACACACTCCACTGTTTTGGAAATAGGCTCATTCTCCATCTCCCTCAGAGTTAAAAATGCAGCATCTTCTTTCTAGATCCGTACGTTAATAGGGCTCTGGAGCGTGATCTTACGGGATGGGGCGTAGCCAGGATTTTTGGTCAAGGCGCCATATTAGCAGGCCAAACAAATGCTTGCTGTGTGGTCGGTTGTAATGTTAGATTGCACTACCGACAAAGGAATAAGCTTGAAAACAGGCTCTCTTTTCATTGTTTCCTCACCTGGAAACATCATGAGGGAGCTTATGTGTTGGATGTTACCAAAAGAAGGCGTCTAGCCTGGATAGCAGCTGCGAGACGAGCTGATATTCAGTTCTCTACCAGCCACAGATATCTGTTGGTGTGCTCCAGTATTTTCATTCAGGTAAGTTCTAAATAAGTTCATATTATTATTTATAGCCTGTTAATTTTATTTTCAATAGCACAAACTTAGAACAAACATGCAGAACTACCTTCTATTTATAGAGTTGCTAATTATTTGGCATTATTGCAACAAACCAGCCTATGAAATGAATGAAACAAATCCTGACTGGGTTCCAACACTACACATGGGGCACTACGAAATCCCTGCTTCAAACTACATGCTACATACCACCATGCCAATCAGATTACTTCTTCCATGTGAGGGTAAAAAGGTGACCTTCCTGGATAAGATGGCAAAGGTTTGCTGCGTTTTGGTGAACATGTGCCCCAGTGTGGTAGTAAAACCAGGGAAAAATGCTCTTGTTAAATACTTTTAAGTCTTGTGCTGTTTATGTAGTGATAAGTTTTCAAAAGAGACAGTAAATTACAGAATGCTAGTAGTGGGTGATATTATACAAATGCTGTCATGATTTTATGTGAACATTTTGTCATTTGTAAACTATACATAACATTTTTTCTACATTGTAACTGATGTGATGTTCAACAAAGTGCTTTTAATTAAAAATAGGCAAACATTTCTTTGTTTCTTTATTCAACTTTTGAACAGTGGTATTTAGTAAGTACATATTCAGTAAATGCAAAGTATTTACATGGCCCCCTAAATTAAAACATTATGGGTTATTCAGAACAGAACTATGCTTGGAAAAATATTGTCCCATCAGTTGATCCAACTCCTCCACAGTAGCAGGTGGAACTTTTCTTTTTTGAGGATGGCTTCTTTTACCTGTCACAACGAATGGTCTGTTTATGTTTTGATCAAGAACCTTTTTTTTGGGCAGCTGAAGAGGAGAAGTCTATCTTATGGCCAACCTCTGGCTGTATCTTGGTCATATTACCCAGCAAAACCCAGTATGCAGGTTCATCTGTAACAGTCCTTGTGCCACAGATCCTCACTGTTGCTTCTACATTAAACAGAAGAGCAGTGACATGGCTGCAAGTCTCCACGACTCTAGCCATACAGCTGCAGTGGGCGGCTTCAACCTTCCCTGTGATGCTCACAATGACCTGTGGCTGCAATGCTGCAATTCAGTCTTTAAGAGTGCAGGACCTAAAACACACACAGACAAAGTTCATTTAAAGACAAGAACTTTAATAAGCCAAGTCCGACACAAATGTGTTTTATTTACTTTCAAATCCATTTATCATAAATGTAACAAATAAAGTGTTTTTATGTATCCATCTATAGAACGCTGCATGTTATATTCTAAATCTGCATGTTTCTTTTTAGAAACCTATCAGCAAAAAATGAACCTAAAGTATGTAATGCAAGGATGTAATCACTTTCAAGAGGGAGAAAACATAAAGTTCGACTTTAAGTGACAACTATGGACACCTAATATGACAAGCAGATTCTGCAGGTCATTAATCAATGTATAAAACTAAAACAGAATGTATTTTTAGTGACACAGGACACAAACAAGGAAGCAAGATGTGTAATTAGGATTATTTATAATAAATATGAATTAATTAGGGCAATTTCTTTAACCATAAAGAATAACTAAATCCTTCAGGACAATGTCACATCAATGCACTGAACTCACTATGTTATCCCTCTAACAGAGCCTCTACATGTTCTCACTGTAATTTCCCCCTCACGAATGAATTTTTGCTAGCACTAATTTGAATGCTGGGGGGAATCAAACGCATTTTACTCGCAGTACTCAAGCTGACTTACCTTTGCTTGAATGACGGCGTACTCACAACATGGAGGGTTAAAAATAGCCAAATCTTGTACCCAGTCCTTGGTGAATTGGATGTGCGCCTCCAGAGATTTATAATTGCGAAATTGGTGCGCCGTGTATGCTCTGACTCCACAGACAAGGTATGAGAGTAGATCATGCTAAGTCAATAGCGGTTTGGTCTTCAGGGTTTCTACTCCACGGCTATATTTCATACGGGTCCACATTTCAACAATCAAGTACCGTCTCTTTGCATCTGGACAGAATCTGTCTCTATACCGTCATTTTCTTTTGAGCTACGTTTCAGAATGGTTCGTAGCAATCTTGTTTTGATTCGTGACCTGCCAAGATGGTGCTGCGCTCCCACAATGCATTGCGACATTACGTCAACTCCAAAGCCCTTTGCGTGCAGGAGTGTATGCGCATGCGCATTGCCACGGTGGTTTAAAAAATAAAGATATAATGAAAAGTAATTAATAAAAATTAAATATTTAAACATTCCCACAAATGTGCAATGAACGTGCAAAAACTCTCTTTAGTAGTTGTTACTGTTTCTTTCTTTCTTCTTTTTTTTTTTTTTGAAAAATAACGACGTCTCTGAGGCGCGAAATCTGACAGCGAGAGGAACCGCCGGATACAGGAGACGGGAAGAAACAAGCCGATTATGTTCGCGTTAATTAAGTGGTTGGAAGATGTAAAATTCTCAATTCTGCCAACTGAACATATACGAGATTTTAATGAGGATGAATAATTAGCCGGCATGGAGGAAACGGACCTTTATTTCGTGGAGTGGCGACAAGAAGCCAAGGCGGGTGGCCAGTCTAAGAAGCCTCCATCATCAAGCTAGCAGGTGCCTTTTCCCATATAATATTACTTTATTCTCGTGTATTTGGAACGGAAGCGTAGAGCTGCCACCCAGGCAAAAGAGAAATATAAGTATATCACGTTATAACGTGAAAAGTTTATCGTTCTAACAATATACTATCATGTTTGAACAACATGTTTGAACAACATTGTACGAAAAATGTACATAATTATCACGTCCGTACAATATTGTGCGAACGTGACAATTATGTATATTATAATAACGTGATATTATATTATACAAACATGAAAAGCATAATGTTAGAACAATAAACATTTCACGTCATAACGTGATACAGCTCTATTTTTCTTTTGCCTGGGTGGCAGCTCCACGCTTCCATAATTTGGTAATCAAAATATGTAACTTAATTAATTATATTGTGACGTACTTTTGCCTTTTCTTATTATTCTGCCTTCTCAATAACTATCAAAGCCTATTCACATTTAATTTGGCTTTCACAGAAATCCTACCTCTCCTTCTGGCTACAGAGTACTTACCAAGGTTAGAAACAAAGAACAGTTATGCTTTATTAATGTTCGCTAATTACAATGTTCCACATTTCCTTGCTTTTTAAGTCATTTTTAGGCTTTTTAGAGTTTTTGTTTTTTATTTTTTTAGCAGTAATGTTTCTGCCTATTTATTTCAGCCCATGAAATCGAATGCAGATCTTCCTAATGTGAGATTTACATAAATGTAAGTAATTTTGTTTGTCATTGTCATTAATGTTGTTGCTGTTGTTGTTTTTGTGCAGTTTGCAATCATATAAACCTAGCAAGCATCAGTCAGCACAGTGACTAACCTAAACAGATTCTTGCTTTATTCACATATATTATATGTAATTATATATACCTGCACATTGTACCTAGGGTTGCAGCCACTTGGCCCCACCCCATTGTTGTGACAGCCCTGATTGTACTTATACACTGCATCTGAACAGGGAACAGTCTGCCACATTAATGTATTTTTAAGTGACTTGTTTGTAATACATGAATTTGTTTTTTACAGATGTCAAAGTCTCAACCTCATGCTGCCCTCCCCCATCCTCCTAAAGTAAGTATTTGTTGTTGTAGTTTTTTATGCGGTGTCTGTGTCACATGCTAATCATAATTATTAAAATAACTGTTTTCTAACAGATTTTCCAAAACACTAGTTATGTTTGTTGTCATTCAGACCAATACTACTGCTTAGACATTGTTTAGTGGTCATGCATGTTTGACAAGCTCGTTATGATACCAAAACAGTAGGCCTATCACAATAATCGATATATCGACTTAACACACAATACATGTACATGACCTCAATAATTGTTGATGATGTAATTTATCCGCCATTATATTTACAAAAATAAAATATAATGATAACAAAACAATAACATTAAATAACATTGTTTTCTATTTGTTAGAAAATTTACTATTTATTCAAGTTTTTAAGGTATCTAATATTTTGATTCCTAATTTCAATGATCTAAATACTTTAAGAATTAGATGTTGGTTTGTCAATTGAAAGTGTGTAGATCTTGCATTATTATGGTGTTATATTATGATTATACATTCAAAGACATAAAATGGTCTTAAAATGACAATGACATAACTTGTCGCAATTGTTTATGGGGCAATATACCGACCAACAAAAAGTCGCTATCGTAACAGGCCTTCAAAACAGACGGTTTTATGATTGATAAATTCAAAAAATAAATACATTTAATTTCTCTGAGATTCTCTAATATTCAGTTACAGTTCACAACACAGTTACCCGTACATGCAGTATTATACTGTAAATATAAATCTCTGCATTTAGCATCCCACTAGAAGCGTCACAGTTACTGCCTCTTTTTTTTTTTTTTTTTTTACAAATACCTGTACTATCACTAACACATTTACTGTTTTACTTTTAGCCTGTGGATACAAATGCAGATTTCCTTAATGTAAGTTGTGCATTTTAATTACATCATGTTATTTTTATTATTATTTATTTATTTATTTTATTTTACATTCAAATATTTCAAGCTTCTTGGTTAAAGAAGCTTGATTGCTAGTAGGTAAAGAATAGTTCACCTATAATTCATATTCCCAATTAATTTCTCACCTCTGATTGAATGCCTTTGTTTGTTTTCCTTTTGACTATAACAAAACATTTTTGCTGGATATATATGGTGAATTTATATGCATAGATACAGTCGTAGTGCTTGACACATGCAAACAGCAGTAGATGTACTAAAAAGGAAATAATTACAATCATGATGTTGATTGCTGATGTCAGTATATATATTTTAGAGGAATGTTTTGTTTTTCACCCAAAATGAACTATATTGCTTCAGAAGAGATTTATTACCCTACCGGACTCTTATATATTGTTCTGTTTTTTGTTTGTTTTTGTTATTTTCAGGTTCAATGGTGCGTGTTCTTCTAATGGCCGCCTTCCCACTGGAGGTTTTGATCCACAGCAATTTAAAAGGTAATCAGCTTTGAAAGTCAGTTCAAATGGTTAGCTAATAGTACTTTAAAAAGCCTACAACTCTGTCACCAGTTTCTTTACCAAAAATTACCCATAAAAGTATCGCTCAATAGCATATATTGTAGTTCAAATGTTTAGTTGTACAAATATCAAATTTTTGGAAATCTAAAACTAGTCAAACACTCAAATGTTCATGCTTTTTATAGGAGGACAGAGCAAAACGGACATCGGCGCAGAGTGAAGAACTGCCCTTGATAAGGACACTATGACAGCCATATATAGTAAGTGAAGACTTTCTGTGTATCTAAAATTGCATACAGCACAAGTAACTTACTTTGCAACCATTAAAATAGGTTGTAAAGTAAGTTACCAATACAAATAGGTGATGATGCATTGTAGTGGTTGGTCTCAGACAAAGAAGGTCAACAGATTTATGAATGCTGGAAGGTAAGGAGAGACGACCAAAAGGGGTGTTAGCATTACTGTAATGTGAACTGGATAGACTTCCCATCTAGGAAAAAAAAGAGGTAAAATTATGCGTAAAATATATCTGTATTAATATCTGTATCTATATAAACAGAAATATCTGTTTGCTAAATGAAGCCAGCTAACATAAATCACATTTTTATTTTAACTCTGATAAAAGTAATAGAACTGTGACTTTTGTTTGTTACAGTGGCGGTAAGGAAGGGGTTTCCCAGCGTGTCCAGAAGGGCTTTGAGGATTGCCGTGAAAGCTGGGGGAACTGAGACTGCTGGAAAAGGAAAAGAAATTACATTTTAAGTATGCTGACTTATGTTCATACAATCACACACACATATACACATACACACACATATGTGTGTGTGTGTGTATATATATATATATATATATATATATATACACACACACACACATATATGTATATGTGTGTGTGTTTCTTTTAGAATGTTTGAGTATGTAATGAGAATAAACTTATAAAATGAATATTCCTTGCTTGATTGATATGCTATATGTATGTTTTAAACATCAAATAAAGATTTCTTTCAGATGTTACATGTGAATGTGTTTTCTTAGAAATATATGAAGGGTTAAATTTATATTTTTTTGAATGATTTTAAATAAATTTAAATTGTATTTTGAAATATATTTTATTAATATATTTCAAAATATACAAAAAATGGCCAAAAAATATATGTGCTAAAAAACATTTCAAAATACATAAACATATTTCAAAATATATTTTAAAATACATTTTGAAATACATTTCAAAATATACAAAAAATGGCCAAAAAATATATGTGCTAAAATACATTTTAAATATATAAATATATTTTAAAATGTATTTTAGCACATATATTTTTTGGCCATTTTTTGTATATTTTGAAATATATTTCAAAATGTATTTTAAAATATATTTTTTTACCGTATGGGGAAGCATTTACTATACAAGCAAGATCATAAATTTTATATTTACAAGGTGGTCACATAGTTACTTCACACTCAAAAAACAGTCGAGTTGTGGTTGTTTGAGAGTGTAGCTTCTCCTTTAGCAATAAGCCATTACCTTTAAGTGCGAAATTCAACAGTAAAACGCAACATAACCATGTCACAGTATGCACTGGCTGCCTGTCTGGCTTGTGGCCAAGGAAGCAGTTGACTTGGAGAACAGAAGCGACTGACAGATGCCTGAGCAGCAACATAGCATTCATCAAGGCATCTGCAGGCTCTGAATACCGAAGCGGCCTCTGCTTGCATCCACCTGCAGCTATTAAGACTGCCAAATCCCAGGCACGAGAGGAGCTGAAGCAGTATTCCAGTATCACAGACCTGACCCTGCTAGACAACAGTCAGCTCTGGGTGTTAAACCACCTCATCCGCTCCATACATCACTGTTATCTCTATCACCCCTGTGAAGATTAGCCTTCAGCCAGCACTGCCTACCTCTTCATACTGCTGCTGTTGAGCAAAAACCCAGAGAGCCCAGACAACACGAGGTGATAACCCCCCAAAAACAAGGTTTATACTTTGAAATGTGAGGAAGCGCCACAGTGTGTACAAGATACTTGCCTTTCCTTTCTCCTCCACTTAAGTGCAGTGTGCAACGATCTCTAATCAGTCTTCATGTAAAATCGCATTATTAAAACCGGTATTTTCACATTATTTATTACTGTGTTCATGCCTTTTGAGTAAATTAATGGGAGGTTAAAAGATTCATTATCATGTTTGGATTTCCCACAACAACAGAAAAACATACCTCGAGCTGCCTAGACCCTAAATTGCATACATTTATATTTTTGCAGTACTGAACTTTATGTCCAGTTCCCAAAAAGTTGATTCTGTTCAGCTGGACGTAGCCTTTTCAGTGGGAGAAACATTTCGTCACTAATCAAAGTGACTTCTTCAGTCGAGACCGATGATGAACAGAATAGACTTTTTGGGATTTTCTTACCTGGATGATGGAGCGTGCATCTAGACAGTTGTATTTCATGCAGACTACACCTCTGTACTCAGGGCAAAATAATTTTGTTTTTTTATGTACTGCAGTGTCGCCTCAGTGTTTTGGATGAGGGCAGCCTGGTGGCCAAACCGTGCCTGCCTCTGTCATTATGTGGTGATGAGTACATGAAGGGGCCATATGTATTCTCCTGATGACCCTCCTGAGAGTAATCGGTAGGGCTACATGAACGTGGCAGGTTTATTAAGTCAGTGCTAAGAAATTAAGCTGCAAAGTGGCTTATTAATCATCATTTTCACTGGACTAAGTGACAGAGGAGTGTGATCACTGAATACAATTTGGGAGGGCTGCATCTGAATGAAAATGGCTAATGGCATTTTTATTATGCTTTAGTGCCCTTCCTGGGGAGGAGAGGGGTGAATAAGTGTGCGTATGAGTGTGTGTGTTTGTTTTTTTCTTGGGGAGGGGGGGTTTCCTACATCCTTGTATGACAGCACAAATGCCAGCATTAATGGCTTTAGACGTCTAAAGACAGAGGTGAGGTAAATTTTGGTTACAGCTCTTCCAAACTGAGGGAACTGCAGGAGGAGCGCATACTGACTGTAGGTGCGCACCATTATTTCACGGTAAGTGTAGGCTTTGGGAGCATTCATTAACAAGTTGTTTGCAAAAAAAACTCATTTTCAAGCATTACTTCCGCTACTACAGTTGGGCTCTATTCAGTCGCTTTCAGTGAGAAAAGCGGTATTTCTCGGAGAAAGCCCCGGTTTCCAGTCTGACACCTCGCTGGCAGGTGCATTTTGCGCTCGAACCTGGTGATCTAAATAGTTGGAATTTGCAAAGCGCGTTTTGCTTCTGTCTCTGCCACCAATCCTGCATGCATGCATCCACTGCTCGTGAGCATCTTGGTGCCCACGAGGAGCGGGGAACCTGCCTCCTTCACACGGCGTTCTGCTGAAACCGCTCTCATTTTAACAGTGAGCTGCACCCGCACTGGAATGCGCAGAGATCCACGGAACACACTGTTAACTGTTAACTTTCCTTACAAAAAATATTTAAAGAGGATATAGCAAAGCACACCTTCTCCTCACCTACCGTTACACGGTAACTGCGCAAACGCACGGTAAAGGAAAGGCAGAGGATTTAGTCAACGTGCAGGCGGGATACACAGGGAACAGCACAAAGATCGCACACTGCTGAGTGGCATAATAACTTTGACAGATCCCTTACCTGTTCAGGAGCGGAGACACGAGCGTGAGCAGAGGAGAGAGGACAGAGAGGGCATCGGGTAGAGCGCCGAGCCACACAGCCTGCACTGTGGATGAAAGAACTGCCAGACGTCCCAGCAGTGAACTCCAAAGTGTGTCTGTCTTTTTACCACGCCAATAACGGACAGTGAGATTCAGACCACTCCCCCGTTGTATCAAATTATTTCCAACTGTTTCCTTCTGATCACAAGCATCTCATTTAGGAGCAGGTCTAACAAAACGACAGCGTGCTTCTGTTCTGCAGTGTGCAGTGCCCTTAACAACAACGGGAAAGTGAATCAGAGGAAATGTGCAAGTTAGCTATGTGATATTATCGCATGCCTGGCTCTGTCAACACGTGGATCACGCGGGTGATTATCAGTCATTATCATTATTATTCCATCTATTTTCTTAGTTAAAACCAACCATAATAACAATAATATGCATATTTAGGCTGCCGAAACAAACGATACATATCCTCACCTTGTGAACCTATTTAAACATCCAGCAGTTACCAAGCAACGCTGGCATTTTTTATTATTTATTTATTTATTTATGTATTTATTTGAGGTCATGTTTCTGGTCAGCAGGTGAACTTAAATCCAGTACTGCTTTTCCTTTAGGCAGTGTCAGCAGGGCAATGTGGCCTCCTCCCTTCAATGATCCAGAGCAGAGCAGATCACACAGTAAACTTCAAGTTTGTATCAGTTTGTATCAGTTTGTATCAGGTCTCTGAGCTTTTGGTAAGTGGGTGAGAGGGTCTTCACTTAAAAAAAAAATGGCACACAATCCTCCCACAATGGGACATGTTTACGTCACACCTGCTTGGGATGCAGAGGTGCCACGCTGACCCACTGGATGGTTTTGGGAACTGTGACTGTATTGTCGTTTTTAGCTTCTTCTTATTGGCAAATCAAACACCCATGGCCTATCATAAATAATTAATAGACTAGGCTTTTGTTTTGTTTGTTTGTTTGTTTTTTAGTGTTCAGTTCATTAACAGGAAAGTTGCAATTTGTTTTTACTCACTTTTAGTTCTATTTTGTTTTATTTTGTTATTGTTTTTTTCATTTACATGACAATTTTTAGTCTTTTATATTTAATCTGGAGTTTTTTTTTAAAAAAAAGGGTAACCAAAAAGGGTAACCAAAAAAATCTGATTTTTTTTTTTTTTTTAAAGAGTATAGACAACATCTGGTTAATGAGCTGCTAGACTGCCATGTTATGTATGTATTTCTTAAAGTGTTGGTCCACAGAGCTCTGCTAACATTGTTCCGCTTTAATTTACTACTTCAACATTGCTTTATAATGTAAAAAAACTGCAACTTACAAGTGAAGCTGCACCAATTTATTTTTTAAAGATATCTCATAAGTTAAATGTCTTTACACTGAAATAAAAGACAACAGTTTTGCTAGTTATGCACAGGTGAAATTAAATTGGTCTTTATGTGTCTCATGATATAAAATAAGGTTGTCACCACCACTCTGGAGGGTTTGCACTCAGAAATTTGAGGAAGTAATCCCTACATCTTGGTAGAGCCTATCAAGCCTATCAGTTGGAGAATAAAGCATGTGTGAACTGCTGTAATCAGATCTGTCCACAGCTCTGTCAGTTTGCAGCAAAGTCAGAGTTTTGTCTGGGTTGCACAGGAATATTCAGTGTCTTGTCTTGTAGCCAGTTTGGTTTACTGTTGTGGATTTTAAGGCTGGAGCAGTTTGGTTTTTTTCCACGGATTTCTGTCTGCATTCATTCTCTGTTTAAGTCTAATCATTCTCCCTGCTGCTGACAAGAAAGCCTATAGGGTGACGCTATTGAAACCATGCTTCTGTGTTTGTTTGTTTGTTAGCAAAAGATCCAAGGAAGATGCTCTGAAATTGTTATTTATTTATTTAGAAACAGAATCATTCAGAAACAAGCTCAAAAATATTTCATTCAGGGGTCAGAGTCACTCTTCCACAGGATTAATCTGCAAAGATCCACACACAGATTTTTAATTTTCAGGTTCTTGTAGTTCAAACGAACCAAAGCTCAGTCAGACTTACAAATCAGACTCACTTCCTGTCCCAGGTTATTTACTTCAAAGCTCCTGACGACAAAATCCAAATCTCTTTTTAACTTGACTCTCAGATGATCAGTTGGAGCCTCTGCTCTCCAACTGATCACTCTGCTCACTGGTTTAGGGCTGGCTTCCTCTAGGCAAAACTAGCTGACACTGCAAGAATGTACTTGAGGCAAGAAGTGAGTAAAGTTGAGATTTTAGCAGTTACGTAATCAAACACAAGTAAGGTGGTCTGAGTAACACTCCCAACAGTGTAGTGCAGCAATCTGGTGTTCAATGACAAGCAGAGGTGGGTTTAAATGCTGCAGATAAGGGTAATGAGAGACAGATGCATCAGCTGGAGTTTAAATGGCCATGCCCACTTCTGAGGAGACTTAAGCAGTTTTTATGCTCATACACACCCATTAAATAGAAGGAGAGGTAGACAGAAAAGGAGAAGAAAGACAGAGAGAAAAGAGATCCAGCACCTGGAGGACAACAGGGACATTAACAGCTTTGCCTTGACTGTCGTGGTGCAGCTATAAGCAGGTATGTCTGGTTCTTTGACTGACATAGTGCTTGGTTTAGTTTTTGACTCTTCAGATCAGAGAATAATTTTCTGTGCCCTCCGAATTTTTAATTCCAGTTATTGAGGATTTAGTAGCATCTTAACGGGAGAGTGTAGATTCCAATCAAATGAACCACCCCTATCTAATCTATCCCTTTCCAAGCATACAGAAGAACCTGTGGTAGCTGTCACTTTAACATAAAAAGCACAATCAATTCTGCAGTTTGGATGTTCTAAGCTACTATAATATCATAATGTAAAAAATGGTCCCTAGCATGGTAAGACAGCTTGCTCTCTTAGTACGGATGAAGGCCTCCTTTGTATGATAATATACTAAAAAGAAAGAAAACATAATTTTGTCTACTATATTGCACTGCTTTACTGGTTGAGTCATCTACATCTGGTCCTTTATTAGTCATTTGACAAAGTCCAAACGAGGCATCGTGCATTTCACTCAGCATTGCGTCGCTGTAGCAACTCTGTTACAGGTTTTGTCATCTTTTCAGAGAACTTATGAGGTTCCTTTAGAGCAATTTCTTGATCACCTCAGTTCAAGGCCTTGCTTGTTTGGTTGCTCGGTTTTGCCAATCAACTCTCTGTTCTCCTGGGAACACTCAAAGCTTTAGAAATTGTTTTACACCCTTGCACTGATCTACATCTTTACATTTTTATTGCAGAGGTCTGCAGAAAGTTTAATGTACTTCACAGCTTTTTTTCCCTTTTTTTTTAATTGAATATAAACAGGTTAAATATACAGGCGAGTGTCTTAATGGACACCAATCAAGATCTAGACACATCTGACCTCAATCATTTCATGACTTCACTTTCCATAAAAGAAAAGGTAGGAATATTTGCAATATGCGATGCTGAAAATTTTTGTCCTGGCATTGCAGTATAAAAATACTGGTTATCTTTAACATAAAATAAAACACGAGAATAAATGAATTACTACAACAACAAAATAAGATTCTGCCTAAAATCCATCTTTTGTTTCCTTCTGTGTCCTTTTAATACAAATTAAAATAAGGTTCTCCACACTTCATCCACTGGTCTCACCAGCTTGCGAGTTTTCTGCCCTCTGCACAAATTCAATTAAATTATTTGTACTTTGCCTCTATTTAAGGATAGTGGTGACTTTGGGGTTCACCTATCTTTAATTGAGTTCTGGTCAAGAAAACGCTTTGTGACAAAAAGCAACTTGACTCAGAAACAAAGATAAAAGGAAGAAAATTAAAAGTGCTCACAATAATTAAAAAACGCTATAAAAGAAAAAGATGCCCTTAAAACTTTGGGTTATGAGTTTGGAATAGTAAACAGTGGCAATCTAAGGCATTACAAGAAAACTGTATAGTCTAAATAATGTTTCTGAGAGTTTCATATTCTGGATGCTGGTTAAACCAAAATGAGGCTATTCTCTTAATGCATGTTATTGAATTCTACACTTAAAAGAAAAAATAGAAAGGTCAAGTTAGTAACAACCTGTTAGGCTAAAGAATAAAATAGTGATAAAACCATGAGATATGACACATTTTTGCAAGAGCTTTGTCTTGTCCGGTACAGAGGAGTCTACTGGGACACTCGCTTTGTGGCCTCATTCTGAGCACCTGGGCCAGTAAAGAAGCAGAAAGAGAAAGAAGTCATTATCATTACAGACAATAACTCCAGGGGCCGTTCATGTAAGGAAAATTCCCACAGTCCGCCTGCAGTATGCACATCATTATCAGTATAATCAACTCCCTTGTGAAATTCCACCCCTCTCCCCCCAAAATAGAAAGGAAGTGGTTAGGGTAGATTTCAGTTTCATGATCTGTGGAGAATGTGCTCAGGATCCAGGAATACAAACTACACCAAGGGCAAATATGCACTTATCAGAAGCGTCTACATAATTAAAGTATTCATTTCATGTAATTACTGCTTAATCTGATGGGACACAAGCGTTACATTATGAACTTCCTGATATTGAACAACCTGGGCAAGTGTAGAAAACTCGGTAATGTTAGTGGGCTCCATCATCATGGTGACACATCATGGTGGCTTTTTAACCCCGAGATTGTCAGTGCTCATCAGATGCTGTTTTCTGATGAAACAGATTTTGATTCCTTGGTAGAAAAGAAGAGCTCACAGTACTACAGATTTTCCTTGGTTAGAATTTTCTTTGTTTTAGGTTCATCAGGTGAAAAGGCAAACCGTGCCTTGCAAGAGAATTTGGATTTGGAAGGTATTAGTGCGCAAAACTTTCTGCTTTTAGATTTTAATAAAGCAAAAAAGATACATAAAGATAAAAGCCAATATCAGTTGCAGTTTATCTCTGTCATCAAGTAACATCATCTGACTAATACCAACAAAGTCACCAAATTAAGGGTACTACTTTTTGGCCTTAAGTGGAACCTTGTAGTCACAGTGAGGTTGCTAGGCAACCAGCAAAGATTTTAGTGAGCTACAGCTCCCTGCCAAGAAACAGCGTAGCATATAATCTCCCCAAAACTACAACTTAAGATAAGATAAGATAAGATAGAACTTTATTAATCCCTCGGGTGGGTTCCTCTGGGAAATTCGACTTCCAAAAAAAGCACAGCAACGACCGAAGTTACAGTTACAGAATTGTTATACATATATATATATACACACACACACACACACACACACACACACACACACACACACACACACACACACACACATATATAAATACAGAGACAAATATAAATAAAATATACAAAGGGGATAAATAGAATAAATAGGAATAAAAAATAAAAATACAAGTGAATTGCACATTTCAAGTATTGAGTCTATTGCACTGTTGACTATTTACAAAAAGTATTGCACAAGGTATTGTACAGTGAGGTGAAGAGGCACTGCAGCTTAGTTGTTCCCCCCTCCTTTGTCCTCCTGTTTCCCCTCCCTCTCCCCTCCAGAGAGGAGTTAAACAGTCTGATGGCGTGTGGGACAAAGGAGTTTTTAAGTCTGTTAGTTCTTGTCTTGGGGAGAAGCAACCTGTCACTGAACAGACATCTAGCTCTCTCTCTCTCTCTCTCTCTCTCTCTCTCTATATATATATATATATATATATATATATATATATATATATATATATATACATATATATATATATATATATATACATATATATATATATGTGTGTTATAATATTGAGATTGTGATTAATTTTTGTTTTTAGGTTACGTTCAGAGGCTAGACATGGACCACAGATGAAAATTAGCCTGTGGTTAATACTGATATATTTAAAATAATATTTATTAATGTTTGTTTGCCTTTGCTGTACAAAGCAATCCACAAATAGTTTTACTTTGGATGTGGCTCATACCCTATTGAGCTTTTCTTTTTGGTATCCATTTTTATAGACAGATTCTAACCATATTGAATGCAAGGGCCAGGTGTTATTTGCAGTCATATTAACATGTTGTTTAAACTGAGATACTGGGAGGCTAATTATAAGTCCACCCTCCACTGCCCCATCCCCAGTGAAAGTCTGTGTGGTGGCTAGTTCAAAAAGCTAAGATGCAGGACAAGACATTTGTAAGTTGAGATATTTTGATGATTGTGTTGTCTAGAAGGCGGACTCATTCTGAACATCTGCCCTGCCTTTGATAAGGTGTTAATGTTACAACCATTAGCAAAATGTAATGTTTTTGTCTGTATTATAGTGTGCTCTCCATCTTAAAGGAAATAACCAGTCAAGTGCTTCACTGAGCAGATATATTATAAGCAGTAGATAAAAGAAACATAAGTTGTAGTAAACACTGCAAACTCTTGAAGCCTGTGAACCTAACTAAACAAAACAAACACAGTACCAAATCCCTGTTTCGTGTTCTGAAGCGGGGAGCAAAGTAACTGTTATGCTGGCTTCAAATTCTATAGGGAAAAAGCATTTATCAACATGCAATTTTAGCCGACAGGGTTGTTGTCTAGTTAGACTGATTAAGTTCCCACACATAACAAACTGCACCTGCAGCTCTTTTGGAGGATGGCTCATTGTCTCATTGTCTTTATATGCTGCTGCATCATCTCCAACATAGCTGTTACCATCCATCAGTCGAATGGAGCAAACAGACTCTGAAGAATTCGCTCCTCCTTACAGTCACACCAAATATGTTTTATCACTGAGCAAAACAGGGAAAGCTCCTGAGACTCAAGTGCTGCCTGCTCTCACATCTGAAGCAATTTTGATGCAAACCAACATATTTCAAGAATATTTGCATGGAAGTGTACACGCAGTCCGAGCCGTATGTGTGTAAGCCAGAAAAAAGTCAAAGTCAGCTTTTCTTTGAGCACAGTCGGAGACTTGTTTTATTCCAAACAAAGACCTAGCTTGTGAGTTGACTGCTGTTATGATAGAGGACAGTTTAGTCCTGAATTCCAACTGCATCTCATCAACTGACTATAAAGAAAAAACGGGACAGCTGTCTTTTGATGTCCTGTTGTCATTTGCATAATCACATTCATTCAACAAGGGTTAAATTGAAAACATACAGGGCACGGACCGGTGTGCTCACCCGCTTTAATGTTAGAACCACGTTTTTTCCTCCACACTGTTTTATTACAAAGGAGCAAGCTAGTGTGTAACATGCAATTTATTTGATAACTGTGAGCTGAAAACAGAATCTGTGCACTGCCACCCTCAGTGAGGACACTTCAGGGTAGATTTGCAACTATAATTTATGGGTTTTTAATTATAAAGGTCTAATGCTTTGTGTCATGTTTATGGTTATTTGCCGAACGTCTTTTGCACTTCTTGTGTTTATTTAGAATTAACAAAAAGTGTCTGCTATTTGTCATTTTTAATTAAGATTTTATTTTAAAAGTTGCAAAAGTTAAATTGCAGTCCCTATACAATCTAAGGAGCTTGGAAAGAAAAGCGTCTGGACTTCTTTAAGTTGCTTCAAGACGTTTCACCTCTCATCTGAGAAGCTTCTTCAGCTCTAGGGTCAAATGGAGTCTCCAGATTTAAGCCCTATGGGAGTGTCCTCCAAGAGGAACATGGACGCCCCAATGATCCTCTACCTAATCACACGAGCCAAGGTGTGAAAATGGGTGTAAAGTCACAATCAGCCAAGGTTTCAGATGAACCCACTGTGAGACACCCTATCATGCGATTTCCTGACGTCAAAAGGTTGTGAGTGGGCGTTAAGGCGTCTGGGAAGGGTTCTTAAAACTGGATTATAGATGGCAGACAGTTGGTATCGTAAACCACCGCCTCTGTTTAAAGATGGTCGCTCACAGTGGACATAGATGCGCTTGTGAAGTGGCTGTTTGGTCTCTCCAGTGTAGAGGTCTGGGCATTCCTCGCTACACTGTACAGCATACACCACATTGTTAAGTTTGTGTTTAGGAGTTTTGTCTTTGGGATGAACCAGCTTTTGTCTGAGTGTGTGGCTGGGTCTGAAGTACACGAGAATGGAGAAGACTCTCCTGAGTTTCTCTGATAAACCTGCTACATAGGGGATGACAGTATTGTTGCCTTTGTCTTCCTGCTCCTCCCTAGTTGGTGTCGAGACGCTTTTCTTTCCAAGCTCTTTGGACCACGATGACCTGGATGACTGAGAACCTTCACAGACATATCCCCATACAATGCACAGCTTCAAGAACTATTTTTATTCAAATTCTAACACCAACCTTGAACAACCTTGAACTGGAAAGACATCAATTAAATTAAATATAAATATAAATTAAAGCCACATAGTTTTAAGAACTTGAAGTCGAGTAGGTGAAAAATAATGCAAATTATTTGTCACTACAGGTGGAAAAAAAAAGCCATGTAAAAAGTCAAGCTCAGAAGGAGCATCACTCAGTGTAATTCATCGAGCGTATCACTGATGAACCATCAGTTCATTATAAGGTTACTTTTTAGCCAAGTTAGAGTATTCTTTGTTGCTTGCTGTTGGCACTGCTGTCATTCATTAGAATACCAAGAATGAGGCGCCAAAGTCAGGCATTTCCCTGTATTTGAAATGGCCAGAAGAAGAGATGCATCAAACTGTAAGCCAGATGGACAGTTGTGTATGTTATGTTTTCAATTTTTTGCATTTAAAAAAATAAAACGTGGCAAAGGAACTGAAAACGATGTAGCAAGGAATTAATTTTTGTTGCTTAATGATAAATGCAGCATTGTGATTCATCTATCACTGGAAGAAACACAGTCAGCTGACTGCGTTGGACCATAAGTCACCAATCCCCTAAATCTCAAAGTGGCATTTGCTTATAGGACTATTCCTGGTTTTAATTTGTGGATGACCTACTACTACAGCACTGCTGTTGTGAAGTCGCCGTTGAGGCGCACCCTGAGAGTCCTCCGTGCTGTTAATAATGATTCATAGCACTTCCTCCTCCTCAGTGTGTGAGTAGGATTTCAGAGGGAAGAGACAAATCAGAGCTGCTTTTTATATCCCGACCTTTCAATCAGGATCTGACCTGTCTATAATAAATGACACCGAACCCTGGATGTGTAATGTATGTGTGCTGCCTCAACAAATTGCTTCACTGGGGACCAGAGGAGAGCCTTTCTTTTCCTGGCACATGAAACTCCAGGGAGAAAGAGCCTTCGAATGCTGCATTCAAACTTCAAGCTGTGCCCAGCTTCAAAATTTAAAAAAAAAAGAAGAAGAAGCTGCATTTAAACACTATTACACGAGTGCCTTTTCTATTAACAGCTGCACAGAAGAACAGAATGGCTCCGATCGTATGAAAACCTGCAGCCATTTGTCATATTATTATGTCTGCTGCAGCTTTAATCAGGAACCCGCTTGGTAAGGTGTCAGAAGTGGCTTCTGCTATTGCCTCAAGTCACACTTCTCTGTTATTACATATCTGAAATTTTATTTGCTTACTGAGCCAACACAGGTTTCTCACTCTAATTGTCTCTTCTGGGAGAGAGGTCTTAATGTGTGATGGGAGGAAACATGAGTTTTTGACCCACATTCATCTGACCACAGATGAGACTGGGTGACTGAAAAGAAGCGGTCGGCTCAGTGACAGTAAACGTTCAAATCATTCACAAATTCAACAAAATATTTAATCTGTTCAGGTAGACCTGTGAGAATACAGGGAAATATCTCAACAAGAGAAAATTGTAAGCATTATGGGAGTAAAGAATTTTAAAGGTTAATAGAAGCAACAGAAGCATAAATAATTCACCTTTAGTGTGGCCAGATGGAGAAATAACTCGTGACTATTCAAACTGTTTAGAAAAAAGCTTTCATTACGGGTTGTAGTTATGAGGGCTGATTCTGCAAGAGGAAATAGCAGAGGCACTATAAATTCAACTATCGACTAGAAATACTTGCACTTGACACTCGTTTTAAAGCATGTGCAGTACAGTCCATTCAGAAAGTTTTCAAGCAGGTTTTGTGTAGCTTGTTGCGTTTCACTTGTCTTATCACTCTTACAGACAATAACAAACAAAAACAGGTTTTTCTGGCATTTTGATTTTTTTTCATTTGAATAAGTCCTCATGCCCTTCTCTTAATAGTAGGTTAAATCAGCATCAGAATACTTTAATTGTCCCTAAGGAAATTATGTAAAGCGTTCATGCTCTCCCCTGTAAAACAGAGAAACACACAATGTCTGCAGATTGTGTCTTTGCCAACAATGACAGCTACAATGGTAAGAAATAAACCTACATGCTTGGCACGCCTTTCTTTTCTCACCGTCTGCTGTTCAAACCAGAATTGTCTAACCTCAACTTGCGAATGGCATAAATGAGATGATGGTGTATCAAGCTACGGTGCCAGCTGGGATAGGCTTCCCCTCAACTCTGAATTGGATCAGCAGTTAAGAAGGTGGATGGATGCATGGATGAATAGATGGGGTCCTTATGCAGCATATAACACATATGTTTCACCGTGACGATTTTTCAATGAACCATTTGTGTGTGTGGTGTGTGACATTCGATTGCCTCCGCTGGATATAACGCTGGTTTGGCAACAAAAAGCTCAGATAAACAGACCCTGCCTTTCTAACATGTCAAGAAGGAAAGTCCAGCTAATGTTTGTGAAGTACAGGGAGTGCAGAATTATTAGGCAAATGAGTATTTTGTCCACATCATCCTCTTCATGCATGTTGTCTCACTCCAAGCTGTATAGGCTCGAAAGCCTACTACCAATTAAGCATATTAGGTGATGTGCGTCTCTGTAATGAGAAGGGGTGTGGTCTAATGACATCAACACCCTATATCAGGTGTGCATAATTATTAGGCAACGTCCTTTCCTTTGGCAAAATGGGTCAAAAGAAGGACTTGACAGGCTCAGAAAAGTCAAAAATAGTGAGATATCTTGCAGAGGGATGCAGCAGTCTCAAAATTGCAAAGCTTCTGAAGCGTGATCATCGAACAATCAAGCGTTTCATTCAAGACAGTCAACAGGGTCGCAAGAAGCGTGTGGAAAAACCAAGGTGCAAAATAACTGCCCATGAACTGAGAAAAGTCAAGCGTGCAGCTGCCAAGATGCCACTTGCCACCAGTTTGGCCATATTTCAGAGCTGCAACATCACTGGAGTGCCCAAAAGCACAAGGTGTGCAATACTCAGAGACATGGCCAAGGTAAGAAAGGCTGAAAGACGACCACCACTGAACAAGACACACAAGCTGAAACGTCAAGACTGGGCCAAGAAATATCTCAAGACTGGTTTTTCTAAGGTTTTATGGACTGATGAAATGAGAGTGAGTCTTGATGGGCCCGTGGCTGGATTGGTAAAGGGCAGAGAGCTCCAGTCCCACTCAGACGCCAGCAGGGTGGAGGTGGAGTACTGGTTTGGGCTGGTATCATCAAAGATGAGCTTGTGGGGCCTTTTCGGGTTGAGGATGGAGTCAAGCTCAACTCCCAGTCCTACTGCCAGTTTCTGGAAGACACCTTCTTCAAGCAGTGGTACAGGAAGAAGTCTGCATCCTTCAAGAAAAACATGATTTTCATGCAGGACAATGCTCCATCACACGCGTCCAAGTACTCCACAGCGTGGCTGGCAAGAAAGGGTATAAAAGAAGAAAAACTAATGACATGGCCACCTTGTTCACCTGATCTGAACCCCATTGAGAACCTGTGGTCCATCATCAAATGTGAGATTTACAAGGAGGGAAAACAGTACACCTCTCTGAACAGTGTCTGGGAGGCTGTGGTTGCTGCTGCACGCAATGTTGATGGTGAACAGATCAAAACACTGACAGAATCCATGGATGGCAGGCTTTTGAGTGTCCTTGCAAAGAAAGGTGGCTATATTGGTCGCTGATTTGTTTTTGTTTTGTTTTTGAATGTCAGAAATGTATATTTGTGAATGTGGAGATGTTATATTGGTGTCACTGGTAAAAATAAATAATTGAAATGGGTATATATTTGTTTTTTGTTAAGTTGCCTAATAATTATGCACAGTAATAGTCACCTGCACACACAGATATCCCCCTAAAATAGCTAAAACTAAAAACAAACTAAAAACTACTTCCAAAAACATTCAGCTTTGATATTAATGAGTTTTTTGGGTTCATTGAGAACATGGTTGTTGTTCAATAATAAAATTATTCCTCAAAAATGCAACTTGCCTAATAATTCTGCACTCCCTGTATATCCAACAGACAGCCAGATCAGGGGAAATGGAACAACAATCATTTTGGAACAATCTTGAACCGTGAAACAGCAATCAACACATTTACTGCTTAGTGGGCTGCCCACTGCTTCACTGAGTGAATGGGTCAAATGCAGAGAAAAACAAGTAATTTCCCCATGGGGATCAATAAAGTATCCATTATTATTATTATTATTATTATTATTATTATTACTGGTCAGTCGCTGGTTTCTTTTTCACATCATTGAGAACTGTGGCTAAACGGGTTCAGTCTTTATTTTATCTCAGCACATGCTTCTCATGATCTGGGTCATTCAGGTTCCTTTCAGCCCACTCACATTGGGCTGCCATATTGAGCAATATCTTTGGTCTGGCCATTCCACCATAAAGGCATCCGATATATGCCTTGCTACAGTCTTGGAAAACACCGTTAATAAAGATCCCTAACACTTGTGTTAGACTTGTGACAGTGATGGATTGTGTATACAGTGATGGGTAAAAATACTGAATCCGTTTTAAGATGACCTGAAATATAAGAAAGCACAGAAGAGGAACTGAGTGTACTGAGCATTTATATCCACGTCTTGTTTCGTGGGAATCCAGCCACAGGAGGCAGTGGGATACAATATGCAGTCCCCATCCTTGTGGGACTGTGCAGTATGTTCTGTTCCAGATCCAAGGGAGATGGATAATCTTTCTTTTTTTCCTCCTCCAGAAAAGCTTTCCGTGTGACAGTATCTTGTCTGACTTGCCACCCCTGGAGCATCAGTGAGGCATCTCTGGGCATCTAAAAAAAGCACACTGGGAGAGGGAGATTTCCTCCATGTGTTGCTCCTGAAGTACTGGAGCAGATCCTTGGACTGATTTCCTCTCATGATTTCCTAGACACAACAGGTGCCTGTTTACTTGTGATCAGGCCTTTAGACAATCTACCGCGGGGGGGCGGGAGGACCAGCTGAATGAGCAATGAAACAATTTTATGTGACCTTGAACGGCGTTGACAGCATGATGTGTTGTTCAATATCTGAAAAAAACCCAGTTATACTGATGGATTTTAATTTTCACTGAGAGGGCTGCTGCTTGTCAGCAGTATTCTCTTTTGGTTTGCACTTGAGGGTATCCTTAGCAGTCACTCCCAAGTACTGTTAAGAGCACTTTTAAGCCTGTGATGAATTTATTTCTATGCAAATTTTCTTTGTAATGATAATAACTATGTTAATAGGTCCCACGGCATATTGGGCAATTTAGTTTCTAACATCTACTTTGGCATCTTTGTCTGACAAAAGGGCTGAAAAGATTTCAGCTCCTCACTACAGGCCAGCACACTGAAATTAGCATAGACTCTCTTGCCCAGTCTTTCCTAGGAGGCTCTGTTTGTGCAAAGACAAGGAAACCCTACCATGACACACATGACAGAAGAATTTATGACCATGGAAAACATGGAAATTCTTACACATTCAAACGAATGTTCCCACTAGGTCTCCAGTACCTCACTAGCCTGGAGAGGGGAGGCATGTAAAGTCATCTGTGTGCTGCACTGTGAGGTCCAGCTCTTTTCCTAAAGTGGTACAAGCCTGTTTAGCATCTTTGTTGTATATATGTAAGACCAGCTTGTAGCTTGTAGTTGAAGGAGGAAAAACATGTGTAAAATTTAAACATTCATCCAGCAAGGCCACAGCTCGTAATGAATAGTGACTGAGTCGTTAGTGCTACTGTTTAGATTGTTATTGTTGCAGAACTGTGAACAATAAGCAGCACTGATCAATAATTTTATTATTTCTTAATAAGGACAAATGCCATGACTGTGCAATGTGAAAGTGCTCACTTACACTGATGAACCCAGAGCAAATGATCAATTCTTTGGTTTTCCTTTGCTCTGCAGAGCATTTAGTGTCTTTTAGCTCATTGTTTTGTTTTTGTGGTGCTTAATTTTAGTCCTGTTTCAGCCTCACTACACGTGACTGCTGGAAAACATCTGATAAAGTTGCTGTTTACCACCTGCCCAGCAAAAATACCAAACAAATGGCAGAATGGCACCATTGTGTAATATACCATTTGTTCAGCGGTTTACATGGCTGACCAAATGCTAATTTTTTGTCATATCTGTTAGCAAACAACTGTTTTCTAAACCAAATCAAATCTAAAAGCTTATAATGTGTCAAATGTGCTGTTTTCATATTCTACTGTTCCTGAGTGGACAAAAAAAAGCTTTGTTTTTCACTTGCTGTTTACATTCAAACAACATGAGTGAGTCATTTGCCACTGAAAAACAAAGATAAGGGTAGATAAGAACATAAAAACCGAGATTTTTAGACAATCTGAGTGATGAAATTTCAAACCGCTCAACTAGACTCTGCAGTGTGCTTGCCCCAGGGCCCCAGAAATACAGCCCTAAGTTTAAAGTGCAGAGGATCCACAGCTGAGGGCTATAAAACAGATGGATGAACTTTCTTCAAAATATTTGTGAGATAAACGAAAGAAAACAAGCCACAGTACCAACATTACTGCCAACAGTTGATGAAGGATGAAATAGCATCATGCCAATAAAACAAACAATATAAATAAATAAATAAAATAAAGGAGAAAAAAAGATGAGGAAGAAGAAGAAAACTATATTACATGATAGACAGAAAGGAAACTCCATCATCATTAGGCGACCTTGGTTAGAAGGAATCAAAGGTAGCAGTTTTCAGTCTTTGTTCAATCTGTCTGATGAAAATCGTGCTGAGTATAGACATAACTGGGTTAGCATGTCAGCTTTTTCTACAGCACGCATGGACAGACTGATGCTGCTGCTGCCTTCACATTGCCAACCTGCTTCCCAATTTCCCCTCTGATCCCACGCAGAAACACGGGCAGATAAAACAGAAGCGAGGTATACGGCAAGCCAGAAACCCCCAGCATGACAGAGAAGGGAACACCGAGGCTCATTAACAGCAGCCGCCTGGACCAATCCCAGTGCTCAGTGTAGGGAGTAAGAGCCAACTCGCTCCATTACAGGGACGAGAGAGACTTCTAAAGGGCAAGACCATCTGGAGCAAGCCTCACTCTTTTTTTTCTTAACTGCATATGGGCGGGAGGCAGAGCCCAGATTCATCAGGCAAGCTGATAATCAGATGCCACCGACACTCATTCATGTGGCTCTGTGTCGGGTCAATTGTGGCCGCTGGTGAAATGTAGCAGCTGAACTGAAGTTTCAAAGACACTCAGCATGGCTAAAATATTTTTGTGAACTTAAAGCAGTCAAGTTTTTGAAAGCAACGGGGCTTAATCAGACAGAAGGACGTGTCTTTAAGTAACAATAAGTGCAACCATGTCGTCTCCCTCAGTGTCCAGGAAGTGTCAGAGGAATGCCGCAGGGACAGGTGAAAACTCAGACTCCAGTGTTATGATGACATCCGTCCCCCTGAGGACAAATAGCTGCAATATGAAAAATTGATACAGGGCAGAAAATAGACTCCCAGTCTGAGAGAGAGTAAGGGTGACCATGAGGCTACTGCAGAAGGAGTCTAAATTATAGCAGCACAATTTACCCAAATTAATTATTCACTGGGCAGGAGGCTGCTATCAGTAACTAGACACACAATTACAAAGACACAAGGTTGGGCTTGTTTAAGGGTACATCCAGAAGAAAACTAATGAGGGCTGACACACTGATTGATAGCAGACTCCAGAAGCTATTTGTCTGCCCTCTGCGTGAAGCTCTTTGCTGAGAATGCGTCTGGAAAAGCCTCTTCCAGGATTAGGAGCACAAGGAGAACGGATGAGAGTAACAAGTAGTCATAATATTTTCCTGTGAAATTAAAGAATAAGATTCCAGTGATGGTGGCATACAGCGGTGCTTGGAGCAAATCCTCAGAGCCTTAGAAAAATAATGACCTCTTCAGGATTACATTGCAATATGTATATACATGAAGCGTCCTGGAAAATGCTGTTGCAGTAACCCCATTGCTTCTCAACTCAAGGGAGCTGTTCAACATGCTCACAAGTGACAGCAAGCCTTAATAAGTAAGCCAGTAGCCAGGCTGCACGGAACACTGCTTCCGTGCTCTGGGCAGATACATAGATAATCAAAGCATGACAGTAGGTTTTACATTTCAAATAACCCAGGGTGCATTACCAGCAGTTATTTACAGTGTAAGCACTACACATTAATTTTTAAACAGGCCCTTAAGGTCTGGTTGACAGACAAAGCTGGCAAGCAGGAGCAGCCGAATGCACTGTTGTTGTTTTTTCGATTCACAATATGAAACATAGTAATGGCACCAAGCAAAGTGCTGGAGAATGCATTATTAATGCGCTGATGATGTAATACGTAAAGGTCATAGCCATTGTCTCTGCACACAGTCATTCATCATTTATTGTGTCTCCGTGTAGAGATGCACAGTATTACTGTACAACCAAATTAAAATATAGATTTTTCCTTTGCAGATATATTCAGGGAGTCCGTTTTAAACACGCGTGTGATTATCCGGCTACAAATCAGGATGATATCATTTATTTCTTGGATACTCTCTTTTGAGCGAAAGCCCACAGGAGATATAGCGACAGCTTGGCAGATGTCTTTTCTTACTGGGAGTAGTGGGAGTCCCAGACGCCAAAAATGAGACTGCACAGCTGCCACGTCTCCATCTGCACCAGTGTTGCGTATGTCAGCCGGCTTTCGTGTACAGGTGTGTCCCCCTGGCTCCGCTCGCTGGAAACGAGGCGGTGAGAGCTCGTGTTCGGTAATCCTCCTTTCTGGCTTTCGCCGCCGCAGTTTTGTGATCTCATTTTCCATGTGTGTCTCATTAATCCCCGTCACGGCCAAGTGGCCCGGCGCTCCTGCTGTCATCACCTCGTAGGGTCCTCAAGCCACCGCACGCCAACCCAAGGCCTCGGAACAAAGCGGACAGGCGAGGAGGGGGGAGAGCGGCGCCTGTGCACCGGGCCACAAATCATGGATGAGGGTCGGACTGTCGCAGACTGTGAGAACTCACCTTGGCTTGGCTTCTTGCAGCCCTATAAATGAAGACTGTGTGCTCTCTGATGGATGACGTGCATCAAAATAGAAGACCACAGGGTTGTTTGGCCATGATAAGTGTCACTTAGAGCTGCCACACAGACACAGACACACATTTTATATGGGAAGATATTTGTTCAAGTTAATGTCACATTCAGTAGATTTTTAGTTATCACTTGAAAGTACTGTATATGCGTAATGAATTCAATCATACTTATTAAACTAGATGGAGCTGTGGCTTGAGTATGCTATGTGTTGTGTAATGAGGGCGCTAATGATGCTTTAAAATTGTTTACTGGAAAGCTCACCACTTAGCGCTTAGTTCAGTCTTTTATCACACGGCTTCACGACTAACTTCAATATCTTCAAATGACGGCATTTGTCATTGCACTGCGAAGATGGGAGTCAATCGACTGCTACCGAATATGCAAAGTGGAGCACAGAGGACCGTGGAGAAGATGAGACTGCTTTCTTCTTCCAAACAAATATGAGTGTAGCCTACTGTTTTGTGATAGTATAATCTCAAAGTGTAAAGATTCAAATAAAAGTAGAGCTAATTGCGTCATATGTATGTGTGGATGGTGGTGTTCTTCCTCTTCTTTTGGCAGCTGTCGCCCCCATCTCTCCTTTTTCCTAGCATCCTTGTCTATCACCTAAACCCTCTGCGTGTCCTCCTTCACTACATCCATGAATTTTCTTTCTGGTCTTCCTCTTTAGGTCCTGCCTGGCAGCTCCACTATCCCTCCCCTGCACATGTCCAAACCATCTCCATTCCAAGCAATCCTGGTCTCTCTTACTTTGTCTCCAAAACACTCAGCCTGAGCTGTCCCTCTGATGTAATCACTTCAAATCCTGTCCCTTCTGAAAATTTTGGCACCTCCAGCTCAGCCTCCTTTTTTGCCACCATCTTCAAACCATACATCATAGCAGGTCTCACTATCACCTTGTAGACTTTTCTGTCGCAAATGACCCTCATACATGCCCTAAACCACGCTCACATGCTTCTCTGCCACTCCTGACTTCCTCCTGCACTATCACAACTCCTCTCTTGGCACCCTATCATATGCTTTCTACAGATCCACAAAAACACACTGCAACTTCTGACCTTCTCTATATTTCGCCAGTATAGAGAAGGTCATTGCATCTGTAGTGCTTTTCTTACCATGAAGCCATACTGCTGCTCACTGACCATCACCTCTGTTATCAACCTGGCTTCATCAGCTTTCACCCTCTGTAGTTACTACAGCTCTGCTCATTACCCATCAGGTACCAGTATGTCCTTATTGGAAACTATTGCTAAGCATTAGCAGAAGGAAGACCATACAGATTTTAAACAAACCCCCGGTTGTCTGTACTTACTCATAATAGTAATAATAATAGTATTATTAGCCATGGAAAACTTTCATGTTATAAATAGCCTAAGCATCAAACATCGCTACTCGAAGTAGCTCCGTGTTGTTGTCAGATCTAGCTATAAGCAGGGGCGCATCTTATCCATCAAATCAAAGTTCCAGAAAATAATTTTCATTTTCTTTCAGCCAGTGTAAAAGTAGCAAAGGAAATCTGCTGTTGTGTGCAGCGTCTGAACTCTCCGAATGCACACCCTGTTAAAAAGTGATCAGAGCTGCAAATATGCCGAGGTCAGAAGAAACCTGACTGCTGGAACTCTCGGAGCATGCAGGTTTAACTATAACCTCAGAGCATAAAGTAACACATATACACACACATACTCCAACAGATAACCTGTTCTAACTCATGTAGTTTTGATATTTTTCTGTGTAACCTGAGCAGTTCTGCTTTATCTGTTGGTTGTTTGCTGATTACATGTGTCATGATGGCCTCTGTCCCTAGGTTAAGCTAACAGGGAAAATACTAACTCGGCTACTTTTCCGCTTACATTTGACTCATGCTGTGTCACTTCTTTTTTTTCTTTTTTTTTCCTGTCCCGTTTGGATCTTTAGCCATCAGAATTGTTGTCTGAAGGCCAAGAAAGAGATAGAGGGGAAAGGAGGGAAGAAAAAAAAAAGAAAAACAAACAAAACACCTGGATCACCTGTATGGAGATAAAAAACCAGAAGAGAAAACAAACAACAAAGAGCAACATAATAAAAACAACACCATCACAATAAACTAGCTAACAATAGATAACAGTAGATACTTTTTTAATTTCACCTGTTGAGAATGAAAAAAGAAAACAAGCAGAAGAAAACAAGAGCAATAGAATAAACAACATCACGATGATATATGAGAATATAACAGTAAATACTACATATTAAACATTATTGTGCAGCACGTAGGATCGACAGCGCACAGTGTGCTTTGAGGGTGTAGTTTGTGTGTGTGAGCACCCGTGTGTACACCTGTGAGCATGGACGCGCTTGTTTTTAAAAGGTTCCTTCATGTAATGATCTGCTAGAGGGTGTGGGGGGGCCACAGCCCCGTCCTCCAGGGCATGAAGCAGGTATGGTGCTGTGTCACTTCCATTGTACTAGTACTATTGTAATGCTGCTGCACCTTGATTCAGAAGATCCACACTGCAAATTTGAAAGTCTGTTATCACTGACAGTTGCTCTTTGGAAAAGGAAGATGGAAAACACCCTTCTTTTACTTACACTTACACATGCTGCTTCCTGCAAGCTGCATCATATTATTGTTTTCAAATTCTGTCAGGGTGGCTGTAGCTCAGGTGGTAGAGCAGGTCAACTACTAGCCGGAAGGTTGGTGGTTTGATTCCAAAATATAAATAAATAAATAAATGTGACCGCACATCACAGTGTGTCCGATGTGTATGATGCTTATTTTTGGATCATATAAAATTAAAATATGCCAGCATCTGAACAGGGACCAACCTGCCAGCTACTAGATGGCTGCTCTAACTTCTGGTCACTTATTATTTCAGCTGCACAACCTAACACTGCAGGCTAGAACAAGACTAACTGATGAGCAGCAACTTCATGGAGAGGTGAAGCAAGGTTATGTTTTCTTATCAAGTGAAATATTAGAGGTTTTTTAACATTAAATCACAACTGAGTTTCTACATAAAAGTTCCTTCTACTATTTTCAGCTCTTTCACTTTTCATGATGCAATGGCAACGTATTCGAAACCTTGTTTTATACGCCTCTTATAGTGCTTGTTCTGTAGAAAATCTGTTTTTCATGCCATCTGCAAGAGTTCAGTCTACACGAGGTGATAGCAAGTGTTTTTTGACAGCTTTTCCCTCTACACACTCCAAAAGCTTAAGTTGTTTTTGTGCAATTCAAAAACCATATCCCAAGTGAGTAAAGTGTTGCCACAACTGGTGAAAGTGGGGATTTGACAGTTTTAACAACCATCTTTCCATCCATCCATTTCTGTTCTCAGTGGGTCAAAGCGGCAGCAGGCCAAGACAGAACATGCATTCCTGAAAGAAATGCAACCTACGTAAAATACCATAATGACATCTACCAATTTAGTGTTTGAAATGATGTCAGAACAAGGTATTGTTACAACCGAATGAAAAAGAAATACAGATATAAAGATATATATAATGAAAGTAGGACTTTAAATGGCTTCTTCTTCTTCAAAATAAACCAATAAAAATGTGACTGGACTCAAACAAAAGTACTCTTTCACTGAGGACAGACGCTGAGTCTACTTGATGTCAAGTATTATGAGACCTGTGATTCTCGCCTGCTTTGCTTATTTTAAAGAAAAAGAGCAAATACAAAATTCCCAGCACAGTAAACTGGATGATCATAAACAGTCTCTAGTAGTACATATTTTAACACCTTAATAGCTTTCCTGGATTATGGGTGAACAATGGGTGGCTGAACTCAACTCAGAGCCAATCATCAGAGGAGTCTTTGTATTGGAGTTTTATTCCTTTTTTCATTCCTACATGGAGCAGACAGAAATATACACAATTTACCAGTGGGGTAGAGGATCAACAGGATTTAGAGAGATAATGGGACACGTTGAATAAAATATAATATTTAACTGTCCTTCTCTTGCCACTTTTATGATTCTGCAAAGCCATCAAACCAGCAAAGTAAGACTTGTCAAGTGGTTGAACAATGAATATAAAGTAAATGATGCTTTGTAAAGGCTAAAAATGAATTTCGTGACAATCTGGCTGCAGCCGCTACTTCCAGTCATGGGGTCATGGCCAGATTAGCCTCTGTTCCAGTAGCTTTGGAAACTATTAGAGTTTTTCTACCAGTGGTTTTTCCACCAGTGGTCAAAGAGCAGTGCTTGTTTCTTGTTTTTATCACCCATAGTGTATGTGGAAACAATTCAAAATCTACTGCAGTGGTGGCTGCTTCATGATTTTGAAGAAGAAAACAACAAAACTTTCCGAGAGCCAATAAAACCTTTGGTTCCTGTGAGCAATAGAAGTGCAGGCTAATAGTGAAGGCTATTAACATCAGTAAAACACATGATGTTTATAGCCATACTCAATAACATATTTCATAAATTTGTCTTTGTACAGCACCACGACAGATTATCACATACATGTCTCAGCTCAGCTCCTTTTCCCCTAAAGTTTGGCAAACACCTACTGATCTCATATGAACAAAGACTTAATAGACTTTTAATAAAGGCTTGATTTTAAGTTATTAACATTTATAGTTATAAATGTCATTCATCTGGTGAGTAATGTGTTCTTTCTTCTGGAATAGAAACAAAATCCTTTCAACTATACTGAGTTCACTGTGTGGCAACAATAACACCCAGTCAAAACTGATAAATCATGCTTTTTAGAATTGCGTTATGGAAATGGGAAGTTATGGTAATATTTAAAAAATAGCAAACACATGCCTGCTACATTACACATACCTCCAAGAGATATGGATGCACATTAGCATTGATCAGGAGTTGTGTTTCTGTCCATTGGATTCATGCTGTCAGGGGCTCGGTCTGTGACCCAGCAATTTGAGTTTATTGTTTTATTTGTTATTTCTTAGGTACAGTGGGGCAAAAAAGTATTTAGTCAGCCACCGATTGTGCAAGTTCCCCCACCTAAAATGATGACAGAGGTCAGTAATTTGCACCAGAGGTACACTTCAACTGTGAGAGACAGAATGTGAAAAAGAAATCCATGAATTCACATGGTAGGATTTGTAAAGAATTTATTCGTAAATCAGGGTGGAAAATAAGTATTTGGTCAATAACAAAAATACAACTCAATACTTTGTAACATAACCTTTGTTGGCAATAACAGAGGTCAAACGTTTACTATAGGTCTTTACCAGGTTTGCACACACAGTAGCTGGTATTTTGGCCCATTCCTCCATGCAGATCTTCTCGAGAGCAGTGATGTTTTGGGGCTGTCGCCGAGCAACACGGACTTTCAACTCCCGCCACAGATTTTCTATGGGGTTGAGGTCTGGAGACTGGCTAGGCCACTCCAGGACTTTCAAATGCTTCTTACGGAGCCACTCCTTTGTTGCCCGGGCGGTGTGTTTTGGATCATTGTCATGTTGGAAGACCCAGCCTCGTTTCATCTTCAAAGTTCTCACTGATGGAAGGAGGTTTTGGCTCAAAATCTCACGATACATGGCCCCATTCATTCTGTCCTTAACACGGATCAGTCGTCCTGTCCCCTTGGCAGAAAAACAGCCCCATAGCATGATGTTTCCACCCCCATGCTTCACAGTAGGTATGGTGTTCTTGGGATGCAACTCAGTATTCTTCTTCCTCCAAACACGACGAGTTGAGTTTATACCAAAAAGTTCTACTTTGGTTTCATCTGACCACATGACATTCTCCCAATCCTCTGCTGTATCATCCATGTGCTCTCTGGCAAACTTCAGACGGGCCTGGACATGCACTGGCTTCAGCAGCGGAACACGTCTGGCACTGCGGGATTTGATTCCCTGCCATTGTAGTGTGTTACTGATGGTGACCTTTGTTACTTTGGTCCCAGCTCTCTGCAGGTCATTCACCAGGTCCCCCCGTGTGGTTCTGGGATCTTTGCTCACCGTTCTCATGATCATTTTGACCCCACGGGATGAGATCTTGCGTGGAGCCCCAGATCGAGGGAGATTATCAGTGGTCTTGTATGTCTTCCATTTTCTGATGATTGCTCCCACAGTTGATTTTTTCACACCGAGCTGCTTGCCTATTGTAGATTCACTCTTCCCAGTCTGGTGCAGGTCTACAATACTTTTCCTGGTGTCCTTCGAAAGCTCTTTGGTCTTGGCCATGGCGGAGTTTGGAGTCTGACTGTTTGAGGCTGTGGACAGGTGTCTTTTATACAGATGATGAGTTCAAACAGGTGCCATTCATACAGGTAACGAGTGAGACAGAAAAGCTTCTTACAGAAGACGTTACAGGTCTGTGAGAGCCAGAGATTTTCCTTGTTTGAGGTGACCAAATACTTATTTTCCACCCTGATTTACGAATAAATTCTTTACAAATCCTACCATGTGGATTCATGGATTTTTTTTTTCACATTCTGTCTCTCACAGTTGAAGTGTACCTCTGGTGCAAATTACTGACCTCTGTCATCATTTTAAGTGGGGGAACTTGCACAATCGGTGGCTGACTAAATACTTTTTTGCCCCACTGTATGTGGAAAAGATGTTAAGTTCTTGTATTATTATCAGGTTCCCTTGAGTTTTGAGTCTAGTTTAGGTTATTCTTTGTATTCTTAGTTATGAGTCTGTTCCTATTCTCTTCATTATATGGTCTGCCTTGTCCTCAGTGTTTTACCTTCTGTATGCCGGCGTTTAAGTCTCCATTGTCGGTGTGTCGTGTGGAGTCTGTGTGCATTAGTCTGTCTTGTGTCATGTCTGTGTCCTGTTAGGCTTCCTGTTTTATTTTGAAGGGGTTTTTGTGTTCTGTGTTCATTGTTTTAGTTTCACTTTCTCCTGTGGTGTCATCATATTAATTTTTGTCAGCTGTTTCCCCATGTGTTTCCCTTCCCCTCATCACCTCTTGTGTATTTAGTCTGTGTGTTTCCATTGGTTCCTCGTCACGTCGTCTGTGTTTCTTCCCGTCACGTCAGCTTCTTGTAATTTTCATGTCCATGTTCACATTTCATGTTTTTTCGCGCCATAGTTCCTTACATGTACCTGTTTAGCATTATGTTCACATCATGGTAATCATAATTTAGTTTCTTTCCAGTGTAGGTTTTAGTTTAGTTGTCACCCTGTTAGCCTTTTGCTTTATTTTGTATGCTTGAGTATCAGCCCCAAATAAAGGCTGGTTTTTTTGTTCATGTTTATTGCGTCTCCTCGCCTGTGTCAGCAATTGGGTTCTCCTCATACAATCCACGCGGTCAGACCGTGACACATGCAAGTGTTTACTGTCTTTTGGCTCTCTTTTGGCTTCCACCCAACAGCGTTCTGTCAGGGCAAGCAAGCCAAGCAGTGCTTGTCCAGTGAAATCTAGACATTAGACATCAATCTCTCACTTGTCATTTCAAACAGCTTCTTACATGTTTGCATCAGTTCTTTAATTACTGCAATCTTGTGGCTACAGCTGGTTATTGCCTCTGGTACACATGTGAGCTAATAGAACTCTTACACTGAGCTCAGCTATAAACATCTGCAGCGGTAATGTTGATCGATGAACTGACCATGGATAATACTTTGATCCTGTGTGTGTCCTGCATGTATGGCAGCACTGACAATAAAGTTGACTTTGACTTTCACACTGATGGACTTTTATCTGCAGAGTAAGTACATTTACTTATGACGCTTTGAGTAAAATGTATTAATACATAATATAATCAGTAATGAGGTGTTTCTGTATTGTGGTGTTGCTACTTTTACTAAAGGAATGCTTTAAAAAAAGTAGTATTAATATTTTGCAATTCTTCAGGCAGAAAGGAGTGTGCCCAGGAAGAATGCAGAAGGTCCATGAGGTTGGCAACATATAAAGAATAAAAGACAGGAAGCACAAAATCATGAAAAGGTACGTTTCATCTTCTCTGTCTGCCTTTCTGTGAAAGTCACTGCATGTCACTTTTTCTTCTATTCCCTTTAGGGGTCTCTACTGTGGATCATCTGCCTTCAACTCACCATATCCCATCATGCCAACTCTCTGTCCTCTCTCACTTTATCATAAACTTCCTCTGTGATCTTTCTCTTTTCATCATTTCTTCTGTTTACTGTCCTTTTCCCAGTATGTCCACATTCCAACCATCTTAACCCAGCCATGAAAGAACCACAAGCCTAGCGCCGATCTTTGGCAATCGTCTCTTTTAGCTCACCTGATAACATCAGTTCATTAAAACAAGAAACACCTTTCATATTATATATAGTAATTATATCCATTAAAAATAAACCGTATTTAGTTTAGCTTTAAAATGGACTGTCCCCTGATGTCAGCACAAAGTTGATCTAAATTTATTGCATTATTAGTAACCAAAACTGCTGTTTCAGGGCAGGTTTTTGTTTTCTTCTTCTAAATGTGAGTGACAGCAGCGCTGGGCCACGCTGCCAAATGTTTTACACCACAAGGGAGTCCGTCAAGAGATGTTTCTGATGGACATAATGAGGGAATAGTAACATTTTTCAGAACAGAATGAAGTCAGGGATTTTCAAGTTTTGTGCATAGTTAAAGAAAAGCCTGACACATGTGCCCCGGGGCCACTGAGTGCTTGGTTAATTTAGCTGTGGCTCTTATTGCTTTTTCACCGCTCGATGACAAATCAGTGATTCAGCACTGACGCAAATATATGTGCATATTTCTTCTTTTTTAAACTTGCAGAAAAGAAAAAAAATCTCTCATGGAGAAAAGGGGGAAAAAGAAACTTGCATCAAATATCGTGTGGAATAAAGTTCTCAAACCTAAATGTCAAATAGGTCATTGGATATGACGATTCCAACAAAGCCGCCCAGTCTTCTTTAAAGAAACGGGTTTCTTTAAGGTCTGACAATGTCTTTCACTCTTTGCGTGTCCTTTCTTATGAAAGACAAGTTAAAAATAGATTTCCTACACGCTGGAAAGAGTGTACTCAGTGTGAATGCAGGGGAAATGTCGTTGATCCTCTTTCTGCTGTCCTTTAGCCTCTGCTATCTGAAAGAGGGTCAGAGATGAAACATTCACATACAGAAAAGTCAGTGGGGCTTTTCAACACACCGAGCTGAAACATAAAAGCTGTATTGTACATCCATTTTTACAGAAACTGCCAGGAGATGATCTGCAAAAAAACAAACAGCGTTTAAAGGATAAAGTCATGTTGGTGTATGGAGTACATAATGCTGTGTTGTTAGACAATAAGTTAACAACAGCGAATAAGAAAATGCTGCTTATACGTCTAGATATATATCTCACTCTCTCTATATATAATCCGGTTTTGCAGATAAGAGCAGCATAAGCTTTTTCTGCTTTTATCAAGTGGTTCAGGCTTACTTAGATGCGCAAAACCTAAAACTGTGAAAATTGTCACCAAAAGCAAAATCCCACCCCACAGCAAATAAGGTGTTCCCCATTTCCCCAGTGTCAGCTGCATAAAACAGTGAACAGCCCTGACAAATCTTTTTCTTTTTCATGCGTTTTTTTTCCTACTTCCTTAAATCGACTGTCAACAGATTCCTGGAGAATTTCAATTTCATGACATTTGTGGGCAAGCCATTCAAAGCCCAGACGGCGTCTGGAAGAAAAGTATTGATATCCACAGAGATACTAGGAACATTTCCCCACAAAACTCACAATTGGAAATTTCAGAGAGCAGGCAATGGCCTCAGACACAGCTCAAAGACATGGTTACTGGACTGTTCAATACTAAACGAAGACTTTTTCTCTGGAGACCAGTGAAGCCTTCCTGGAGCGCTGCTATGCCGACTTCTCCTCTGTGGCAGCCTTCAAGGTGCAGAAGATAAGAAAAATGAAAAATGACACTGTGGGGAAGCTGAGCACTCTTGTTGTGGAAAAGTCAACATACCCTCTGTAAAGCATTGTTTATTTAGACTCTTTGTCCTTGGGAATGGCGTCTTTTATTCGCTTGAAGATACCTTACAGGGCTTTTCACACCTACTTCTCTAGGTCCTATATATACACACACACACAAATAGTTTTATATGAATACCTTTTGGAGCGCCATCATTTGTCACTGCTAAATACTAAAATGCTCCACCTAATACTTTTGAATGACATGTTAATGAACGGTGCAATAGCTGCCCTGTGGACCTAGATTGCGTTAAAATATTGGTATTAACTTCAACCCTGTTGTTAGCTTTCAAAAAGGAAAAATTAAAAAGTCCTTGCAATTACCAACATTATATACTTACAGACACCTTTGTTAGGTACACCTGTTCACCTGCTTATTAATGCAAAAGCCAATGAAATCCCAGTGATGGTCTCAAGCCCGGGTAAATGGAGCTGCATCAAGAAGGGCTTCTGGTGTCAAATCACACATGTGGCTCATTAGGAATAATATTTCCATACAGATCGGTCAGAGGCCAGGTTAACAACTACTGTCTGTACACAGTAAAATTCGGAGTGTTAAAATAACACTTAAAGAGTTAGATAAGATAAGATAAGATAAGATAGAACTTTATTAATCCCTCGGGTGGGTTCCTCTGGGAAATTCGGAAATTTAACACTGGTCCCGAGTCTATTTGGTCCCATTCGGAATTGGTGTTAAATCAACTCTTTCTATAGTGTTAAAATTTTAGAGTAAAATTAACTCTAAATAGAGTAAAAATTTAACACTGAGTAACACCGCAGAGTGTTAAATGAACCTAACACTACTAGTAGTGTCATATTATTTACTCTAACATAGTGATAAATTAACTCTATTTGAGTAAAATTCCACTGATTTTTAACACTGAATTGAGTTATTTCAAGTTAACACTGGGGGTTTAAATAACTCTGATGAGAGTTGATGTTACTCTATACTGTGTTATTCGTACACTTTTTCTTGTGAAAAATTAGCTCTCATAGAGTAAAATTTTAAATTAATTTTACACCAAGTAGTGTTACTAAAACTCTTCCTCTTCCAGCATGAAAACCTGGTTTCTAATAATGCTTTAAAATATAAAACAAGTAAGCAAAAACCACAACTAGATAATACGTTTAACAGCTTTATTTTGATGTCAGGCTCAAAATATTAAAACATCTCATGTAGTGTACATAAAACACTACACACACAAAAACAGTCATAAAACACTTTAAAACAATGAATTTAGTTCGGCATAAAATGACAATATGGAACCACATACAGGGAGGAATCAGAAGTGCCATACTTCATTTGAAGATCAAATGGTTTGAAGTAACACAGCTCTTTTATGTTCAACACCTTCAGCACCATATTGGGGTGCATTCTGACCTTAAATGCATGATAATGGTCATCAAAACACAGGGTTTCCATCAGTTTTCCACAGAGCAATGCAATGTCATCTTTCACAACAATACTTTTGATCTTATAAAACACTGGAATCTCAGACACTACCTCTGTACAGATGATAAAGTCAGGGCGGTACTCTGTACCATGATGTTTTATCCACTTAGCTGAAAAAACACTGGTAGACAACGCAGCTCCAAATTTTAAAGCAATTTCTGGACCTTCTTTCAGCTCTCCAAGTGTCACCATCTTTCCTGGTCCTAAAGCTAATCTTTCGAGGCTAAAAGACTCCCAATACATGGCCATACAACTTTGGTGTTTCTTGGCCAATGTCATTGTAATGTTTTTAAAGCTTTTTAATTGCTTCTTAAAGAAGTTATGTTTGGCTTCGTAACGCATGCACCACATGTGCAGAATTGGGCCAATATTTCGTATACTGCGAGGGTAATGTATCATGAAGTGATGCTTTGGTAGGAGACTGAGTGTAGGAAATAACTGCTTAAAGAGCTGATGATGATCAATAATTAAATGTTTGAGGTAGATGGTCATACCTTCTGACAGCACTGGTGAAAACACAATATTGACAATTTGTAGAAGCAGAAGTAGAAGATGCCAGTAGCTATCACCCACCTGTACCAAATCGCCAAACATCAAAGGTACATTACGCAATAAGCACCAAGATTGAATTGCATTTAGTCCTAAATCATTACTGCCATCAAACAACTTTACCCTTGGTGGGCGATTTCGCTGCTGATTGAAGCCATAGTCAAAGGCATGTATTCTACCAGCAAGTTGTTCAGCACTTAGGAAGTTCTCCTGAATGTACAGCAGCACAAGTTTCACCTCTAACTGAGCAACTCCCTCCAAAATGTCATGCATGATATCTACAGAAAAATTGTTGGCTGTGTTGAAATATTTAAGTGAATTCAAGAGACAAGTGCGTTTCACACCACATACATGAGGTAGCGTAGGATCTCTTTGTACACTTTCACAGTGCTGCTTATGCATATCAAGAGTTCTTAGTGCAACACCAGAACACACTTTGAAAACAATCCTTCTCAAGCAGACAAAAACGACAACAATATCGAGCTGCAAATGACTCCACGAACCCAAACAGACTATGCAAGCCAAGATTGTCCCCAGTGACCTGGATTACAGTGCCATGAACCAAGTGTTTAAACATGGGAAGTTTCAGTCCCTCTGTCTCAAGAACTTTCAGATCATTGACAAGTGGCTCAAGGATTGAATTAAAGCCATAACGCTTTGAGTCTTGTGCATGAAAAAGAGCACACAAATGAATATTGACCAACAACGAATTAAAGATTGGAGGAAAATTCCTTAGTGTAAAGTATATTGCACCTAATTTATGTACACCCTTTTTAGAGCCCAGGGGATTTGCCGTTTCAAAGTCATCATAAAACAGTTGAATTTGTAAGGCATCTTTTTCTGCAGAAAATAGGGGACATCTTTTAACATAGGCAGCATCGATTAAGTCTGCATACTAGGGCTGGGCCATATTATACCGTTCACGGTAATACCGGTATAATGTTAGGCAACGATAGGAAAATGAAATATCGCGATAGAATGGGAGTAAAACGCGCATGCGCAGTGCCTTTGTTTTCATACGCACATGGCCGATTGTTGAGTGAAACAGATGAACCAGAATTGGTTTGTAAAAATGGTGCAACTTCCGTGATGTGGAACTGGTTTGGTGTTTGTCCGTCAGATACACAACAAAGCACATTTTTTTGCAGAACATGCAAGCGGCCGTTGTTATTGTCATATTTGTCGGATTAAGATGCTCTTAAATCTGGGAGTAATCTGGGTCCTAAACTCCGTATGCTTCAGGTCAAACAACACTGCAGCATCACTTAGAGTTAAAAACTGTCTAAATTCTTTCATCTTTAATAAAACGATCAGCATTGCTGCTTTACCAGGTGTAACTATAAAGTTTAACTTCCAGGCATCCATGAAAACAAAAGTTATTACATTTAACGGAGTTAGAAGTTAGCAGGAAGCTAGCGGAAGTTAGCTCGCTAGTTTCGCTAGTTACCTAAGCATGATATAGCACGTTCTGACGGAGAGATTTCTGAAAAAAATCAAACGTACAGCTCTGCTATCACTTCCAACATAAATGAAGACAGGAAACTAAACAGCAGTGACGTTTAGGGTTACTGAAGTTGGGCTAGCTGGTATATAATGATGTGCTACGTGATCGCTAGCGACACAGCTATGTTAGCATAACATAAGCAGTGAAGCTGGAGGACAAACACTAACACTTTTCCACTTATAAAAGTTAACGTGAAGGTTCTTCATGGTTAGAGACAAATGCAATCGCATGGCAGGATGCTGTAAACGGACCAAACTTCAGTCAGGAGAACAACTGAGATAATCCATCCACAATACGAGGTTAGTCATTAATATACTGCAACAACATGGGAATAGAGCAGCTGCCAGAGAATTCAACATTAATGAATCAATGGTACAGAAGTGGAGGAAGCAAGAAGAATGAGTTTAATAAAGTTTGATTTATCTGACTGCTTTGTTTCGCTTAATGTGCCTTATAATCCCGTGCACCTTATGGTCCGAAAAATACGTACTGCACACTGCAGTTTAATGTTGCAAAGCACCTCTTTTTAACTTCAATGGATATTATACATGGTTATGCTCAGGATATGTCAGCCCATTTCTACTGGAAATGCCTTTTGGTTAAACTTTCAGCAAGGAATTTGCATTTGCACTGTTACATTTTTATAAAGCTTTAATGTACATAAAAACCAGCTTCTTGTTTAAGTGAAAATAAATTGAAGGTTGTCTTTTTGCGCTAGTAATGTTGTGGAGTTGTATTTTGTCTCGCATCAATTATATCGTCGGTTATATCGTTATCGCAAATTTTCAAATATATATCGTGATAAATATTTTTGGCCATATCGCCCTGCTCTACTGCATACACACCTTCTCTGGACATATTCCTTGACTTGAACATGTCGACAACATGGTGGTTTTGAAAGATAGTTTTCAGTGTTTCCAAAATAGGAACATATGCAAACCTATCGGTTACAATGACTTGATCAAAAGTCCCTGTGATCTTGTTTCTTCTACTGTCAAATCTTGTGCCAAGCACCATTTCAACAGGTTCAACAGTTGCCCATTTTTGTTTAAAGTGCCTATTTCGTTTAGCTTCTGAATTTAACAGTGTGAATGGGTTTTCAAAGTTTTTGAATGACTGCTCTAATTTCTTTTTACTTGAAGTGTCCTGTGAAGGTAAGCTCTGTAAAGCTGCATCTTTAGCCTGAGTATGAATCTCAAAAAACACTTCCTCCATTGAGGAGACAAAACTATTCACAGTAGATTGGCTTAATCCAGCTGCCCTGAGCTGTGCAACAGTAGAGGCACACATATCCAAAGTGCTCTTATTTGAACTTTTCAACATTTCAGATGTTGTGGGTGTTTCTTCTACATTAGTTGACACCACCTGCCCTGTAGTGCTAACTTCTTTAACTGCCACATCAGGCTGTAAATTAACATCAGTGTCAGCCTGTTGGTCGAAATAGTTAAGGTGTTTGGTATTTAAATGTTTTCTAAAACCTGAAAAAGTGCCAAACACACAGCCACAGTCAAGCTGGGCACATTTAAGGCGAAGGTTTCTTCCAGGTAAGTAACCATGGACTAACCGTAAATGCCTAACAAGCATGTTTGAACCAGTAAACTCAGCTTGACAGACAAAACACTTCATGATGGAGAATTAACCTTCAAGCCCTAACGAAGCAACCTTGTCCTTATTTCAGCAACTCTGGGACTTTCTTTGATTTTGCCAACATCTATATTGTACACAGTGGTTTGGATGAACATGTACATGTTGTGAAGCATGGTGTTGTAAGATGTGCCAAACACAAAATGTGCTTTAAACAGTTCATCAAAAGCACCAAGTGAAGAGGTAGACTTGCATGGTATGGCATTCTTGTCAAGAATAATGAAGAACTGGTGGATGTCATGCTTTTTCACCCCAACAGCCAGGAGGTAGGGTTGAGTGCTGGTAGTGATGGCATCAAGGTGCTCTTGGATATTTGTTCCAGTCTGAAAAGACAAATACAGACAGGCAATAAGAATCAAGTGTTTCTTAAACTGGTAATTCATACCATAAAAATAGAAAAGAAACAAACCTTCTTGAAGACCACAAGATGCCTTTCTGCTTGAGAAGCTGACACCGTTCCTGGTCTCTTCCGACCCTGACCAGATGGTGGAATCAAATGTAATAGCAATAGAATCGCTGAGAGGTCACTGTCCCAGCCTGAAAAAATACATTTGTTTTTAATAAAGTTGAATCATCCTCATCAATAACAAATTTCAATGCATCTGCATTGACAAAATGTTTGAGTAGACCCAAAATACAAAAGGACAGCTGTTCTGTGACAAACATTATATATCCTGTGAATGTTCTAATTAAAGAAATAACAGCTCACCAATGTCAGCATTAACTTCAGTGGCATCCTCAGTAGAGTCAGCTGCCAGCAAGAGTTCTTCCAGGTCACTGGTAGAAGGAAGCTTTCTGCCTTGTTGGATAATCTTTCTTTTGAATGTTGTTGGCCACCTCTCCAGCAACCTGCCTGATACATCCTCACCAAACATCAGTACAAAATTCTGTTCGATCTGTAACAGGGATAGAGAACAGAGAATTATATCTGCTATCTGCAAAAAATAAAATGTGTTTACATTGTCAACGTAATGAAAAATATTCACCAAGCCTTTGATATCTTTGAAACGTGGAAACACAGACAGTATGTTGCTTGACAGCAGGGGGTCAAGGACCATGTTGTGTCGATAAACAAATGTCAACTTCATCTTCTTCTTGACTGTGTCTTCATCAGCTGAATGTTTCATCAGAGAGATTGCTTCCTTGCACTCATCCTCACTCAGCACGTTCTCTGTAACAAACTGCAACTCTCGTCTGACAGTTGGTCCTCCACACTGGTCTTCACCCAATGATCCATCTCCTGGTGCTAGACAATATGAAATACAACTTTATCAAAATTAATAATAACATTTGATAACCATTATTAATACAGAACCACAATTTGGAACTGTATTATACGTTTCCACTGAATTATAAGTGTTACCTCCAGATGTTAATCGCCTCTCTTTAGCAGTGCATCTCTGTATGGTTTTAATCCTCCAGGCCAAGTACCCAGTGCCACTCTCGCCATCATAATAATGTTCCTTGGAGAGTGACATATACAGACATTTTGTTTATTAATTTATCAGTAAGTTATGTGACCATGAACAGTTGATAAGGACATACATTTTGGCAGGATTTAAAATTTTGATTTTAGTTGTATCAGTTATTGCTGTTAGCTACTTACATAGCCATTTTTTGAGTACGGGTAGAGCAGGGCGATATGGAGATGGACATGGAGAACAAGCTAACTTCACACAGAAACGCACAAGCCAACAGATTTGTCCCAAGAACACACTGTGAGGAGACGGTGCTAACCACTGCAACACCAATTCAATTCAATTTTATTTATATAGCGCCAAATCACAACAAAAGTCGCCTCAAGGCGCTTCATAGATACAGAGAAAAACCCAACAATCATATGACCCCCTATGAGCAAGCACTTTGGCGACAGTGGGAAGGAAAAACTCCCTTTTAACAGGAAGAAACCTCCGGTAGAACCAGGCTCAGGGAGGGGCGGGGCCATCTGCTGCGACCGGTTGTGGTGAGAGAAGGAAGACAGGATGAAAGACATGCTGTGGAAGAGAGACAGAGGTTAATAACAGATATGATCCATGCCACACCACACTGAGGTAAGACATGCTCTGAATCAAGCGTTCAGTCGCTACTCACATAAAAGAGGTGGAGGTCTGAGCATACAGAGCACAAGAAATGTTGTGATGCATTTGTAGTGGCAAAGCTGTTGTTGCCACGAGATGTGGCATGATCACATCAGTTACATACTAGGCCACACCTAAAAGTGCTTTTTTACAAGTGTTCACTAGGTGTGGACATGTTGTGGAGTACCTGAAATATTAAACCAAAGATTTTATTTGAACTATAGGATAAAAACTGTTCTGTCTGACCACCCAAAAATCAAACTGGTTTTTAGGTGTTAGGAACAGCGCACCAGAAGAGGAAAAGTGTAACCAGCTGTCACTGAGAAAGAATTTTTTTTTTTTTTTTAATAAAAAAGTTCAGGCTGATATTCAAGCCTGACTGAGCAGTTTAAAAGTTGAAAAGAAAAGGTTTGGTTGAAAGGAAAGATCAAATATCCTTTTAAGACACAACCATGGTTTCCTAGTTCACAGACTTGTGATTTACCACCCTTCTATCTTCAGTACTTCTAATTGTGAGTCTTTGTGAGGTACATATCTTCCTTGACACAATGGCCATGACAAACCAACACATTCTCATTCTTGAGCGATGATTAATGGTGTTTTGTCAAATGAGGCTTTTTGTGCAACATTGGCATTATCAAATATTGTCATGAGCTCTAAGAGTTTGTTTCCACATGCTTTTACTTGCACTTTCACTTGTTGGTTAGGTTTATGCATGAAAGTCTGCTTTGTTAGGTGTAGGATATGATTGTGGTTTGGCCTAAAATATGTACATTCAAAAAAAGTAACTCTACACATAGAAAAAAATAATGAGTTAAAGGCCCCATAACCCAACGTCACACACTGCTGCCAAACGACCCTTCTGTGTAAATGAGACAGAGCTTTAGCTTTGACAAAACGGCATTAATTAATACCCTGGGAATTTGATAATATGGGAGTTTGTCATGCCCAGGGAATGAGTAAGTGGTGGATATTCATCACTTTGCTGCAAAGAAAAAGTTTAACCCAGGATTTACAGTGGGGGAAATACTTCTTTGATCCCCTGATGAATTTATAAGTTTGCTCACTAATATTCATGGTAGTTTCATTTTACCTGAGAAAGACAGAATATGAACCAAAAGTCCAGAAAAAAAACAACATCACATAAAAGTCTTAAAAACTGATTTTCACTGAGATAATTTGATCCCCTGGGAAAACATGATGTAGCACTTCAATGGAGAATCCCTTGTTGGCTAGCACAGTGGTACGATGTTTCTTGCAGTTGGACACCAGGAGGGAGTTTGGCAAACTCCTAAAAACCTTCTAAATCCTTTTGGTTTCTTGCTGTTTGGCAACTCCATACTCCAGCTCCTCCACCAAGTTTTTAAATAGGACTGAGGTCTGGAGACTGACCAGGCCACTGGTCTTCTTTAGGCGCTCCTTTGTAGGCTCAGCAGTATGTTTTTGGTCACTCTCGTGATGCATCCATGACCCTTCTTCATCAGGTTTCATCTGACCACAGCATTTATCTCAGGCCTTCTCTAAATCATTCAGATGTTCACTGGCAAACTTATGATAGGCCTATACAGGTGTGTCCTTGAGCAGGGGGGACCTTGATTTCATCTCATTATGCCATAGTGCATTACCAGTGATGTTGTTAATGACTGGTCCCAGCTGCCTTCAGCTTCACTTTCAAACTCCCCCCATGTGATCCAACACGTTTCTCATGAACATCCTCAACCCATGAGGCCAGATCTTGCATGGAGCTGACTGAGGAGCTGAATAATTGCATCAGCACCTTATAACCAAACGTCTTGCTGATGATTTTGTAGCTCGTTCCAGCCTTGCGTGGGTCTACAGTCTTGTCCCTGATGTCCTTTGACAGCTCTTAGCTCTTACCTGTGGGGATGGAGGGGTTGGAATGGAAGAAACTGGTGGACAGGTGTGCTTTACACACATAACCAGTTGAAATCAGAAGTATCCATAACTGAATGACTGATTGTAATTTGTATGCCACATGGGCACACAGCTTGTCTGTGGGTTGAAGGGCTCAAATACTTATTTCATCCAATTTAATTGATAACTTTTATGTAATGTGTTTTTCCTGGACTTTTGGTTGATAATCTGTCTCTCTCCACATAAAACCTGTTTTTTCTATTCTTTGTAAATAACCAAACTTACAAATTCAGCAGAGGATCAAATAATTATTTCCCTCCACTGTAGTTTCATGATCATCATGCTCATCCAGCTAATTGGTGTTGACAAAACATGACTATTTCTGTAGCTAAAAAGGTCAAATGGCTGTATTTTTCCTTCATTTATGCGGGGTTTCTGAAAACTGTTACGATGCACTTATTTTGCATTGTATTAGATAATATTTTGTGTCATTCCTTTTGTGTCTGCCAGATTTTTTAATTCCTTGCTCGCCCTAAGTTTGTCAACTTTCAATTATCCCCAACTTGCCAAACACACTTCATGACTTGTCTCAAGTTCAGTTATTTTATTATATTCTCAGCCTCCAGTGGCTTTCTAATTAACCTCATTTCATTCAACCTGGAGGCAGCGATTATCCGGTGAATACACCCGTTTAATAGCGTTTTATATAAGTATTATTTTTTATGCCTCTACTTGAGGCAACGATGCAATTATGCCCATGATTATGTGTTATTCTCGCAGAGATATTCCACCTGTCGTTAGATTGGATGAAGTTTTGTTTTCCATATTGTATGCTAAGCACCTCTGTCCCACTTTCAAGCGTGGAGAGACTGGAGGAAAAGTTGCCAAATGAATAGGATGACACCTTTGTTTCTAACATATGGGTTCTGTTCTGTTTGTGAAGGGCAATAATCATGACGTCTCACCCATCAAGCAGGGACCTGAGCTGGAATCACAGCTCTCCATTTTGAAATTGGCTTCACAGAGGGTTTGGTGCGAACTGCGCTGGCAACTGCGTTGAAGGGAATGGACGGCATCTGTGCTACCAGCTGAGTTGACTTAAGCCTCCTGGCAAGCGTTTCATTTGGAGAGAGCTGTGCTGGAAAACACAACACTTCCCCACATTTCTCCGTTTGTTTTTGTATCACAGGGTTTGTTTCAGTCAAATGTCTGTCTTTCTGTTTGTCTCTTTTGGGCAAGAGGAATAATGGTGGAGGTCTTTGGAAACCTGTTACTTAGCAACAACGGCTGTGGTCAGATTTATTTGGAAAACATGTTTGTCAAAGTTTGTCAGACTGTTTTCTAGAGCAAACAAAGCAAGGAAAACAAGAACAAGAGAGAACGGTATTAGAGAGCAAAAATGTTGGCATCCACTTTTTTCTGAAGCATTTCTAATATATGGTTTCTTCATGACATAAATGTCTGTTCTTTTTAGCTTTTTAATACTAATGGCAGCACAAGCCACATGTGTGGCAGTGCACACAGCACTGCCACACAAAGTGAAAAAGAGATGCAATTACAACTGGCAAAACAGGCCACCAGTGTTAAATCACAGTGGCGATCAAGTTCTGCAGCTTCCACCTGAAAAAGAGAAACAAAATATTAGATTTGGTCCTCCTGTCAGGATAGTCTGCTTTAGCTTTGTGGTTCCTATTATGTATGTTACATACATGAGCTGGATCTCCTCTCATTTGGCACAACATCAAATGACGTTTTCTGGCCATATTAAGATGATCTTTGCTCACCATCAGCTCTACTCACCAGGTTTAGATTCCTGGAGCTTCTGTGTTTTTTTTTTTTTATTATTTGTGCTGGTGGACAGTGGCACCTGCTACAGTAGGAAATTGCAATGGGAGTCCTGCTGGTCATGTCCGTGACCTGATACGGTGCTATATTTTCTCTGTAAAGTGCTGTTGGTCTATGGGTCATAACTGCAGACCCAACTCTGTGATTGTCAGCATGAATGATTGATCAGTTAGACACAAGATTTAATATCTGATCTCTCTGTGAAATTACAGTTGCATCATGCTACAGTCACACTAAGGGAGACAGTGGTTGGAAACCAGTGCTTGACCAAAATTATTTGGTCAAGCGCTGGTGATGTCACTGCCTTTGAAATGTTTCAAAGATAGGAACCAGGTCGTATAATCAGAATGCAACCAGTTGCCAATCTTTCCCATATGGAAAAGATATATATAAATCTTATAAAGTTTGTATCTGTCTTGTGTGAAGGTTGTATGAAAAGCATATAAGAGTGAAAAGAGATATAAGATCCCTTGAAAAATGATATAATGAAACTTGTATGTTTTGGATACTTACTAAAACAATGTATGAAAGTAATGAGAAAGTGGCCACTTTCATGAGTAAATCATGTAAGCCTTATATGATTTACTCATGAAAGTGGCCACTTTCATGAGTAATCACATATAGGTTTTTACTATTTCTTTTCCATATGGGTTGAGTTGAGCTCCTTAATACAAAGAGACACGTTGCAGACGAGTCACACTCATCAACTCACAGACTGAGTCACACTGATCTGCCTGTTTCATATTGCACATAGCCTGTTTGCAAATTTCCAAACTTCACTGGTGTTTGTGCAGATATTGAGTACGTGTTACTTTAAATTTACATTTATTTTGTGAGCGCTTAGCTGTTCTCTTTTTATATTGCCTTTTTTTTATATTGCCTCTTTTTATATTTATATTTATATTTTATTTTATATTATATTTTTATATTTAAATATAAAATATTTTATATTTATATTATATTTCATATTGCAGGCCTTTCTTGCTTCGGACCAGCTCCTCATTGCTTGGTGTCAGTGTAAATCTTTCCACAGTGCATTATTTGAGGACAGATTTTTCACAGAAACCCAACACTTTAGGCTTGCATATAAATCATCTGGCAATGTCAGATCCAGAAAATTTGGAATTGCATGTCGCTTTTTTGCAACACAATTAAGAATGACACTTAGAGTATATTTAAATAATTACTCCTTTTGTATGGGCCTTCCATATTTATCTAAGGCAAGAAAATGCTGTGCACAAAGGCCATATTTCAGACATAAGGCAAAGAGCTATCTTCCACTGTACAGTATGAACTATTACACCATCCTCATTGTGAGTTCTTTACAGTTTCATCAAGTCATGAAGGAGATGAATGATGTGTGAGGAAGCCCTGTGGAAAGCTGGGCTGTGTGGAGCGATGGCAGCGCCGTCTCTGTTTACAGTGTTTGTAGTCACCAGGCCCAGAGCCATTTGTCACCCTATTGGCGCATCGTCATGCAGTAGAGCACACAGCCCAATCTGCTCTCTCATTCATCAAATTGAAAGTTGATGAAAGAGTTTTGAGTTGAATTAGACAAAAGCGAACAGAGCCATTCTGTAGTCTCAGCGTGAGTATCCTTTGTCATTTAAATGTATAGTTTCAAATGGTCCACATGGTTCTCCCAGCTCTATGCATGCACAAAAAGTACACAATGACATAAAATTATCATTTAAATGAGATGTAGTTGAGTTATTTGCAACAATATCGTTATCTTCAAATACGTCAGGCATCAAATTGCAACATGATCATTTTCTTTAGCATCACAATGACTTTAAGCAAGCTCCAGTTTTACTTGAGGCTGGAGCTTCAGTAAGTAGCTTGAGAAAATATGTTACAACGCAAAGACAAACAGTATTACTCCAACTAATGCTGGGAGTACAATGAGCACAAATATGCATGTTAGAAAATGATTAGAGGTTCAGCCCCGCAGCTACAATTATCTGTCTTTAAAGAGTTGGTTTCTTTCTCCGCAAAAAATGTACTTTACCAGTACAGAAGACCAGTTGCTTCTTTGTGCGATCCCCTGTTCCTGCTGATGGAAGTCTCTGGACAATAATGACAACTAACATGATTGGTGTCGTAGGTGAGAGCATTGTGAAACGTCACAATGTGTCAGATTAGAGCCTGGTCTAGAAACAACCGTGTTTCTACAAAATCTGTAAAGAAAACTGTGGATTTCACTGAATGTACTTAACAAGATTTACAAAAGCAGGAAGTCTTATGTGAGACTGACTTTGTACGCTAAAATAGCTTTATTACAGGGACAGAGTATGCCACATGGCACAGAAGTGTGGGTGCAAAGTCACACATCAAAAGAGTTTAAGAAAATGAGCTGATTGTGTTTTTTTCTTTCTCACATCCATGCAGTCCCCAATTACCGCCACTGTCAGCACTAAATGCATTATGAGTACTGCCATAGAATCAGAGACAGATTTCCTTTAAAATGCAAAGATAAGCCATTTTGAAAGAATGTATGCACTATATAAAGTTAATGCTGGGGGGGGAAACCCCAAAGAGATCAGTCTCCAAACTTAATATAGTGCTTTAGAGGCTTTTTAAAATTTTCAGACCTAGTGGGTACCATGCATTAAAAAAATCCTGTTAGACTCTGCACAGATCTGCTCATAAAACCTCTCAAATGTCCATATGGTGTGTCTTCTGCACTTGTAGCTGCATTGCCTGAATTGCCATTAGCACAAGCTGTGCCAAAAAGCTGCCTTGTTCTTTGCAGTGCATCATGTGCAACATCATGTTTTTTTATCTGCAGATTTCTTTGCTCACTTGACTAAAAACATTTTCATGCACGTTCATGCACAACTCTGATGTGGAAAAGAGTAGGTTCTTTGATTTAATGGCGCACAGTTGGCAATAAACACTGTCGATGCAGTCGTGAAAAAGAAAGTACAGCCCCTCTCAATTCAGAAGTTTTATATATTGAGAGATAAAATCTCATCTGGTCTTTAGTAGGTCATAAAATGTGGTAAATACAACTTTAGCTGAACATCAGCACATGAAGTATTACAATGTGTTGTATTTATTTAAGAAACTCTAAGCCGAAATACAGAAACGCTGCATGAAAACTGAGTAACCACCTCAATAAAAGTGATCGTGGTTCAGGGGGTTGGGAATCTTGTAACCGGAAGGTTGCTGGTTCGATCCCCTGCTCTGTCTGTCTTGGTCATTGTGTCCTTGGGCAAGACACTTCACCTACCACCTACTGGTGATGGCCAGAGGGGCTGATGATGCGATATGGCAGCCTTGCTTCTGTCAGTCTGCCCCAGTACAGCTGTGGCTACAGCTGTAGCTGCCTCCACCAGTGTGTGAGTGTGAGAGTGAATGAATAGTGGAATTGTAAAGCGCTTTGAGGGCCCAGAAAAGCACTATATAAATGCAATCCATTAATAAAAGCAGATCTGGCAGTTTGCTGGTCTGGAGCCTTCAGGTGTGCCTTAACACAATGCCAAGGAGGAGCGACATCACCAATAATCTTAGAGAAGTACATGCTGCTGATCTGGAAAGGGTTAGAAAAGCTACTTTTAAACAAGTTCATCGTTCTACAATGACAAAGATTATTTATAAGGGAAATACATTCAGTACAGTTGCTAATTTCACCCTGAAGTCACACTCAGAGAGCTTTATCTTGGATTCAGTGAGCATGTTAAATGTTAACGTTCAGGACAGTAAACTTTAAAAAAAACAAAAAAAAAAAACAAATATGGGTGTTTGGAATGGTGGTAAGGAAAAATCCTCTTCACTCTGGAAAGAACATGGCAAGACATCTGGAGAAAAGACCAAACAAGATTTCTGGAACAAAACTGTCATGTTTGACCGTACTGCACAGCGCCAAAACATATACACAGCGGTCCGGCTTGTTGTGCAGCCACAGGACCTGAACACAACGCAGCAACTGAGGTGATCAGCTGAACTTTTGGTATTCTAGAGACAAATGTGAGGACATCTGTCCAACAGCTAAAGCTTGGGCCATACAACAGCCAACAATGATCCCAAGGACACTGGAACATCTACATCAGAATGACTGAAATGTTTTAGTAAATCGATTTATTTGTCCTTTATTGGCTTCCCTTCATTGGCTCCCTGTTAAATCCAGAATTGAATTCAAAATCCTGCTCCTCACATACAAGGTCTTAAATAATCAGGCCCCATCTTAATGACCTTGTAGTACCATATCACCCTATTAGAGCACTTCGCTCTCGCTCTGCAGGCCTACTTGTTGTTCCTAGAGTATTTAAAAGTAGAATGGGAGGGAGAGCCTTCAGTTTTCAGGCCCCTCTTCTGTGGAACCAGCTTCCAGTTTGGATTCAGGAGACAGACACTATCTCTACTTTTAAGATTAGGCTTAAAACTTTCCTTTTTGCTAAAGCATATAGTTAGGGCTGGACCAGGTGACCCTGAATCCTCCCTTAGTTATGCTGCAATAGGTGTAGACTGCTGGGGGACTCCCATGATGCACTGGGTGTTTCTTCTTCACGCACTATGTGTTAATAGACCTCTATGCATTGAATCACACTTGTTATTAACCTCTGTCTCTCTTCCACAGCATGTCCTTCATCCTGTCTTCCTTCTCTCACCCCAACCGGTCGCAGCAGATGGCCCCGCCCCTCCCTGAGCCTGGTTCTGCCGGAGGTTTCTTCCTGTTAAAAGGGAGTTTTTCCTTCCCACTGTCGTATAACTGCTTGATCATAGGGGGTCATATGATTGTGTTGGATTATTCTCTGTACATATTATTGTAGGGTCTACCTTATGATATAAAGTGCCTTGAGGTGACTGTTGTTGTGACTTGGTGCTGTATAAATAAAATAAAATTGAATTAAATTATATTAGGGGTGGTTGTAGCTCAGGAAGAGCAGGTCATCAACTAATCGGAGGGTTGGTGATTCATTCCTTGGCTGCTCCAGTCTGCATGCCAAATATCCTCGGGAACCCTCATGTTAACTTTTATTGAGCGGAAAAAGGTTAGCATTCCCTTTGTTTATATTATGCTAATCATAGCTTTGTAGCTATCATTATATACCAGCAGTGTTGGTCAAGTTACTTGAAAAAAGTAATCAGTAACTAATTACTGATTACTTCCCCAAAAAAGTAATCCCGTTACTTTACTGATTACTTATTTTCAAAAGTAATTAATTACTTAGTTACTTAGTTACTTTTTAAAAACATGATTTACAACCTGAATAGGTGATAAATCGATAGATCTTTCAGCCCAATTCTACTTTTTCTGCATAATCCATCATACAAAATGTAATCAAATGGAAAAGTCTCTTTTTTTTTTAACTTGTTTTATCAGTTTTAATCTTTTAACTTTATGCATCAAGTAAAAATTAAACATAAGCAACATTCTCTGACTTGAATAAATTAGTTTAATATTTAAACCTATTTTCTACACATTCCAGCACATAAAATAAAATATTTTTTGTGTTTACACTCAGTCTTTCAAATAGATGCAAGTAAAACACAGCAGAAAATAAATAAAGTCAAAGACTCAGCGGTCCTGTTGCTCTATTTTCACCTGTAAAGCAGGACTGCGGTAGACGGAGGTTTACCCTGGTGCAGGTGTGTCGCGGTCAATGGAAGAATCCGCGAGTTTCTCTGTGAATTTCCCATTACGTCGTTGCGCACTCGGCGCTTGCTTGGAAGTTTAGGGGTTTTTTTCGCTGTAAAAAGAAGTTTTCTTCCTGTTAGGTTTTGTATTGTTCATTGTCATTTATGCTTAGAAATATTTAACCATATATGCTTAGAGGTGTATAATCATTTGTAGATTGAAAGAATGTCTCATCCTAGGAGGTCTGTAACAACTGTAGCATGAAGAGGGGAGTGCGTTCACTCCTCTCTAGAGTGTTCTGGCATAGATCACACACCTCCTAGGAGAGGCCATATCTTCTCTTGCTGATATATGGTTTAGCAAACACACGTATATTTCTTTAAGTATAAGAGCCTTTTGTTCAGATGGACCCGCTAGACTCCTGGCACCAGCCTTTGGGGAGTCTTCACAGGGTCACATCTTGACCTCACACACACACACACACACACACACACACACAGGCAAAGTACTCTTTGTGTGTATGTGGACGTCATATGTTAATGACCCTATGTATATTCATGTAACCACAATAAAAGGAGTGCTATGGGGAGCCTGGCTGAGAGTCTGACGGAGGTCAAGTGGTGGGACGACACTTGGCTCCAAGCAGGTCTCCCCCATGCATGAGTAACATGAAGAACTTTGCCTACTTCGGGTCTTGCTTGCTGTGTAATTATATTGTCTTCAACGTTCCAGCGGATGGGTTCAAGCTACAAACCTATCACTTCCCACGCACGATGGACGCTAATGTTTTTGTCACTTTTTATGGAATCAAACTCAAAATAAGGTCAGTACTTCCACGCTTTAAACGATGCACGCTCATACTCTCTCCCGCACTCGATATGTGATCCATTGTTGATCTGCACACAGCTGTTGTCACTAACGGCGCACTCGCTTACGTCACTGTCGTGAGACATTCTTGCAAAAAATCATGGTTTTAGTAACGCAGTAACTAAAAGTAACTGTAATCTAATTACCGTTTTCGCAATAGTAATCCCTTACTTTACTCGTTACTTGAAAAAAGTAATCAGATTACAGTAACGCGTTACAAGTAACGCATTACTGCCCATCTCTGTATACCAGCTAGTCCAACTTCAGTAACCCTACAAACATCACTGCTATTTAGTTTTCTGTCTTCATTTATGTCTTTGAAAAAGAAAGTACAAAATTTTAATGAAAGTATATTGCAGTAATTCCCAGATTTTCAGCACTACAGTGTACACATACACTGTAGGGCTGCATTTACAGTGGGGCAACACAATTCACCGTTCTATCCACAAATGCAGGTTATTCTGCTCTATCAAACAAAGACGAAGCGAATGTGAACACAGTACAGAAATGCTGCTTTCTTCAGGCTTAAGCTCAGTGAAAATGGAAAAGTGGAAAACTCTTCTGTGGTCAGAGAAATCAAAATTTGATTTTTTTTTTGTTTTCTGGAAAACATGGAAGCCTCATCCTCAGGATTAAGGAAATGAGGAACCATCCAACTTGTTATCTGTGCTCAGTTTGAGAAATCATGACCTATTTAAACCATTAAATAAGCATCTCCTATAGATAGTTTTGCGCTATGGCGTATTATATTCTTCATATTATACTGTGTCCTTCAGAGTTAATCAGCCCCATCAATGGTTGAGTTTGTTCATTTCCATCTGCAGCAATTTGTGACAACTTGTAAAATGGATTTTCTTGTCATGGAGGAAATAACTTCCAACATTTTTACAGCAGAAACAGACAGAGGTCTGTATAACCAGACAAGCAGCAAACAGTTGCTCCTGTCCCAGATGCTGAGGAGCTCAAAGACAAAAATGCAAACTTAAAATCATTTACAGTGGGGCAAAAAAGTATTTAGTCAGCCACCGATTGTGCAAGTTCCCCCACCTAAAATGATGACAGAGGTCAGTAATTTGCACCAGAGGTACACTTCAACTGTGAGAGACAGAATGTGAAAAAAAAAATCCATGAATCCACATGGTAGGATTTGTAAAGAATTTATTCGTAAATTAGGGTGGAAAATAAGTATTTGGTCACCTCAAACAAGGAAAATCTCTGGCTCTCAAAGACCTGTAACGTCTTCTGTAAGAAGCTTTTCTGTCCCCCACTCGTTACCTGTATGAATGGCACCTGTTTGAACTCATCATCTGTATAAAAGACACCTGTCCACAGCCTCAAACAGTCAGACTCCAAACTCCGCCATGGCCAAGACCAAAGAGCTTTCGAAGGACACCAGGAAAAGTATTGTAGACCTGCACCAGACTGGGAAGAGTGAATCTACAATAGGCAAGCAGCTTGGTGTGAAAAAATCAACTGTGGGAGCAATCATCAGAAAATGGAAGACATACAAGACCACTGATAATCTCCCTCGATCTGGGGCTCCACGCAAGATCTCATCCCGTGGGGTCAAAATGATCATGAGAACGGTGAGCAAAGATCCCAGAACCACACGGGGGGACCTGGTGAATGACCTGCAGAGAGCTGGGACCAAAGTAACAAAGGTCACCATCAGTAACACACTACAACGGCAGGGAATCAAATCCCGCAGTGCCAGACGTGTTCCGCTGCTGAAGCCAGTGCATGTCCAGGCCCGTCTGAAGTTTGCCAGAGAGCACATGGATGATACAGCAGAGGATTGGGAGAATGTCATGTGGTCAGATGAAACCAAAGTAGAACTTTTTGGTATAAACTCAACTCGTCGTGTTTGGAGGACGAAGAATACTGAGTTGCATCCCAAGAACACCATACCTACTGTGAAGCATGGGGGTGGAAACATCATGCTATGGGGCTGTTTTTCTGCCAAGGGGACAGGACGACTGATCCGTGTTAAGGACAGAATGAATGGGGCCATGTATTGTGAGATTTTGAGCCAAAACCTCCTTCCATCAGTGAGAACTTTGAAGATGAAACGAGGCTGGGTCTTCCAACATGACAATGATCCAAAACACACCGCCCGGGCAAAAAAGGAGTGGCTCCGTAAGAAGCATTTGAAAGTCCTGGAGTGGCCTAGCCAGTCTCCAGACCTCAACCCCATAGAAAATCTGTGGCGGGAGTTGAAAGTCCGTGTTGCTCGGCGACAGCCCCAAAACATCACTGCTCTCGAGAAGATCTGCATGGAGGAATGGGCCAAAATACCAGCTACTGTGTGTGCAAACCTGGTAAAGACCTATAGTAAACGTTTGACCTCTGTTATTGCCAACAAAGGTTATGTTACAAAGTATTGAGTTGTATTTTTGTTATTGACCAAATACTTATTTTCCACCCTGATTTACGAATAAATTCTTTACAAATCCTACCATGTGGATTCATGGATTTTTTTTTCACATTCTGTCTCTCACAGTTGAAGTGTACCTCTGGTGCAAATTACTGACCTCTGTCATCATTTTAAGTGGGGGAACTTGCACAATCGGTGGCTGACTAAATACTTTTTTGCCCCACTGTAAATGATTTTAAGTTTGCATTTTTGTCTTTGAGCTCCTCAGCATCTGGGACAGGAGCAACTGTTTGCTGCTTGTCTGGTTATACAGACCTCTGTCTGTTTCTGCTGTAAAAATGTTGGAAGTTATTTCCTCCATGACAAGAAAATCCATTTTACAAGTTGTCACAAATTGCTGCAGATGGAAATGAACAAACTCAACCATTGATGGGGCTGATTAACTCTGAAGGACACAGTATAATATGAAGAATATAATACGCCATAGCGCAAAACTATCTATAGGAGATGCTTATTTAATGGTTTAAATAGGTCATGATTTCTCAAACTGAGCACAGATAACAAGTTGGATGGTTCCTCATTTCCTTAATCCTGAGGATGAGGCTTCCATGTTTTCCAGAAAACAAAAAAAAAATCAAATTTTGATTTCTCTGACCACAGAAGAGTTTTCCACTTTTCCATTTTCACTGAGCTTAAGCCTGAAGAAAGCAGCATTTCTGTACTGTGTTCACATTCGCTTCGTCTTTGTTTGATAGAGCAGAATAACCTGCATTTGTGGATAGAACGGTGAATTGTGTTGACAGCGATTTGAAAACAGGACGTGTTGCTGAGCCCATGCAGTGATCTCCACGACAGAATCATGCCTGTTTTTAATGCTGTGCAGCCTGAGGGCACGAAGATCACGAGAATACAATATTGATTTTTTGTCTTGTGCACAGAAATCTCTCCACATTCTCTGAATGTTTTAATGATATTATATACTGTAGAAAATAATACATATATACAGAATACATCAAATATTAACTCCTTGCTGTTTTGTATTGTATTTAACACTATTCTGAAAATTCACAGTTTATAGATGCATTTTACTGTGCCAAATCCTCTAAGATGCTCCTTTTATAGCCAGTCATCTTAGTAACCTGTTGCCAATGAACATAATTATTTGCAAAACTATCCATCTATCCATTTTCCTGGACCTCCTTCTCCCCGGCCACCTCCTCCAGCTTGTCCGGGGGAATACCAAGGCGTTCCTAGGCCAGCCGAGAGATATATCTCTCCAGCGTGTCTTGGGTCTGCCCAGTTATTTGCAAAACTAATTGGGTTCTAACTAATTTTTTTCCTTACCTTTGAGTCTTTACTCCCATTTCGACTTTTTTGCATCACACATATCTGATAGTTTACTGATTACTGAAATACTAAGATTTCATTCACCAAACCTGAAGAACAAACCTCTTGAAAAGATTGCACCACACAGCAAGTCAGGCTATTTTATAGACAATTCCTTTTGAAAAGCCACCACATAACAAACATTGGTAAAAGCCTCACTAAAGACCCAATCAGTTTTTTGTTTTGTTTTTTCATTTTAACACCAGGCTGTATGTTTTAGAGCTGCATAGTAGGGCATTTTAACATATGAGTCTATAGGGACTCTCTTCCACTCCAAAAACTGTAGTTTATGACTTTCCACCAATGACTGTAGAAAACTTAGCGGAAAAGTGCAGCGGGGCCTCAGGTCCTTCTGTCGGGTAGTCCAGTTTACTGAAGAACACCTCAGGCTGTCAGGTTAAAACAGTCGGTCGCCTTTTTGTAACGTAAACGCTGGCCCTCCTCTCAGAGCCTACGCTCTATCTGCTATTCCCGAACAGAGATACGCAAGTTTCTCTGTGACTGCAGCTGCCAGTCAAAGCTGTTATGATGATGTTGCACCCCAATTTAACATGATTGTGGTAGTAATTAGAATCAAACTTGGGAAAGGAAGGATCAAAAAATCAGCGTGATGAGAACTATTGATAATAAAAGAAAGAGTCTTTGGAAAAAATTTATCTGCGGAGAATTAATTTATTTTAGTCTGACCCCAGTCCCATCCGCTAACATGGAGCAGGCGGGGTTTATTACCTATACTACAGCCAGACACCAGGGGGCGATGGAGACATTTTGGCTTCATTTTTGGGGAGCTGTCGCATCGTCCATGTTTTCTACAGTCATTGCTTTCCACATTGGCTTCATTTGCCAATCACAACTTGTTACACAACATCCAGTCAGTTCAAGTCGTGTATAAGACGTCTGTCTTTCATGCTTCCTTTTTACTTCTATTTACTTTATTTTATTTCAAAGTTCATTTAGGCTTAGGTGCTGAATATATATTTCAAAAGCAAACCTCTCCCACCTGCAACTAGCACCTCAGACATTTCCTTGCTTGCCTGTCCTGTAACCTTTAACACTAGCAGAGCACTTCTGCTTGCATATCTATGGCTAAAGTTTTTACAAAAAGAAGTACCAATGGCAGCACAATGTGACAGCACTAACCAGCTGTCAGTCTGTGAGACTGAGGTTACACATAGACACATACACAGTGTGGGAATAGGTGGTCTATAGTGATGGGTCGTTCGCGAACGAAATGGCTCTTAGAGCCGGTTCTTTGACGTGAACGACGCGAGCCGGCTCCTTATCGCGAGCCGTCACGTGGGTTTTTTTTTTTTTTCTTTCTCTCAGCCTCTCTCTCGCACTTTTTTCCCGCTTCACTCTGCACGCGGGCCTTGTGCTTTACGCTGGGCAGAGGGGGGAGGGGCGGTAGTTACACTCAGTAGCACAGGAACAGAGCCAGAGAGAGAGAAAGAGAGGCAGGGACAACAACATTAGAAAGGTATAGTAATCATCCACAACTATTTTCGGTTGCAGATGATAAAGGATTGAGAAAGTTTATTCATGCAGGTCCATATGACAGAGAATATGCATGTTCTTTTAGTTTTCATATTATAATTTATATTTAATTGTGTTGTGGTTTGCAGTGTTTTGTGTTCTTTTCACTTTAAATTTGTGAAAGGAAAAAGCTGAAAATTTAAATAGTTAAAACTTGAAATGTGAATAGTTGATTTTTGTATTATATGATTTATTTATTACATTTTATGTGGAGTGAATAAATAAAAGTATATTTACGGTGGCCCCTAGAGACAAAGCACATACAAACTTCAAATCACGTACGAACTCTGAAGCATGTACAAACTCCAAAACACGTAAAAACACGTACAAACTCCAAAACATGTAAAAACACGTACAAACTCCGAAGCACGTAAAAACTCAGAAGCATATAAAAACTCAGAAGCACATAAAAACTCAAAACACGTACAAAAGACAACAGAAGTGCTCCAGGATGCTGGGCGCAGTGTTGAGCCTTTGTTATCTTGTGGCTACACAAGCCAGCAAGTACCAACGACCGGATTTGGTGTGTGGTAATAACAGGTAAATGAACTTTTTTTTAAATTATTTGAATATATATATGAGTGCCTGTGTATAAATACACAAACAATACACACATGCTTTCAATTGTGTAATTTAAGTGATCTAGTAGCTCTGCTTTGGAAGTTCAGTTCATGCTAGAAATGTGTTTTGGAGTTTGTACGTGTTTTGTCTCTAGGGGCCACCGCATATATTTATATATAAACATATATAAATAAAACCACTTGTTTTTACGTTAGTAATTCCTTTTGTGCATAATTTTATATTATTGTTAATAATAAATTAATTAAAGCAACAAAACAACCTGAAGAGCCGGTTCGGAGCCGAAAGAGCCGGCTCTTTTTAGTGAGCCGAACCGAAAGAGCCGGATCTCTAAAAAGAGCCGGAAATCCCATCACTAGTGGTCTAGTCTCAGTATCTGTTACAGAAATCATAGGTGAGGTGATGAATGAGAGCACTCTTTTTTCATCCATCATCCTTCAGTCTTTTAAAGAGTATGTAGAGTGCACGCTGAGGCTCAGCAAAGATGAGCACCGGTCAAAAAGCCAGTAGTGTATGGAGGCCTCACTATGAAAAAAGACTTAGATATAAAGCGTTTGTATTGGGATGTAATGAAATACTTTTCGCCGTGGCAATAAACTGGCCCTTGCTGGCTCAGCAAACATGAGATGATGAAAGCATGGCTGATGCACATTTGATTGTGAAGTCTCTGCTAGAAAAGAGGGGATAAAGTGCCTGTAAATCAGCCATAAAATTGCAGATGGTAATCCAGTAAATATGTTAAACGACTAGCATCATTATCGCCACTCTCTGTCTGACCCATGGCATACATCATTACCTTATCAATGAGATGGAACTTCATCTTTCTTGGAGGAAAGTCTTTTATTTGATTCCCACAACAAAGCAGTCATTGTGATATTATTTTCTCTGCACAACTTTCTCTCTCTCGCCTATTTTCTCATACCCACTTTGCCAATACTGTTGGACAAAGAGCTCGTAAGTAATAATTTAGTGATGAGGCTTTAACATTGTAACTACTCTGTCATCAGTGAAGTTCGGACAGCATTTTAATGGAGCGACAATTTAGCTTTTCTTTAACAATCATAAGAAAAATAAACAGACAGCCTCGAATTGATTTATAGACAGAGATCGACTTAGGATGTGTGAGCTCTGCAGAGGCAAAACAGCAGCAGCCAGATTCCGGTCAGTTAGACAATGAAATCAGATAATCTGTTCCAAAATCAGATAAGCCTCACCTGTTAGCTTCTTTCATCTCCTCTCATGCAGAGAAGATCAATGTCAACAAGGTCATCATCCCTAAAAGTAATCTCTCCTCTTACTCTGCAGATGCATTATTACTTCTTTTTAAATGTTATTAAGACTAAGGCTGTCCACAGCAGTGCAAAGTCGCACTGCAGCCCATCCCCTTTCAGCTGATCTGCAGCTGGAAGGGGAGACAATAGGAGAGAGAGACACAAAATCCAAAGTCCATTGTACACAGATGGATTTTCATGTGGCTCATGTTGTGTTTAGAATTCTCTTACTGTTTCCTTCTATGTATAAGATACATTCTAGAATTTTAATAATTGTGGTTTTTAATCACTTTTATGCAAAGCAAGGCATTCCAAATAAAGGATAGTGTGAACATAATTACATTTTGGCAATCAATGTTACTTCTTACTACGGAGCCCCGCAGGGGACATGGGAGAAAAAAAACAGACGGACTTTTGAATTCCAAAAGTTGAATTCCAACAATGGCGGCAGCTACTTAGTTGTAATATTACTCTTTCTGGGTCACAAAACACACTTTTAAGATATTTTGAGGTGTGAATGTAGTTGTGTAAACGTCAGATATCTGCTCGGTTTACAAGACATCACATATTTGCAAAAGTGCTCCAACGTTTTCGGAGATGTATGAAATTTTTGCGAGTTCCCAATTTATTTTTGCGAGATCTCGCAAAACTCATCATCATCTATTTGATGATGATGTTCTATGTTCCAGCTTATTCTGGTTTATTTTTAGTTCTGCCCGTGTTAAGTCTGTGTTTCCTAGTCTGCATCCTTGTGTATTGTTTCCTGTTTTATTTTGAAGGATTGTGTCTTATATCAGTGTGTCCAGCTCTGCTCCTCCTGTCTCATTAGCCCCAATTTCTCCCAGCTGTGTCTCCCTCCTGTTACCCATTCCCTGATTACCACCCTGTGTATATTAGCCCTGTGTTTTCCTCAACCCAGTGTCGCGTTGTACTATCAGATCATGCCTGTGTGTTTCTGGTTCTCAGGGTTCGTTGTTCTGTTCATGTTTTGTGCTTTGCCAGCAATAAAGCTGTGGTTTTCTGTTGAAATTTGTCTTCACGAGTCCTGCGTTTGGATCCTCACCTCTGCCTGCTGCACACAGAGCCCTGAGAGCTCAGTCTCCAGCCTTGGTGGGGTTGTTTTCATATTGTTCTCTTCCTCTAGTAGTCCATTAAGAAGACTGTATAAAAACTTTAGGGAAACCCATTCCTTGTTTATTTTCTTCATAGCAGTAGATTTGTGATAATAATTTATTTAATTTGTAGCCTTGTTGGTTTTTTACTAACTGATTAATACAGTGGGAGTCGGACAGTCACTCTCCTTTGTAGTTCTTTTTTTGGTCTCCCATCTGATATTTGTGCTATTAAATCCTACATTGTGTCACAACCTTGTTCCATTTTGTTTTCTCTGTCTGGGCTGTACTGGAGCAGACTACCGATACTGAATTTCACATTAAAAACAATTAGGTGCTTCAACAAATCATATTGAATTCCTTATGCTATTATTGCACACTTCCCAGCATGATATACCTAGTGTCCCAATAAAACCTTAGCATTTTGTCTAGAATCTTTATTAAAGCTTTTTTGTAAAGTTAAAACAATTCTCAGTATGTATTTATAATCATGAACATGCTCTCTGGTTTGACAGGAAAAAAGTAGATATCGGTAGAGCCGGTGCCACGCATGACAAATTTTTGGTGAGACGATGAGAAATAGGACTTTAATGTGAATGCCAGAGATGAACTCTAAAGGTAGACCAGCATGCTAATGTCAGGCTGAGAGGTGCAGTGCCTGTGGACATTTTACTCTAAAACAGACTGTAAAGGACAGATAGTGAGTTTTGACAACCCTGAAAAATAAATACATCTTTAAAAATCTCACCTCCGGAGGTGAATTTGTAGGCTGCGCATCAAATTCCCCACCTTCTCAGCTCCCTGGAGACTTATTACGGCCGGTTTGCACTATGTGTCAGCACAAATAAAATTGTACTTATTATTTCTTTGCTTACTATTTTATCCGCTCTTTTTCCCCTCTGAAGGTCAGAGGCATCAGATCCTAAATTGCTGTGACTGTAGCGTGCTGAGGCTGATCCTCTCAAAGTAGGAGGGCGTTTGCCATGTTAGGAGCTCGGCTCAGAGCTTATCCTGCGGTAACCGATGTGGAAAAATGCGGACCGAATCTCTGAAAGACCTGCTCCTGCCGCTGCCCATGCAGGTTGTTGGCGGTGGAGGTGAACTCGCAGCAGATAACACGAGTCCTCTTTTGAATGGATCAGAGTAGCCTTTCTAACAATGCTGTAGCAGCTGGAAGCGAGGTTCAGGCCACTCAAGACAGGGAGTCATTAGTCTTACCCTGAGCTAAGACCGGAGCCCAGGGGAAACACTTCGCTTCATACCAAGCACAATGTCAGAAAGAGGCTTTGTCTGATTGATTGCACTACAGCTGTTTTTATAGGATAACATAAATTACTGAAATTAAAAGGGCCATTCTATAACTTATGTACATTTAATGAGGACAGAACTGGCCATGTAGTGGGTCTGCTGACCACATGTATTATCGAGGGCATTGGATTCATAGGTTCATAAGCCAATGGCTGCTGCAAAATTAGCTTTATTCATTAGTTTGAGCATTAGTTTTCATCCTGCTTTGCTTGATGCATCACTCTGAGTTATTTCCCCCCTTTTATCTTTTTATTCTTTGCCCCAAAAATGAAATGTAGAACAGGTAAAATATCATTAGGTCATGTAGTTTTCCCAGAATGCCTAGCTGAACTGCAATAAAATTTTATTTAAAGGAGAGTTGCTAACACATGCATCAAAAGCCCACAAATTCTAATCTGGCTATCTCCATTACACTCCCCCCAGATGGCCCGTAGATTAAACTGCTACTGCCCTGAAAAGCTTATGACAACAGATACGGTACATTAACATATGTAGCACTGCACGCTTACATTTAGAAGTCTATTTGTCCTTTGCAGAGGACGCTGTATCCAGGGTAATAATTGTCAAACCCAAACAGAGTGAATCAGGACTTTGCAAAGAGCCATTTGGACAATAAAGGAAATTTGTTCAGTGCCCTCAACAGCATTTCAGTAAATAATACAAGCAGCTCTGAAATTGCATTGATATTAAACACAAGCTCAGGGCAGTTGCTCGATTACCCTTTTCTCTCTCTCCTCTCTCTCTATCATTTACTTAACATGGTGATATTTACTGTTTCTGAACATCTGCTTATAATTTAATCATCATTTGAACTGTTGGCTTCTTAATATTATCCATTAATCTGGCCGTTATATGTTATTTGTGTTGTGACTCGTTTTACAGCTTAATGTGGGTCATATTAAATGGGCTAGCCCTTTAAGAACTTAACGTTGTATTTGTCATTTTTCTTTTTAGTTTTGTACTCACACAACTCTGGTAACAGTGCTGCTAACCCTGCATGTCATTAAGTGACTTCCAAAGCCCTTTTTTTTTCATATGTAAGCGTGTCAAAATCAGGGCAGAGCTGTTAACTCGTGTGTTTGGGGATTTTGTCAATGTTACGAGTGCCTAAAAGTGTTTAATAGTGGAGGCATACAGGAGGCAACGATAAAAGTGAATTTTATCAGTGAGTCGAGAGATGGCTAAACCATTTTATTCTATCAAAAACAAACTCAGAAGCAGAACTTGTATGCTAATGAAAAAAAGATAAGCCAAATAATCAAACACACTCCTTTCCACCAAGTAAACAGCCACACAAACGCTGCTGGCATCTCTCGCTCAGCTACCACTGAGCGGTCCCTGATGACTGAGTAGAGTTAGCTGTGTGCAAACCACCAGCTTCACAGGAAAATGACACAAGAAAGAAAGAGAGAGAGAAACACCATCGATGCCACCCCCCACCCCCGGAAAAAAAAATCCACAGTAGGCCTAACAGGCCTATGAAAATTCACTTATACTCACTGGGATGTATTTGAACCTGTCCGAGACTTTGGAGACCGCTCACATGCAATCTGCCTAAAAGTCATCATCGTGTAGCCTAGTGGAGGTGATGCTTTGTGTAGCTCAAACACTGATTGGTTGAAAATCTGAACAGAAACATAGCTGAATTAACCCTAAAACAAGAAAGAAGCCCAAAAATATGCTCATGAGAAACAAAGGCAAACACAGTTTGTGATGTTTGACGGAGGCTAAACTGAAGGACCTACAAGAGTACGAACATAAGCCAGAGTGGTCATGTATTTTTGACATTGTCCACTGCTGGCAGTACACACTAACAACATGTAGGCTGTCCTCGACATGATCACACCTTTAAGTGTCTTGGTAGCACCTACAGACTTGGAGCCGTAATCATGAAGTGTATAATGAGCATTTTCACAGTGGAACGGAGCAGCTTGGCTTGGAAGTGACTGCTAGTTGCTGATGTAGTTTTAATAGGCTTCATTTCACTCTATTTCATACTTGTTTCATTTACAATAGTGTGTTTGGGAACAGGAGAGAAGTAATCAGTTGTCAAGAGCTGACACTGACTGACACAAGGCATAATGGAAAGACAACACAGTGCCACGAATATACTAATTAGTGGATCACATCATCCTTACGCTTTGGGATTTTTCATGCAGGCTTCAGTCATTTTCCACAGACCATAGTTGGCAAAAAATAAAACAGAAGGAAACTTACCTAACAGGTTAGTATTTAATTAATCCAAAGAAACATCCAGACTAGACTTCCCGTAGCTTGTTTTAACTCATAGCTTTCCCATATTAGTCAACATAGTGAATATGCTTTAGTAGGTGAGCCTACTATGCTGCTCAGGAGGTGTTTGAAGGTTCTTAGGGTCCTTTATAGGCATCCAGTGAGATGCCCTGTATATGCTATAGAGAATGTATGCTGGCCATCAGATGGCAGGAAACTGCTGCTGTTGCCATCTGTTGGCTAACTCATTAACAGGCCAGTGACTCATGGCAGTTATTACAGTTACCAATCCTTAGATATTACAATGCTACTCACACTGACATGTTTCATGTGTCAGGTTACTTAATTACCCGATGTAGATAGTAATCTGTTACATTACTTCTGTGTTGATAAGTGGCCTGAGATCCACTGCAGAAACTGCAGAAACCTAAGCCCCACTGAAAACACTGAACACTTATTTTGCTGAAGTATGAACACAAAGAGCAAAATTAGTGAAACAGAGGCCAAAGTGAACTTCACAGTGATTCTACTGTACAAACAGGCAGGTGTGGAAAAACTACAAATGTTGCAATGCTGCAAATCCAACTGCTCATCACTGTTTTAGATACAAAAAAGAGGTTAGCATAAAGCCTGTGCTGTTTAAAACTGACCTCTTTCTCTGGAGCACACTTCTCACACCACTGACCTGATTGATGCTTACTGACTACATGCTGAACGTGTTGCATCAGAGACTGCGGATTTTCTCGCTGCCATTATCTGACCAATCTGAGATGGTGTGATTGAAACTCAGCTGTCCATGACAACAACGTCAACATGTGTCCGTCTACAGGTTAGCCTTTGTCGTCGTACCCTGAGCAGTTTTAATATAACATTGCTGTTTCAGTGTATTTGCTGTGAGTGGATGCAGCAGTGGATAGCTGCTACTAGCAGTTTGTGGAGTTTGCCATTTGCTGACTTGTCCTTATCCATTCATTCAATAAAAATAATAATGTTCTTAATTTGACTCTTCAAATGTGTTTCCTGTGTCATGGCTGCAACTTCAAGTGAGCTGGTTGTGACCTGCAGTTGAAGTGCAGATAAGTGAGTTGCCTAGTACAGTAATGTGTTATAGAAAAACATGCAGAAAAATAATCTGATTACGATTACATCTTATAGAGCTTTGTGTTTCATCAAGTACTTGTGCTACTATACTCCAAAATCACTCTGTGTTTTCATTCTTCCAAAATCTAAATAAACACATCTGAAATGCCATAACAGCCATCTTTTTGAAGAATAAGGTGTCGCCTTGCTTGCAGCACAAAGCAAGGCATGGTCACATGGCTGCAGATAAATGGAGAAGTGAGGTCAAGCATGAGATCCACCTGGATCCAAAGAGGCCAGTGCTTCACTCCTCTGACCTGGCTGTGTTGGGATGCATCCAGGTAGATGCAGAGCTATCTGAGATGTTCTAATACAAGCCCTTCTGCCTGCCTCTCCTGGGTACCCTGCTACCTTTGCCCCGCCACGTGTTCCCCCCGTAGCCTACATTTCCAAAACGGTGCCACGCAAGCCCACATTCAACATCTGTCTGTGCTAGATATGTCAGTCTGCACCGGGCCCTCTCACAGCACCACCGCAAACGCCGAGAGGAAATTCATGCACTCCAGGCTTCCCACACCTCTCCACTAAATTATCACATCCCCAGAAAGACAGTGGCATGCTGCCTGAGAGTTTGGATTACGTATCATCAAGTGCTGGGCCCAGACAGTTGACATTTCTGTGTAATCATCATTACTCTCACAACTGCTTCTCAAGTAGGGTCACAAGGTAGCCAGCGCTGAAGTGTCATACAATAAATGCTATGTAAATGCTTGAATGTTCAAAACGTTTCTTGTCTGAAGAAGTGCATACTCAGATGACTGTATAGTGAAGCTCTAAAGATGTGGAGAAACCTTGGCGATGAAGCAGACGGGCTGAAACGGTGAGGATCGTGTTTATTTCCATTTTTTCATATTTATATCCTGTTCATAGCCTGTACATACTTATAGTTATAGCATATTCATAACATACTTCATACCGTGTACATACTACATACCACAATAGACCCATTTCTGTAATATACTTTCATATCTATATTATTGCTAATATATATTGTAATATATCTATATTATGGCACTTCTGGATGGATGCAAACTGCATTTCGTTGCCCTGTACCTGTGCATGTGCAATGACAATAAAGTTGAATTCTATTCTATTCTATAATTAAAATCCTCATAATGAACAGTGGCTGGAGGTGTTTGAGAAATTCCTTCTGGTGTTGCTGTAGCTTTTTTAACATTATAGTTTCATACTCTGCTAAAAACTTTACTGTGCAGTTTCCTGGTGATGTCCACCGTGTTAGCCGCCACAAAACATGTATTCAAGGGTGACTTCACAGATTTTAGATTCAACTTTTGGTTACCCAGTTTTATATAATAGTCACCGACCCTGGATCCAGCAAAAAGTCCCAGACCATCACGCTGATGCCACACACTGTGGAACCATCCTTTCACCTACTCGACGGCTCACAAAGATCCTGTGTGATGAACCGAAGATTTTGATTCATCCATAACACCTTCTTCCAGTCTTCAGTAGTCCAATGGCGTTGTTTCATGGCCCAGGCAAGCCAAGTCTTATTCTGAAATCTTAACAAAGGCTTTCTTCCTGCAACTCGTCCTGTCAAACCTGCAGCTCGAAGTCTTCTCTTCACAGCTGAAACTGAGACTTGCTACTACGACCACTATGAAGCTGTGCTTGAAGCTGTTGTCCTGTCGCCTATCACACAAGCTGTTAACTCTCAGAAACTTGTCCTCTGATTCAGTTGAGGCTTTGGGTCTGCCAGACCTCTTCCTGTCAGAGTTTTCCAGTTTCTGAGTCTTTGATGGTGAAGGAACTGTACTCACTGACACCTTGAATTTCTTTGCCATTTCTCTGTAGAAAAGACCTACATTTTAAGTGTTATGATGGTCTGTCTCTCTTCCACTGTTAATTGGTTTTTTCTAACCATTTTATATCAATACAATTCATTCTGCAGTACAATACTGTTCAACTGATGCTCACGAGGGTATGATACCACAGTGTGTTCCAACTTTTATGTGTTTTTATGCAGACAGAGGGGGTTGTAAGTATTCCAGAAAAGTTGAAGTACCTGTAGGAATTGGTAGCACCAGCTTTCAAGGCTTGATCAACCTTCATTGCTGTAGAACAGTTTTATAATGTCAACCCATTTTGTTTTCCCCGAAAAGGTATTTTTGTATAATTCTGAAATGTACATTATGTATCTGCAAGTCATGTCCTTGCAGATACTATTCACATAGGACAAAAATACTATTCAATAGGAATAGTAGTCAGCAAAGACCTGATACAGGAAGAGATCTGGCCCTTTAGCTGATCCATCTATTGTTCATTCAAAAATCAGAAATGCTTGCAGTTGAAGGGTGGATGTGAAGAAACCGTTCTGATGAAAGGGAAACGAGGAGGGAAATGAATAAAAAATGGAAATTTGTGGTTTAAAACATAAACAATACATATAGAGGAGCAGTGAGTGTCTGCAGCCGTCTGTAAAACACGGTCATGAATTGGGGCTGCATTTTCAGCCAGTGGTGCTGGAGATCTTATCAAATTTATAGAATTATGAAAACATAAAAGTACCATCAGATTTTGATCCACCATGACTGTACCAGTCAGATGCTTATATCCAAGATCTAATTGGCAAATCTTCATTGTCATTGTGGCAGAAATCCAAAACACACTGCCAAAGCAGTAAAAGCATACCTAGAAAAACACAAGTAGAAAACCGTCAGTCATCAATTGGCCTCCTCAGAAGCCCGGAGCTCAACATTAATGAAGCGGCGTGGAATCATCTCGGCAGAGAACAGAACAAAAGTCCACCAGCATCCAAAGAAGAGCTTTCAATGTCCTGAAGAAGAAGACAGGAGAAAAAAATGACTAGGAGCATTCAGGCTGCGCGACAGACAAATATTTATTTTAAGCCTTGTTAGAAAAACAGCTTTTGCCTTCTATAGTATATTTGCATGTATATTTACACATTAGGATAATTCACCGAACCTGTTTACCATTTCCCAGGCTAAATATAAGAAATGGTGAGTGGCTGGCATCAGGTGATACTTTTTCAAATATTGGGTTAGTATAAAAGTCCAATTCTGTCCCTACAAGAAAGTACTTCCTATGGCTATTGGATCTCAAGTTAACTATGTCAAGGGCTAAAAACATACGTATGTTCAGAAGCTGTGAAAGGTACCTACTTTAGCAATATTTATAGAGCAACATTTATATTTGTTGATAAACTAAGCTGCAAAACTGCCACCAGAAGATCAACACTGGTCTCTGTAATGTACAAACCACAAGGGTATGAGTCAGCATGGTCTTATTTCAGAAAGTATCACCCCACTGACAAGACATTGTATCCCTAAAGATATAATAAGGTACTTTAATTTCTGAGTGTGTAGCATGTGGCTGTGTTATCACCTCCCCGCTAATTGGAGCCAGTGTTTCCTTTGCTTTGGTGATGTCAGCCTTACAGCATTGTTTCGGGGAACTTAGGGGGGGAATTTATATCGAAGGATAAAAGAGTCCATTTTTCCTCTTTACTTAATGTGCTTTTTTTTCTAGCACAAGACCTTCGAGGCAATTCTGACGTTCATTTGAGACTTGTATTATTTATAGAGATGGCACGATACCACTTTTTTATGTCCGATACCGATACCGATATCATAAATTTGGATATCTGCCGATACCGATATGAATCCGATATAGTGTTTTTTTTAATCAACAAAACTGTTTTTTTTTAAATATCTTGCTGAATTTTGTATAAGTTCATACTCAAGTTTAAAACAACAACTACACTAAAGCTATTCTGTTATACCTGTATGCAAAAAAAAATGTTTCATAGTTCAGCAATACTGATCAATCTAATAAACTTAAACCTACACCATCCTCCCTATTCTGGTATTTTAAAGAGTACTTAGCGTAAATATTAAGCAACCTAACTAATAGGGTTCCAACTCCCAGCAACAACAAAAATAAATAAATAAAAAATAGGGAACCACCCCTCACGCTCCACCTCATGATGCTTAATCGACGTAATCAACCTTAATTTGATGCAGTGTGAAAAAAATGCACAGAAATCAATTATTTTTCAAGAAATATTAAATAGATTCAACATCTTTCTTCAGCAAAATTGCAGACTGCACAGATGGTACCTTCCCAAAGGAAAAAGTACTATAGCTTACTAGGGTATATATATTAGACTTAATAGTTACTATATACAGTAATGGACTTCTATTCCTTTTACATCAAATTAAAACTTTGGGTGTAAGATTCGGATAATTATTTATTAAAAGCTCGACATTTTAAATGAGAATAAAGAAAAGTATGTCTTTGTGCCCCTTTTCCCTGTTAATGCCCTATCGGCCCCCCTGGCTAAACTTTGCTAGATCCGCCCCTGCACAGTTACCAGCGTCAGCTACGTAGAAAAAGATCCTGGAGTAGAAAGTAATATTAAATAAATTCTAACAACAGCTTATCAAGCTTAAACGTGCTGCTGTTGTTCAGCCGCTGGTTTCCTCTTTCTGGTGCAAAGTGGGCCAAAAGCAAACTAGAGAGACGGACTCGCGACAGAAAAGCCGATCAGCTGATCGTTAAGCAGTTTCATGATTGAAGTAGCAGCCGGAGAGCGAGAGGCAGTCGCTCCATATATCGCTTGTTAAGCTTAACGCAGGAATGCTTTACAAACATTCAGAGATGGACTTACACACTTGCTTTACTTCTCTCGGGGATAACTTTGTCGGAGATGAAATGCCGGGTTGCTAGCGAAGCTCCACATGCTATCCAGACCACCGACAGGTCCCGCATGCCACAGCCGCTCTATCACGTGATGCATACTGCTCCGACTTGCTAACGTTCTGAGGTGAGTTACGGCGTGTTGCAAGTTTTGTGAGGTGCTTTCGTGATATTTAATGGATCGGATTACATTTTTTATTTTTCTCCGATATCCGATCCAGTAATTTAGGTCAGTATCGGACCGATACCGATACGTAATATCGGATCGGTCCATCTCTAATTATTTATAACTTTGATTTAGATGAAACACTGTTGGAGTGCTTTGTCTGGTGAAAAAAAGGCTCTCTCACATCACTGCAGCTCTTAAAACTCCACCTTGTGGTTTAAGTCATTGACCCTCCCTCTCCTCTATTCATCGTTCAACAAATGGCGATGCCCGGAGAGAGGCTTGCCTCTATTCCCTGCTGCGCTTTCCATTAGAAGTACTGACACACAATAGAGCATTTTTAAGCCTTTGACATTGCCATTGTAATGGACTGGGGTCATGGCATGATATGTAGGATGTAATGCATAAAACGCTGGTTAAGTACACACTGCTGTTCTTTATGGCTTTCAAATTATAGGGAAATCTTTTCACCTTTGTCCAAGGTGCTGCTGCACAGGAGTTCACATGAATTCATTATCCTCGAGTTAATCATGTGACCCCGTGACAGCGCAGGGATACTCATTCATATATAGCAGACCCAAGGCTCAATGACAAAGCAACATTTATTGGAAAAGCTGTAAATTGAAAAACACACAGTCAGAGGAACGTCGGCGCTAGTGTCACTGCTGTCACCAAGTGAATTCACTATATGGATTTCAGACTGCTCTGTGGCTATTTCATACTACGTGATTTTCACAGGTTGTTTTTTGACACAGCTTAGCATAAAGACTAGAATTGGACCGGTCTGTTACTGAACTACCGCTTGAAGCTCTGTGCTGGTGCCTTATTACCTTATTTGGTAAGGTTAACCTGTAATTCACTATGATAAAAACTAGAACTCTAATTCTGAGTAGCCTGAAAAAAGAAATGAATATTTACCAGAGAAATGGAATGGCCAATTCTTTAACCACAACTTGAATACAGCTGAATGTTGAACCAGAGAAGGGCACCCATCTGTCACTTATAGCAGTGACTCCCCTCAGCTATGTATAACTTTAAGCTTTCAATAACATATTTGCTGAATGTTCCTCAAAAGTTAAACGAATATGAGCTGTATATGTTTAAAACACACTGATAAATAACATCTTAAATGCACATTCATCATGTCAAAAATGAGAGATATGGATCGGTTGATTAACATATGCTGACTGTATTTCTTTCAGGCTAGGAGGAGAGAGCAGAGGAGAGGAAGAGCGCGGCAGATTGATGAGACTCCATAAGAGCAGGAAAGGTGAAGAAGAGGCAGACAGAAGTGACGGAGTTTAAAAGGGGCCAAGATCGTAGAATAGAAGCAGGAGCTCTGAGACCAGGGTTGGTAAAGCTCAAAACTGAACTAAATCATTTACGTGTCAGCATACAATCTCACAAATGACTGCTTCACCAACATCTTGCTTTTATGTATTTTTTTCTGAGGTTCTACGGCTGCTGCTTAAAAAAAAAAACATCAACAAAGGTGAAGAACACACTTTTTAATTTCAGCATCAACCTGATTTGACCTTAAGGTACCCCGGTGTCTGACATTTTCCATAAAAAGAACATTTTGGTAAGGTTCATGGAAAGTTCAGGGTTTTGGATAAAACTTGTAATTTTAATTAAATATTATAAAAAATCACATAAAAAATGAACACTAAGGGTATGGAATCGACAAGACTAAAATACATTTAAGAGGAAATACTAAATTATTGGAACCATGATAAGTGGATGTTTATTATAATGTTTCCGGTAATAATATCTTGGGTAACTATGACAACTCTTAGATCTAATGCGTCTAAGCCCAGTGCTCAAGAGAAATGCTGAATTTTAGATAATAGGAGAAAAACCAGTGGGCATTAAGCTGTCGACAGAAGCAATACAGATAAATATAATGTACCTAGATGGAACCGAAAAGTGCTTTTCAAACTTTCCATGATCATTTTGCGTCTTTTTCCCTCAGTGAAGCAGTCACAGTTAGAATCTGCTGTGCAGTAATTGATCCAAAGTAGCCTCAGCTGCAGGTTTCTAAGTAGCAATGGTATAAACTATCAAACTGCTGCTTTCAAACAGCAGGGAGAATCCTGACAATTAGAATCAAATTTGTTGATTTTCCAGATTGAGTGTCACAAGAAGGCAGACATCTGAACCATAAATGGACATTTACACAACTCACTCAAATGTGATTATGTGTAATGTTTCTGTTGCTCTCTTGCCTCACATATAAATAACAAATAAAGATTAAAAATCAGAAGCATCTCCAGCCACAAATTCCAGAGTTATAGTTATACTTGCACCATCTATAAAATTCAATTCACTGTGAATGCAAGCATTGTATATGCACAGTTTTCCTGCATATACAATACCTGCATGACTTGCTAATTCTCAGAGGAAAACCTCTGAGTATCCTCTATTCACATCTATAAAGGGGATTCATAATGTGTATGGGGCTGGGGCAGAGATATCATCATGCAAATGCACTACTAACATTTAAAAATAGGTGTCTGCTATCTATCATGCAGTGATTGTGAGACTGATGAAATTGACATTTTTCACATGCTCTCCTAGCACATGTCCATTTCCTCATGCAATGGAAAACAAATTCCTAACTGATATCATCAGCACTTGTAGCACACATGGACACGGCGGAGCAGACTTATTCAGACCAATCAGGTGAAAGTGAGAAGTGTCTACAAATTGTAATGTAAAATTACAGTTTCCCACACAGTATAAATAGTACAAAAATAAAGTGTCCCATATTTGTGCTGGTATGTGCGCATATACTGTTGCCTAGCAATTATGTGCAAGCATCTCAGGTTATGTTGCAATGCAAATTTCTAATAACTACAGGAAATAATTCAGTAACGCAAACGTTAGTCACGGAGTTCCACATGGTTCTGTGCTGGCTCCATTACACTTTACATTGTACATGCTTCCCTTAGGCAGTGTTTTCAATATATCCATTGAAATTAGCATTTGTGTGTCGCATAAACTTGTGAAAAACCTTCAATGTTGCACCAAGCTGATAGATTCCAAGTGTTTGTAGCCTACAGTGTTTTGGTAAGCAATGTCTCTAATAGGAATTTCTGTTTTTCACTAGCTGTGATGCAATTCGCCTTTCTCTCCAGAGAGCAGTGTTCTTCTGTTGCACAATTAAGCTCTGTAAATAGCTCACCCAACATTGATTGCGTGTGTACAGACACATCCAGCTGTTCATATTGTTTCCAGAGTCGAGGACCTTCGGGATGGCTACCAAAGGGTCCATTACCAACACCTGAAGGTTGCACGTGTGAAAACCGCAGCCGCTCAGCGCCGCAGTTAAAGCAAACCTGGCTGAGTGATGACAGAGTATTTGAGGCAGATGCGAGCCACACAGTGAGAGTCCTCACACTGACACTCTCCACTCCCTGCTATCAACCATCAGACATGATTACAGCTCCCGCTTCTTGATCCAGTGCCTGGCTGAGCCCACTGCTTTGATTTCTCGAGATTCTCTCCTACAGCCGAAGTAATCTAACAAGATGCTCGACTCAGACAGAGACTTGACCCTGGTGTGGTATTTGTTAAAGTCATGCTACAAATGGGAACAATTTGTCAGACATCTTTTACTTTATTCAGATTGAATGAGGACATTTCACAAGGTAGTTCTTTCTCTCAGCTCATATTTTACTGATGGCTGGAGGTAAAGGCAGAGACTTCAGTCAGGAATTCGTCTGCAGGGACCTACAAATAGTACCGCGGGTAGCGAAAACATTAATAATCTCCTGCCAGTGATGGCTGCGACCAGACAGACAGTCAGACTATTACCCAGATGTAGGAAAGTAAAGCAATTTAATAACATTGAAAAACACCAATTAACATTTATAACATGCAATGCAATGAGTGAACTTTTACAAAACACTGCAGTTTTCCCGATCAGGTTGCTAATGTTAATGAACAACAGAAGTGATTCTGTTTTGGAGTGGCAGCATACTCAAAGTAGGGCTTAACAAAACCAATATAACACTTTACTATAGCACACTGAATTACCGGTGCAGGTGGATGGCAAATATTAAAACCAGACTGAGTAATCTGATTGACAAAAAGAAGCCTGTAATCCATTGCAGGTACTTCTGACAGTGACATAGCGATGCCACAGCTTCCATTTGCAGGATACAAATAAAAAAAATAAAATAAAAACCTTAGCTTTTGTTGATATTTTTTCATCATCTCTAAAAAATAATTGACATTGTATTACTAATTTAATAAAGTAGCAATGTAAAAAGGAACAGGCCCTCACTAATGAAAAGATCAACACATCCTTCATGTTTGTACCATATTGCATTCCTAAGTTTTTCTTTGTATGCTAGGGCTACTTCTTTCCCCTATCTCAGCTTTATTTTTAACAAACTGACAATAAATTGTATTGATCTGCTCATTCTTGGTTTGTAAAACTCAACACACTGGTGGTTAAATCCAATTTAATCAAGACTGGGTTATGCGTATAGTTATTTAATGATATCAACCTGTAATAGATTACATTTCTGAAACTTTTTACCCCAAATCTGCTGAAGCACCGCTTGGCTGTTACAGTAAATGTGTGATTTAAACTAACAGCTCAAATGTTTCTAAACAAGGTACAACTAAATAATATATCCTAACATCACAAGGAGATTCAGGAGCAGGAAGTGGTCTTTATAATATGCAATGATATGTGAACTGTCTTATTATTCTGTCAGGTATAAAACCACTGGAAAAAAATAAGTTAATAAGCAAACCTTTATACACATCTTACATCATATTCAATGAATCCATTTCAAATATAAAAGGTCAGTAATATACGTTCCAATTGAAAAAATATCAACTTGATATCCCCACTTTGTCTGTGGCCTGCTACAAGGTGACACCAGAGGCGAAGCTGCATATAACGATGCACAGCGGAGAGGGGAGTACAAAGAGTACTGCAGCTGAAGGAAAGGAAATAAAAACAAAGCCCTCTAAAATTTTGAGTAATAATAATTATAAAAAAAAGACACTCCACACATACAATATACACTATATATACACCGTATTTAGTAATGGTCATTCTGTCGCAACTTAACAAAACAGAGCTGTATAAAATGAGAATGGCAGTGTGCACTTGGCAACGACACATTACGTTTGACACAGAACTTGCGCTCCGCATGAATAATGTCTGTTTCCTGTTTTTCTTTTTTTGTTCCGACAGCTTTCGTGGAAACTGGGTGGCCCGTTCTGCTCCTCATGCCGGGGTCTGAATGGTGGCTTTGATCTCAGCGGACGCCCTCTTCTCCTTCCGCCCGGCGTACTCGCCGATAAAGGAGCCGTCTTCGTTGAACTGCGCGTCCTCATCGCCGTAGTCCACCAGGCTGTCCCCGCTTTCCACTGCTTTGATCTCCCTGCTCAGCGAGTGTTGGCTGCCCTTCAGTGGCTTCTCGTCATTGTCGCTGCGAGAGAAGCACAGTGGATTTAGAAGCACCTCATTTCACCCATGGCTTCACTCTGTAGCTTGTTGGAGAGGACGGGGCTGCTGCCTCTACAGTGAGCCTCTGTGATTGACATTATCCTTTACCTCTGGTTGACCAATGGTTTATAATCACAAAGATGCACGTGTTGAAACAAAATTAAAACATGAGCATACGCGCCTCATTTGATCAAGTGCCAACTGGAGAGCAAATGAGATATTAGGAGGTGCATTAAACTGGTGCTGGTGAGGCTACACACATGCTGTGGTCTTGTAATGCAAGACAACAGTGAAACGATTACAAAGGATGTACTGTGTAATATTGTCATGGGAATTCTGCTGACAGAGCTTTTGACATCAACTACAGGAGCACGGTGGACCAGCTAGCTTTTCATGAATTCAACCATAGCCTGATTCTAAGGAGATTATGGAAGCAACTCTTTAACCAAACTTCATGAAACGTGATTGGCCAAATGAAGAAGCCATTACATTTTTGGGACAGGACAGAGCATTAGATTTAGCAGAGGATGTGAATAGTTTCTGAGAGCAGAAAATGATAGATATGCTCGATAAATATAGATGTCGAGACAAAAACTGATGACTTTTAGCTCAGTAAAGTGAATAGCAGCCACCTTATTAAAAACTTGAAACTTTGGTTGGGGCCATTTTCTGTCTGTCCTAGATTACAGTGACGTGATTTACAGCAGAGAGCAGACTTGGCACTCAGTGACTTGAGTAGAAATCAATGGGAGTATTCTAAAATGCTTCTGCCATCTAAGAGCCAATCACCAGCCAAACTGGGAAACATTAGAGTCATGCTGCTGCACTGTTGCATACGCTCAGCTGAAGTACAGTTCAGTGGTGCCAGGGAGATTTAATCTTTATCATCCAAGTTTGTTTTTTATCATTGAACAGATCCAGGTTAGGTTTACTTCATCAATCAAGTTTGGGCTCTTTCTCCATTTATTTAGATGGACCTCCAAAATAACTGTCCACATAACAGGCATTGCCAATACATGCTTTTACAGGAGCGTTGCTTATAGACATGCTCAACTTGAGTCCCTCTTTATCCTTTATTATTTATAGTCTTCATCATTGCATCTTCCATGAAAACGTTGGGTAATCAAAGATGATACGGACGTGTTACTGTTTATCTGTAAGATTCTCACCGCTTCTGTGCTAAACCAGCGCACTGGGCCACACTGCACTCTAAAAATGAATTTATCATAAATCACAAATTAATAATCACAAACCACCAAATGTTTGTACCTGTGTCATTCGTGTCCTTGTTTCCTTCACTCATAGAGTTTTGTTTTGTTGGGTTATTTTTAAAAAAAAATTTTTAATCATTTGTACCCGTTCCATTTAAACTGCTGTTCGGCACCAATCTTTCCATAATGAAATAAATTAATATCTCATTATCAACACTCACCCACATCTGAGATTATATATTGTGGTTACTGACCTCATTATTTCCTGCCTGAGGCCAGTGCCTTTCTGTAGTCTTGTGGTCACTGTGAGGTTGAAGGTTAACTAGCACTTAATTTAGCTGAGCAGTACCAGCTTCAGCTTTGACTCAAACTGTGTGCTAAGCTAACAGTTTCTTTATTTTTCACTCCAAACTGTTGTATTAATCTTCTCATCTAAGTACCTGCAAGAAAGTAAACTAGCACATTTCTAGTTTATTCTTTGGACTAGTT